>NW_020884898.1:10502465-10980685 GCF_003945725.1 Corapipo altera | reverse complement strand
TATATATATATATATATATATATATATATATATATATATATATATAAAATCCTCACACCCATGGGCCTCATAAATTACCAAACTTTAGAGTAATGCTCCTTACTAGCCATATTTTCAGACTAATAACTTGGCATAGAACTGACAACAGTGGGGCTGGTGTTTACCTTGTGCCTGTTTATTTCCAAGGCCTTGTAGGTGTCCCGACAATTTATAATCCTGGGTGCAAAATGCCCTGTCATATCAGAAACTTTCCCAGTGATGTAGGCAAGGCAACAGTCTACCCACTTTCACAATTTTGCAATAGAAAACTCCATTCTAATGCATTGAATGAATTCCATTGTTTCTGGAATTTTTTGCATAGTCATGAAACAGGGGAAGTATAAAGGCAGTCATGACCTAGCTTTGCTCAAAGTTGGCGGTCAGCACTTACTGTAAGGTACCTCCATTCAGGTGGTCCATTTTCATTCTTAACTCCCCACATTTCTGTAATATAGTTTAGCTCCTATATTATTTACAAAATGCTTTACCACAGGATAAGAGACTACAATCCAACCATTCTCTTCAGACCATATACTTCCCCTTTCCCTTCCTCAAGGATCTAATATTTAATGTACAGGACGAAGCATTTATTTATACTTAATGAGAGATGCCATCAGATGTGAGGGTTTCATGCTCAACCAGGGTTGGGTAATGATATGCTTACTCATGCTTACTACATTAGGAAGTTTTAATAGGACTGCACAAGGACCAGGTGCTAATCATTGGAACAGCATCAGATCACAGTCCATAATTTGGCTCATTCCTTCTGCAGAGCAGCTATTCAGTGCTGATGACCGAATTCTATCCATGTCTGAAAATTCAAGACGACAAAATAATAAGAGGAAGAGAATTTAAAAGGTCCCTAACTGTATGGTTGCATGTCCAGAGGAAGGCCATCAGTCCCTGCACTCAGTGCTGGCTGTGCAGATAGCTCCTAAACAGTGCCCCATTGTGCTCCTCTCTCATGGGATTTTACTTGGACAGTGTTTTCCACTAATGGATGCTGGTCATGAACAAACAGCTATAAATCACTTTGGCCAAGTTAACCCAAAGACATGTGCCAAATTCTAGTGTCAAACTGTCTAACACGCATTTCCTAATAAATAGAAATGTTTTTTAACAGAAAACAAACAACCAGCAACACGGGCTAGGATGAAATCATCCAACTGCCAGGACAGACCCAGATGGCTCTGGATTTCCTGGTACAGTCCAGAGCTCCAGCGATCTGCCACAGTGAGCCCAGCCCCAAGCAGTTATGCAGGGACACATGCCCTTGCTGTTCTGCTAAAAAAAGTCATAGAAGTGTGATCAAGTACAAAAAACTTTGATAAAAGAGAAATATCCTAAAGATGAAGTGTTTATAGTAAACATTTTTATAGAACAATTCCATGCAGGAACAAGACATATGTATATATATAAAATACATGGTTTATGTAATAAATATTTTTAAGACTGTGCTGTCATTATTGACCAATCCCCTACTTCCCTGAGATCTAATGGTAGGATGTAAAAATGATCTTTATAACCCAGTTATATGACCTATAATATTCAATACTGAGAAGATGCCAGGAGTCCAGCCTAAGTGAGTTTCAAAGAACGTATAATCTGACAAGTGTGGGCTGAAATCAGTTTGGGGGCAGAAGTTTTGAAGAAAAGTTTCCAAGATTATTTTAATGGCAGATGTTTGAAAACATAGACTTCCCTGTGTATTTAAAAATTATAGGCCAGGCACCCAATCAAGAAGCTGGCCCTGTTTTCACTGTACCACTGCCAAACACAAGCTAAAAGCTGAAAGGAATGTGGTATTTTATTAGTTCACAACAGTGTTAGATTTTTATATATTTTATGCTTCAGACACAACAGATATTGAAATCATTATAAATGGAGCCTGCATTTGGGTGGATGATGACATTTAGAGCAAGCCACATTTCAATTGGAGCTTCATCATGAAAATTTTGCAAGGAAAGCTTTCATGAAAGCTCGGAAGCTTTTCAACAAAAAGGAGGCAAAGAGAAGTATAACTGAATACCTAAAACTCCTTTAAACAGGAATATAGTGATTGATAAATCCTTTGGAGCAGATGGTCTTCTAGCTGATTTAAGAGATATGAGGTCCCTGGGAGCAATTGCTCCTGGAACATCAACAACTAATTCCCATTCTTCACATGTTCCAAATTCCGCATTCTCTGGAATGCTGCTAATTGTTTTACTTTGGCTCTGTTCTCAAGAGAAACCTAAATAATTTCATTTCACTAAGAAGTTTATTCCTAATCACCGGAACAACTGAATTTTGCATTTGAAACTAAATTTTCTATGTTCTACTTATTGACCATTTTACATGCTTGGGTAACCACACTGAAATTATTTTGAAGGAAATCAGAGAAATAGGCCATGGTTGAACCACTTGTGTAACGCACAGGTGATTTCACGCTACCCTTGTCTCCCCAGAAGAAATTAGTCAGAGCAGATATGGGATGTGTGTTGCAAAAGGTGATGTGAGTCAGAGTACAGAAATGGAAATCAAAAAACCTGGTAGTTGGCCCGTGGCTAGTTATTTCACTTCTTTATACACATTTTTATTTAGATCATAGCCTCTTTTTGGACAAGGACTGCCTCGTGCCAATTGTTCATACAGTGCTTTCCACAGTTCTGTCCTTAAATCAGATCTCTGGATGTTATTTAAATAGAAATAAAAAAGATCATGAAACACAACATAGGTAATAATATTATCATAATGTATCATTTCTTTCTCTTTCTGCATGGCCTGAAAATGTCCTGGGACTAAAATCCATCCACAATTTTGCAAGACGATAGCGCAAAAAAATCAACTGCTTTTTCCGCACGGACAGGATAATCAAACTCAAACAGATAGGAAAATCAAGACTCAAACAGACATTTCTTTTGTTTTAAGCAGTTAGCCTAATCCCTCCTTAGCAAAGAAGAGGCATGAACCAACAGGCAATCAAAACTGAAATGGGTAGTTTACTTGGTTTAGTTAACAAAGGACCTTTTGCCTCCTAAGAGAATTCTTATTACCAAGATTACTGCTGCTGTTGTTATTTTTCTTTAACAAGCCTATTTTGACAAAACATTACCTGACAGAGAGCACTTGCAAAATATAATAAATTTATAAGTCATCTTTATTATGATAGTTTTACACCTTGCTTGGCATAAAAAACCACTGTGCTCTCATAGTACTACTCCATCCATTTTAAGACTAATCCATCTGCATTGTACATCATTGCATTATATGCATCATTACACTGTAACTGTAAAAAGGAAAATTAAGGTGTGATAAGACCTAAACACCTTCATAACAATTTCAAGTCTGTAAGATGTAATTGTCAATTACAACACACATTCACTTCAAATAATAGCCCATTAGAAAAAAAAAAAACAAACACTGTGCCTGCTTTAGAGGTATTCTTTCGTTTTTGCCTCAGGTTTTAACTAAGTCCCTATCCTAGTTACGGTTAATTGGAACTAAGTGGGAAAAAAAAAAATCAGCATTTTTCTGCATCTTTTTCTCCCAGGACTTTTGTCATCCCAAAATTTCAAGGTCAAAGAAATGCAAAAACTCAGAATAGGAAATTAATTACTCAGTTGAGATGATCTGCAATGCACAGTGACTAATCTAAAGAACAGAATTTTTAAAATTTGGTCGACTTTTAGCAAATGTCTTATTCATTGCAAGACTGAATTACATTCTTTTTCATCAATTAGGAGAGAAGTACTATTCCAAAGAGAAATTTTCTTTAATTCCAAATAAACAATGGTTTGGAAAAAGATGGGCCTCTGATTATTTTCTGTGGTATGATATCTGACAGCTGGCCTAGACAGAGAAAATCCTGACCAAGAAGTTCACTCAGTCTTCAGGTAACCTTCAAAAGCTCCAAAACATTCAGCAGCCTTGAACTGTTCTTCTATTTCCCTTTGCTCAGGAGTGAAGCTGTACTGGTTGAAGAAGATGCACTGCTGGGGTACATCTACCTTAATTAACTACTTAGCTCAGTTATTGTGACCATGTAGTAAGATGGATGAACGTTATACATCACCTCACCACCATCAATTGTTCACCCCATTAGAGCAGAGCAGAAGAATATAGACAAATGATTTATTCATCAAAAAAGAACAGGTTCAGCTGACCTGAAAAATAGTCGCAAAACTGGGTCAAATCCATCAAAAGGTTTCTGCTGGATTTCAGTCTCTCTCTCTCTCTCTCTCACACACACACACACACACACACATAAATTGCCTGTGAAAACCAGAAGGCCTGGGACTCACCTTTTATTAGTATTGTGTTTTGGACAATCATGGAGGAAATAGGAGAAACAAAAGTTTTTTTTTCCTCTTCTGCTTGGACCCATATCTGCTGATCCTGGCAGGCCAAGCCATCAGGCTTCATGACCTTTCACAATAGCCCCTGTTACAGCTGTCCTACATGGTCTGGGGTAATAACAAATTTCCTGGTGCCCAGAAGAATGAAAATAGTTCTTTCAGCAATGACAAGTGACCCCAGTGATGGAGTTGCTGAAATGTCAGTGCCCCAAGCATGGACTCAACGAACTTGGGTCTCCCATTTCTTAACCATCAGGATGACAAAACTTCCTACAGCTTTGTCACAGCACCTATATCCATCTCTTTACCTCTGCTGGTTAGCATTAGTTAAAGATTCCCCAAATAGGACTGAGATATTTGCTCTGAGTCAACAGAAAGGGTTTGATTGATCCAGAAGATGTTAAGGGAGAAAGATGAAAGAGGAAAAAGTTCCCATTGATGAGAAAAATCCAACATTTCTCTTTAAAATATTAACATCCCAGGTCAGCAGGAAAAAATGTGTACATCATCAGTGCTTTCCTGTCCCTTACTGACCTGTTCTAGTGAGCAAGAGGGTAGGTGACCCCTTACAGAACATCACTGAGAATACTTCCCATGCACTCATTCCCTTGAACGACAGGTAGATTGGATTCTGATTCAAACTAATTTGTTCACTGGTAATAAGCTGTGACATCGTCACCTAAATATAGAAAAAGGTATTCAGTGAAGATTTTAATAAATGCAGGAGTGGAAAAGAATGCCTCTTACCTAGCCATAGTCCTTTTAAAAAGCTAGAAGTCTAATAATGGAAGTTGTTTCTTCTAATGCTTCTAATGAGATGATATTAATAGCTTTCAATCAAATTTTTTGCCTGATGCTGAATATCCACTAACTCGGATCCCACACTCAATTTTATTCAGGTTTTTTTCAGTAAGACACCTGATGTATTGACATTTTAAGGACTGTGCTTCTGAAATAAGGCTAGAAAATCCTATTTGGATTGTCGTCACTAAAAAGCAGCAAATTCTCAGATATTTTTCACGGGACAAGAGAGCACTTTAGTTATTTTGACAAAGTATTAAAAATCTACACAATGCTGTCCTATTGGAAAATCACAGATTCTGCCAGTAATTTCCCAAAAGTATGGAAATTGTTCTCCGTGCTGTAAAAATAACTGTAATTGTTCACTGTCTTCCTTTTCACTGTCTATCAACTTTTTTTGCAAAATGTTTGTAAGCTCTACAGTATCATTTGGAATTAGTCACAAGTTTGGGCAATTCTGACTGTATAGGCTATAAAGAGACTGGAAGTGACACATGAGAAGAAGTTGTGTTGATGGTGACACATTGATGATGAAGAATGAAAAAAATAAAGTTAAATGAATCTTTATTTATGGCTCATCTTTTTTCCTTCATCTGTGTCCCAAATCAGAAGTTTTTCCCAAATCCATGTATCACTAAATGACAGTATTTGCAGTATACATGGGGTTCACAGAATTATGAACATGGCAAAAATATTACCAGGTATTTATATGTTTTTCTTAGTAAGAATGGACACAAGCATGTAACCTACTCTTTGGGAACACTTTGTGAACTTTACATCTTTAAACTGGCACGTTATTCTGTCTCTTGCAGTTCTCCAGCTTAATATATAACTAATTTCTTTTTCTTCATCCATCAGAAGCTTCCCCTATAATACTTTCCAACACTTTTTATTTACACTTTCTCCCTTTCATTTCAATGTTGGTAACTAATTTAACAAGAATCATAGATCAAGTAATTTTTATGTGCTTTTACTCAGAAGTTTTACATCAGCATCAACAATAGGAAATGTTCTGCCAAAATTTCACTGATTTATGATATGTTTAAGAGACAACAAGGAGAAAAAAAAAGAATACAACTGTAATAGCAATGTTAACTCATATCCAGTTACCTCAGACAGTTTCAATTCGATCAGCTTGGTTTACTCCCCTTGTTATTCCTTCTATTCCTTCTATTCTCCAGATATTTCAGCACGTGTCCTTCATGATCCCTATTTTACAGAAGAAACACAAATGAACAAGCAAAACCCTACCAAACACCTAGATAGTTTTCAATGCAGATTGAAAAATCGAGGAAATTTCTAATTCCCCAATAAATCTGGAAAAACTGTACTCAGCAAAACTTGGCATTTATGGTGAATAATGGCTTCTTTGATCAAAATGAAAAGATGATAAGAAGAAAAAAAAACCTTAGAGCTTTATATTGTTTCTACTCAAGAGACTACAGAGAAGTCCAGAATGTAGGAGTATGGAAAGAATGGTATTCATTTTTGCATAAACCCTTCATATTTATAATCAAGCTACCTTTTTATTCTTCAGAATTGTTATAGCTTTAATTTTGTGATTCAAATTTGACGTAATTGAGGTGGTGTTGAGAGGAGAAAATTCCTCAACAAGTCTTCTTCCCTAATTTTTAGCTCACAACAAGACTTTTCCCTGGTTGAAGAGACCAGGACAAACCATTGCACAGTCTTCAAGGCATTTACACTGTCACCTAAACTGTGGCAACTGCATTCTGTTCTTACTCTCCTTGTGTATCAACAGACCCTGTCGTGTAATATTGTACAAGTTTGCATTTCCATATATATAGGCCCCGATTCTGCACTCAGATCCATTTGGACAAAACCCCTTTGTCTGTGGAGAATACTCATGATTTCAAAGTATGGCCATCTGTTCTGAGATTTTAAAACTAAGGCTGCATGACAATAGCAGTTTTTTCTCACAATAGAAATTGTATCCAATGCTTATTGAGCATTGTACGTTGCTACTGTGGAAGTTGTAGCTGAGTTGTGTCTTTATTTTGTATGAAAAAGTGTAGGGTAAGAGACTTGTTACACTGTCAGTGCTAAGAACAAATGTTGCAGGTAGCTGAAGAGTGAAAATGCTCCACACCAAGAAACCACTCATGAAACCTGGTTGTGTAGTAGTTGCCTATCCAGCAGAAGCAGACATAGATGTCAAAAGGTTTACTTTATTTCTTGTCTAAACAATTATCATTATTCCCTTCCTCTCTCCCATATACATATCCATGTGCCTTGTTTCTGGGTTGGGTTTTTTTGGACAGCTGCATGGTGAATTAACACAGACCTAGCGGATGAACGTCATGCCACTCTAGTGTTGCATAATCTCCTTCTCCCAGGTGGTATTAATAGTCATTAGTCAGTTGTATTGAATAACAAAAGAAAATCCATAAAGGATTAATCACATAAATTAAGTTTGGGCTTGATTTCTGAGTAAATCATAATCTATACTGAAAATGCTTCATCCAGAGATAATTGGTTTTTTATTTTTTTTTTTTCAAATTAGATGTGGAAATGAATGGCCATGAACAATAAGAATATTCTCTAGCTTCATCACCAAATGGTTCTTTTCTGGTCAAGATGAAGTCCTTTATCAGTCCAGCTCTCTGAAGTTTGAGTTTGCATCTGTCTGCACGCTGTGCATTGAACTACAAGGAAAAAGGAAGCTTGCACATGTAAATGTATTTGTCATTACACTCCCAAGAGCACTTTGACTTTATTTTGTAGCTGTGTTAAATAAGCAAGGGCTGCCAGATGAACATAGCTTATTGCTTAACAGAAAAGTATATCCAATATTGCATCCATAAGCACCTCTGTTTTCATGGCCAAACAAAGGATGTAGCTCATCATTTGTAGAAGATACTATTATTGCAAGAGATTCAGACTTACTGTAAGCAAAAGAATAAGTTTTTTCTCCACATTACTTTCAACTGCCTGAGCAGGGGAGTCTCTTGGTTCAGCACATGCAGAGAGAAATCATTTTGAAGCATAACATGGGAGTTTTCACAAATAATCTAAGTCGCAGAGGCAAAGGTAGGAAGAATTATTCTATATCATTTTTAAGTGCTGCCATTCAGCAGAAAAGACCTTAACAAATTATTTCTAAAATTATGGAATAATTAATGAATTATTTTGTCAAATTTCAAAACTTTTGTTCAAAAAACAGGCACTGATTCGCTAGGGTGTGTAAGTCTATTCAATTTTTATCACCAGATTTAGTCCATTCTAACCAACAAAGCACTTTAGCATAAGGCTGATTTTAGGGCTTTGCTCAACTCGGCTAAAATCAATAGAATATATCTCATCCATAAGGATTTTAGTGAGGGAAGATGGACTTGAGCATGTACTTGAATGGCCTCACTGAATCAGGGTGTAGACAATTTGATCTGCACAGGCAGGCCTCAGTAGCATGAAATCTCACTGATATTTATGAGATTTTCTATGAATAGACTTCCATTTAGTAGGTGGACAAAACCCTGCCATTTTATGCAGTTTTTAGATAACAAAGAAAAAAAAAAACAACAAAGCATAACAGACATAAACCCGGAATGTTTTATGCAGCTACATAAGTATTTTTAAATACTGCATATGAACACAAGCAGTGTTACATCCAGTGGCAGAAATGTGTCTTTTGAGGCCATCCACCAATAGAGCTTAAGGAAAGTCAGATGATGAATTGCAAGCAGCTGCATCTTTACTGCACAGTCAGGATTTTATAATAAGCCTGTAGAATTCTATGCATAATTTTCTTACTCAGCTAAAAAAGGTCTTTCTCGGGAAAGCCTCAAGAATATGTACAAAAGACTAGGTCCCATGGGGAATTAAAGGCGATCTGGTCATCTAAAGTACCAATTAGATACCTGATTTATACCCTCAAAAACTACACTTAGCCCCAACAATGCACAACCATGCAACCCAAACCTTCCAAGAGAATAATCCCCCACGTCCCTTAATATGGGACAGCGGTTTGCCACCTTGACCATTTGCCCTGGTGGTCAGGATATGTACAGGTGCTTAAACATAAATTCTGTAAACATAAAATCTGACAGATGTCAGAGCAGCTCCAACAAAAGGTAATGGGAGTGTGAAACCTCAGCCTAGGCTGGCTGGCCCACAGAGTGCTAATTAGGGTACTCTCCTGGGGGGTTTGGGTTCAAATCTTCTCAGATAAAGGATGCTGCAGAGCATCCTGAGTGTCCTTTTCAGCCAGAGACCACACAAAAAGAGCACCCATTCCAGTGTTTCACAATATAGTCCCAATTTCTCACTGGTTTTAAAAAGGAGAGACTTTCACTCAGGCTCTGGGGATATTTCAGGATATGTAGAGAAAGAAAAGGCTGTGCATTAATTACGTCCTATCCAAGAGTAGTATTTCCTATTAACTTCTGTAGGTGACTGATTCACTGTCCTGCATTTTTTACAGCACCCAAAAGTCCCCACGAACAATATATGGAGCCTATGGCCTGCTTTGATATTCTAAAGACTCTTCCATATTTAATTATGATAACACTCTAATTCTCTTTCAGTAGTTGAATTTTCCCCCCAGTATGTCTAAATTGTTAATTTGGCCATATTTCAGGCAAACTAAATATGTCCAGAGGGTCATCAAAGTACCACAGCTTTTCAGACTGTTTAAACATTTTAAAATGTACATTACAAAATAATTGTTCAGGGCCATATTAACACTAAAATTATTATATAGAGAGAGAGCTTTTATTTTCCATGTGGTATTTATGTGAAAATGTCAATTGTCAGAGAGAAAATAAAAAGCAGATAGATTTGACAAGTGGAACATATTATGATACTCACTATCCCAGGTGCTCTTTCGTCAGGTCGATTTGTGCAGCTCCAAATAAGGTACAAATGTTTTCTGTCCACGCTGTTGCTCCATGATAAAGCCTACAGTCCTCATTCTTGGTTGAGGATCTGATGGACAGATCCTGGTTGCATGTCAGGGAAAAACCTGAAAGTGCCCTTCACGCCCAGTTTTGTTTCAGAAGGAAACATTTATTTGTTCCAATAGCTAACATTGCTCATTTATCAGAAAGCACAGATCTGACCCAATCTTTCTTCTGGGCATACTACACCACTGAGGATCCTTTCATTATTCAGTTACTAACTCCATCTAGGTTAATTTGCACGTGTAGCTATGCACGCTCACCAAAACAGGGACTAGTTACAGAAAGCTATATTCTCCTGTAGGGGAAACTTGCTATGCAAGCAGCATCCAGAGCAGTCCACTAGTCATTGAGGTATACCTGCTACCCAATTAAAGGTACAATGAGAATAGCTTGTTCCAGGAGGTTTCTGTGGTGTTACAACTACTCTGTGTGTTGATGACAAAGTTTTCTTGTCTGCTAATCCTAAATGCTATAAGTCTGTTTTTAAAATATTGACTAAGAAATTGTTAAGTGTTTTTAAATTGTGCCTTGCTCAGGTTGTAAAGGTGTTGCCTCTGGTTTTGGACTCAAACTCTTTGGCTGATAAAATAAAGAAGATATGCAAGTATCACAGAGGTAGATAGAAAAACTCATTACAGAGTTAATTGCTAAATTGTCACAGAAACCTAACAGCACTTGTGCTCCTCTTTATAAAAGTGACTCTGAACAGAAGGTCTGTCATTCCATTTACCACCCCCTGTGAAAACACCTTTGGGTGCCAGGAAGAACAGTGCTCTCTTTAGTTACTGTCACAGCCACCTCTCTCTCTCCCAGTGACTGAAATCACCGTGTCTTCTTCCAGAAGGGAAGGCCAGCACTGCCACTGGCAGAGCAGCTCTTCACACCTGCCAGACTGGAGGGATGCCTCCCCCAGGCAGCCAAGCAGGCCTGCTCCATGGCTGTGATGCTGAAGAAGATGCCCAAAGAAACACACCAGACTGTCAAGCAACAGAGTGGTACATGGCTTGCAAATTAATAATAGGTTTTGCAGGGGGAACATCCTTTCAGCGGTTATTGAGGTCTGAGTTTAAATCAAGAAATAACTCACTCATTTAAACTTTTTTTCCTCAGAGCCATTTGTGGAAATGAATAACACCAATCCCACCTGACTCCTGCCACAGCACTGCATTTTAACCACATGAACTCAGTTAAATATCATGTACCTGATGTAATAGGTACACCAGCTGCCACCAGCTTCATATTTGAGTGTCCTCCTCCAGCACACAGCAGCATGAGGAACCTACAGTGCAGCTGCTACAGAGGAACGTATGATGTACGCTGAAGCATGGGTTTGGTGTGACTCTTACATAGCCATTCACTGCACTTCCACTAATCAGGCTGCATGAGGGGAAATTCCAGTTGCCAGGAAGTCAACAAAAGTTATATTGGATGCAAAAGACTAGAAGAAATATGTTGCGTATTTTCAGACTTTTAAGGTAGCTGGATATTCTCATTTTTTCCACTTTCATGTCACTCCTTATCTTTGCAGTCACACTAAAGAAGAGTATTTTGTTGACAAAACGGTTTCAAAGACTGTGTTAATAGCCTAAGCTCTTCTCTACTTCTCTTCCAGGTGGTTTCTTTGGTTTCATGTGGCTCAGTGTGCTGCTGTTGTATTTGCCTTGCAGAGCAGCTTCAAATCCTTAATGCTTTCAGTGTGTTAGTCAAGTCTCTCATTGTTTCCCAATGCACATAGATACATTGCCAGGGAAATGGAAATTTAAACAAGTCACAGGATTTCTGAAAAATAGATGAAATAAAAGTCACTTGCTGAAGTAAATCATACTCTGGCATCTTAATGTCTTGCAGTAATGAGAAAATTCAAAGTTATTTCTACTGACAATTGATCATACTACTACAGTCTTCATGACAAACACTAGATAAAATGACAAAATCTCATGTCCATCTGTTGAGAAAATACCTCCAAGGCAAATATAGCAGAAGATACCCTAAATCAATTGACTGAAGCTTTTAATGAGATAAACTCAAGTCAGATTTGATGCTAAAATTAGATTGTTTATGCTACTTGGACTTCTGAAAACATTTAGCTTAAAACCAAAATCATCCAGTCTATTTCTCTCCTTTCCTCGCAAACAGATTTGTTCTGCTTGGATATGCCAACATGAAACAAAACTGGTACAGAAGGCAGCAACAAACAAAAGAAAAACTTCACACTCCACGGTGTTCTCGCTGCTGAAAACAAAACAAAGGTGTCATGAATAAAGAAAGGAACCTACAGCTGAATTGTTTTCTGCATATACTTTTTAAACATTTAAATAAGATTTTCAGACTCACACTGCTTTTGCCTAAAGTGCAGCAACTGAAGATGAACAACACAAAAGGAGGTAAAACTGACCCACTTTGGGGTTCCACTGATTCCTACCCCTGAAGAAAAATGAGCACAGACACATTACGCCTCTTTGAAGTCAGACAAGCTGCCTTTTCCCTTGCTAAATGAGGTCACTTGTGACAGGATCAAGTGGCATCTGACACCCCCTGCACTGGTATAGGAACAGGTTAAGTGCACAGGGTGAGGGTACACAATTTGTTCAGGTCCACACTTCAAGCTCATGTCACGTAACCTACATCACGTGTGGATAACATTATTTAGTGTTTACATCAGTTTAAGGATAGGATAGGATAGGATAGGATAGGATAGGATAGGATAGGATAGGATAGGATAGGATAGGATAGGATAGGGTAGGGTAGGATAGGATACAAAAGTAGATAGGCAAATGGCCAGGCAGAGATACTCAAAAACACCTGCAGCTAAATCCATCCTGATCATTTTGTGGAAATCAATGTCTATAAGTATCTGAAGGGAGGGTGTCAAGAGGATGGATCCAGGCTCTGCTTGGAGGTGCTGAGCAATAGGACAAGAGGTAATGAGCAGAAACTGATGCACAGGAAGTTCCTCAACATGAGGAAGAATTTCTTTACTATGCAGGTGACCAAGCACTGGAACAGATTACCCAGAGAGCGTGTGGAGTCTCCCTCACTGGAGATATTCAAGAATCGTCTGGTCACACTCCTGTGCAATGTGCTCTGGGGTGACCCTGCTTGAGCAAGGAAGTGAGACCTGGTGACCCACTGTGGTCCCTTCCAACCTTACCCATTCTGTGATTCTGGTGAATATTGTACTTACTGTTGTGGGGCAGGGGAGAAGAAGACAAAAGCATGTGGGTCAGACAGTGTGTCACACATAGATCTCTGGTAGGAGTAACTGCACCCCAGCTTCATCCACTTCTATGGCTATTGCAAATAGCCAAATTTAGTTTCTGCTCCTTCTAGCAGCTCTCATTCTTGCATTTCCATTGCAGTGCTAAAACAGGGACAGCACTGCAACAAAAGGTTTCATTGGGGGTTAAATGCATACCTTACATTCATTATTTTTATCATATTTTCTTATGGTAGTCACCAGTCAGGGCCCGGGGCCACTGTGGTATAATCTGAATAGGCATAAAGAAAAAGTTGGCTAGGGATCTTCTGTTGAAAATGCAGTTTTGATTAAGAGTGTTTAATACTTAAATCTTATTTAGAGGCAGGAGAATTAGGTTTAAACCAGAAAGTCTTGAACATGCTCAAGCAAAGTTAGAAACAGAGAGTTTCCAGTGCAAAATTGAAATCTCCTCATGTGATGTGAATGCTAAATATGTCAGACAAGACAGCAGAGCAAGAAAGCACACATTTGTAATCAGTTTGGAAAATAAAATATTTTCATGAAGAAGATTAGATAAAGACTAAACCTGAAGACCTGTAATGATTTATTTTATCTGTAGGACTCTTAATGCAAAATCTTAAATGCCTTTATTCAGTAAATCATATTGAATCATACTAAATTGAAATTTTCAGTGTTTTCCTAAATTTTGTGAACACTCACTACATATATATGTGCATTTCTTCACAATCTATGATCTCACTTTTACTGAGATTACAGGAAAATGAAGCTCCAACCTTGTGCTTTGTGGCACTCGCTCTGTTAAATATAAAAATGTCTGTGCCATAAGAAATTTATCATTATTATGACTTCACCAAGAGAAAAAACATTATGATGGGAAAGTATTTTATTTAGAGCTGCCCTGAAACAGTTAAATTTGCATCACAGTTATGCTTTTGGAACAAAAAGAAGCCAGGTTGCTCCTATGGGCCTCAGTGCATCGTAAATGCTCAGCAGGGTCATTTGGTCGTGCTTGGATGGTGAGGCCATGATGAAGGCCATCCTATTGTTTTCATCTTCCACTCTAGCCAGCATGACTGCCCTTCTGATTACAGACCTTACAGTAATTATTGCCACAAAAATAGAATATGGTTTTTCAGGCCCTGATCCACTGGAGCAATTTTCCGTCTTGCAGATCTTCCCACTGAAACCATCAGACCTAAACTAGTGACTGAAAGACAAACTGAGAAATAGAGGTAACTCAATTCTTTATATCTGGTATTTTAGAAGACACTCAGAACACTGCAGGATCACTGCTAAAATAATGTTTACAAGGGAATTATTGCATGTAGCAGGGATTAACAAAACCAGTGAAGGAAATAAACATACAGAAGAGAAGATAAAAATAAGTGCCTCCTAAGACACAAGTAGAACTACAAAAAAGCAGATGACAGTGCCTTGAACTTGGTTCCTTGCTAATCATGTGCATTTTAAGTGCTATAATTGGCTGGCTGCAAATCAGAAAAGAGTGGATGGTGGTTGCCAAGGTTTGTTGTTTTAATGGAAAAACACTGTAAAGAGATTTCAAACAGTGGTTCGCTGTACAGTCTCCTTTTGTACAGAGTTGCTTTTTGAACATCTTGCAAAAGATAGCAATACATTTCATCTTTGAATCAGAACACTAAGAGAAATGCCAGGCTAGCCCAAACTGATTTGGTTACCTACAGTACTTCCAGCAGATGTCTTAACAGTGTAGATGCTGCTAAGATGCATATAAAGAACAGAACGTGAGTAGAATGCACATTAGTGAACAGTGAAAATAGCCCATTCCATAAAACTACATAAAAAGAACTGTTCAAAGGACATTGCTAGGATTGCTAACTGTAACACGAAAGTAGCAGCCTTTCCCTTTAAATTGAGTTCCATGTCCCCTTCCAAACATCTCCAGAGCATCATTTGCTTTGTCCCCCCCCCTCCCCTTGGTGGCTTCCAAAACCTGGAGCTGATTCCAGCCTTCGTTACCGAACCCCAATTTCTGTAAGTCCTGTTTTTCTGGTGCTTCTCCCACTTTTTGCCTTCCTCCTCCCACCTCTCTTCCCACTCATGGACATCAGCCCCCATTTTCCTTCTTCTACCCTGGTTCCCCCAGTGGTTCCCTCTTTTGGAAAATTCAGCACTCTGTATGTCTTCAGAAACATTTAGCTTGTTTACCCTGATAACAGCTGAGGCAGCCAACACACCCCATCACCTCAGGAAGAGCCAGTGGGTGAGACTGGTCCTTCTGTCCCTGCCAGCCCTTGTGGCAGGCAGCATCTAACTAGGTACAGCCTTTACCATGTTATCTTGAGGGACTTAAGAGAAGACCAGGTGTGTCTAATGTGGGCAGTATTTCCAAAATTTTTAGAAGACATATGCTGACAAACCTCTCAAGAGAAAATCTGGACTTTTTTGAGCAGGCTGAAGAAAGCAGCATTGATGACAAAACGTCACCCTCACTATCCCATGCACAGCAGCACTCACACTGCTGAAGGCAGAGATGACCAGATTTTATTTTTTGC
This sequence comes from Corapipo altera, assembly GCF_003945725.1. Classification (NCBI taxonomy): domain Eukaryota; kingdom Metazoa; phylum Chordata; class Aves; order Passeriformes; family Pipridae; genus Corapipo; species Corapipo altera. Next base: position 10,964,835 of record NW_020884898.1, on the reverse strand, counting down.
AGTGGAAAGCAATCCCTTTTTTTCTGTGCCCTCTTTTCTTGAAATAGCATAACACTTCTGCTATACTCTCCATCCTCCATCATCACTTGCATCGTGCTATGAACTCACAGCATGGGTTACTATCACCTGTACTGCAGGATCAAGCGTTTTAGCTGGCAAAGCAGCTGTCACTCTGGCCCATAGGAAAGGCGTATGTGAGCAGCTGAGAATAACTGTGAGGACCCAGGTGCAATTAAATTCAGCTGTACTTATTCCTCACCTCCAAAGTACTGTGGTGCTTCTTTCCACGAAACTCCAGCAAAGGGCTGTGAGGAAGACCAGCACTGGGAAAGATGCTCTCCTTCCCCATCCCCCTTGTGATGCCTTTGGTACCTCTCAGGGGTAAGAGAGGCTGCTGCAGGTCTCCTGGTGAGGGAGCAGGACTGGCTCTCTAGATGTCTCCCTCTCAGTTACTTGACGCGTTGTTGAAATTTCCCTAAGGAATCCAAGAAAAAATAAGTTGAAATGAAGTGCTATAAATGTGTAACAGCATCGAGTTTTATCAGGTAGACTGGGCATTTTGCATAGCCAAGGGGCTTTCTTCCTAAAGGATTTCAAAGGTCTTCTGTGAACAAAAGCAGTAGCAAAGTGCTGAAAAAGGGTTACATGTGTCTAAAATGTTGGCTTAGGGAACTTTGCTATAGGAGTTACTCCTGGCTCCCACTAAGATTCTAAATTTACTATTCTTTTTGTCTGAATTTTACATATGTTCTTGTTAAAAAAAAAAGGTCACGCTGTGAGTTTGTTGCATTTTTACATTTCTGGATATAGTGGATTCCAGAGATGTAAATTTTTCTTTCAACATACTACCCACTATCACAATTTTTTGCCTGAAGAAACAACATCTATGGCTGTTTCCAGCTGATAGTTACAGATCAGTGCTGTTTGAACATCATTTGATCTACTGAGATGGCTCTAAGTGAACAGAGTTGATGGTTTTGTGGAGTTCTAGTTGTCTGCTCCAGCTGAAAGCTAGTTGTCTGCTTCACTGGAGATATAAGCTGAAACAGCTGATCAAGACCGAGATCTTATTTGAATAGTTAAACACTGGCTTCATCTGAGCATTAACTAATTTGCATGGCAAAATTCCAATTTACCACCTATCACTTAAATGACAGCTTGTGAAACAGTAGTTCGGTATTCTTCACTTGCAGTGTTAGATTTCTATTCAAATCAGGAGAGGAAACATATGTGGAGTGTGTGCGTTGGGGCAGTCATTGTAAAACACACACAGAATGCATACTTAACACCAAAAGCATTAGATATGGAATACAGAATATAAACACGGACATTATTCTGTTCCACACAAAAAAACCCCCCAAAACCCAAAAATAAAACAACAAATCCACAACAAACAACTGTTTGAATTTAACAGAAATAATAAATAATACGTTAAAATCTTCTTTTAATCTACTCCATAGGATCAGAGGCATGTGGAAAGTCTAAATTTGTTTCCTTAAGCATTATAGCAACACTCCACTGACTTGTTCCTTAGACAAGACAAATGTGCCACACACACAAAAAAAAAAAAAAAAGGGAAAGAAAAGAAAAAAAAAAAAAAGAAAAAAATGCAAAAAGATTGGTGCTTATTCCTTGATTTGGGGTAGCTAAAGCACTCAGTCATAGAAGAAGCTATTAGAGGTAATCCAAAATCTGCTGTTATGCATTGCCACGTCAATGTCACCCAGGTGTACAGGGCCCAGACACCGGATGAGATCTCCTATTTGAAAACATTATCTGTTTGGGGAGTATCTGAATCCATTACAAAGCCAGCATGATTTCAGTCTTTAAATTGATGGCTTAAAACAGGAGCAATTTTGGGAAGCGGGAGCAACGGTGACCGAAGAAGCACTGTTGCATTCAGACTATTACTGCAGAGCTGCTGGATGCCCCCTCTGAGGCCCACTCACAGCCAGTAGGGTCAGCATAAGTTTAGGAAAAAGATGCATTTTGTATTGGAGGTTTTAATTTTTTTTTTTCTGTGGGATAATCTAAATATATTGCTACTCTGTTCCATATCAAGGTTAAACAATATAAACAAAATTCTCTCTGAAACGATCACACATTCTCACCACTTTCCCAAGTGCCTCTGCTGCCTCGTACGTCCTGTGCCTCCCACAAAGCACCTCAGTGTTGGGCTGCAAAGGTTTTCATGGTACAGCAAGATTCTCGCTGTATTTCAGACATGTGAGCTCAAGAAGAAGCCTGCAGAGAATAATGATGTTTCAGCACTGTGGGGACAACCATGGGAAGCCAAGCAGAGCGGTCAGCAGGCTCCACAGAGCAGTGCAGACACCACCGTTCCGCATCGCTTGGCCCCGAGGACAGGGAATTGCAGGTCCTGGATGCAGTTCCCAGTGCTGACGTGCCCAATGCAGATCCCCAGTACAAGCCTCGGACACACTTTTACACCAAGGTAGCATGTCCCCTCTTTTGTATACAAGTCACAAGCATGAGCCTCCCCAAGGCTTTTTTTTAATGTAGAAATAGATGCAGCTTTTCCCCAAAACAGATCCTAAGTATTAAAGCAATACCTCTCTGGTTGCTCTTGCAGGTGATTCTTCAGCACTAGCAGAAGCTCAGAATCCTGCAGGAGGTAGAAACAAAACCACTTTTTTTTTTTTTTTTTTTTTTTTTTGGAAAAGCCAAACAAGTATGAGAACTCTGTTGGTGATTTTCACACGAGAAAATGGAGACCTCCTGCTTTGACAAGAACCACAGGTTTGTGTCAACATGCCCTGTGTGGTAGCCTCACTGAGTACTGCTGTACTTGTGGGGGTCCTTCCCCCCAAGACTCACTCCTGGCCTGAGCACAGGGACCCAGGAGTTCTTGCCTTAGGATCATGGGTTAGCCAGGCAAGGATAAACCATCTCCTCCTGCCTTACAGTCCTCAGAGATGATGGATTGAACTCCTCTTGCTGCTGCTTCCAATCTGGCCCAATGGCCACAGAATCATTGAATGGTTTGGGTTGGAAGGGGCCTTGAAGACCCCGTCATGGGGAGGATAAACCAGGTTGCTCAGAGCCCTATCCATCCTGTCCTTGAACACTTTCACGAATGGGGCATCCACAACCTTGCTGTACAACCTCCCCCTGCGATTCACAGTAAAGAATTCCTTTCTACTCTCTAATATTTCATACACAAAATGCTGAATTTGGCACTGTATTTATTTTGATGTGTGAACACTCCTCACCCCACTCACACAGGTAGATCATTATGAGGAACTGTGCAAGTATCTTGTGCTTGAACTGCTGCAGCAGGAAATTTCTACCCTGTGTGCGTGCTGGAATGTGTCTGATTCCAGTAAGACATATATTAAAAAAAATTAAAAACACGTGTGAGAAGAAACGGTTCTTAAAGTCTGTGGTCACATTTCAGCCTTTCCATCCTTGTGAGACGCATTTGGAGTGGAAATTAAGAAACCAAAACCAAATACACACAGATGAGGGAAAAATGGGCTTAGATGTAAACACACGACCCCCAAAGAGCAGATGGAAAAAACGTACCATCCCTGTATTTGCCTCTGAATTTAACCATCACTTATGATTAAACAGGTAATCACAAAACCACACAAAAAGTGTGCCCTGTTGAGAAGCTCTTAATGCATCTGGAAGACACTTGTGTTCTGTAGGCTGTTTGCTTACAAAGAGAACTGCTGGCTCTCCTGCCTTTTCCCAGAGGAGATGGGCATTTTGCCAGTGTTTCATTTTCAAGTGCCATTGTTCACCTAGGGCTTTAGCAAAAAAAAAAGCTTTTGCTTATTTATTACTAATCCTAGCCTAAGTAATGATCTTTTTAAATCCTTTTACATTTTAAAACAAATTTATCAGACAATGACACCAAACATAATGTTCCCCAAAACCTCTGGCATTTATTTTTTCATTTAATAGGTAATTCTATAATTTGCACATTCATGGACTGCTTTATTGGTTCATGAAACCTGCTTCTATGAGCTTTACTTTGTCAAAATATAAATCTTGCATGGGTTGTGAGGGCTCTTTTCAGCATGTTTTTGTTAGTTATAGTCTTGACAACAGAGTAACAGAGAGGAACGGTTTTTATTGCATAATTTATCTGTGAGTCTTTATAAAATGCTGCTGTACTCATATATTAGAATGCATATTTTTAATAAGTAATAAATTACTTTTAGTAATATAATCTTCCTTTATCTTCACAGTTTGGTATAAATTCATACTGTAATCCTGACCAAAACCAGTTTGAGAGGCCCAGTGTTACCTGATCCCTCCATTTTGATGATTACTGCTCTATTATTGGTAAGTGATGCTGTGAACATCAGCTGGCTGCTTCTGTAACTTTGCTGGCCTTCTATACAGTGCTGCCAGTCTGTAATCTTCACTGCAAAACAATTTACCTGGCATTTCATTAGTTTAGTGTCAATAGAAAACACTTGCCAAGCAATTTGCAATACACACTTATGAAAAGCTTTTTGGACTTTTTGTAAGGTTTGGAATAAGACAATTGATGTAACAACAAATACCAGCAACAAATCCATCCATTCTTCAACTTCAGCTAGTGCAGCCCTCTAGAAAACAAATAGTCCAAAAGTTCTATTACCTACTTATATAAAAAGTTTTAGCAGATTATTTAAATACTTCATGGAAATGGAGATTTCCTTGTGAAATCTCTATGTTCCTAGTTACCAGTGCCAGAAGACAAGAGAGCCCCAGAGATTATCAATGCAATTTTGTGGTTCCAATCTACACAGAAACCATAATCTCATGCTGGAAAAGGGAGAATGAGAACACAGCAACTCTATTCCATGATTTATTTTATCTTTATACCAAGGAGACTTACCTTTCAGCATCCAACCAGTGAAAATCAAAAGATGAAATATTTCCATAACTTAGAGAAATCGGCACAAACCCTACCGAATCTGGAAGGGGAGGCAGTGGGAGTGAAAAATACAGATCTGGCACATGGGACAAAGAGAATGAGATTCAGCTTTCTTGTTTCCAACAGCCTGACAGCCTCTTAGATCCCTCCAAAGCCAGGACCTTCTTGCCCTCCTCCAGGTTTGCCCTGGATGCCTCTCTGCAGTGCAAGGGAAAGAAAAAGCTGCTTGGAGCTATTTCGACCTTATCCAGCCTTAGAGGTAGAGGCAAAAGCACCAGAGAAGTTGATGGGGACTTGCAGAAGCCACTCTTTTTTCAGGAAAATCACACTGACTCTCCAAATCCTCAGCAAGGAGTAGGATTAAAACTAAACTTAGCATTTCCTGTCTCAGCATCAGGAGCTCAGACTGTCTTCCCCCCTCCCCAGGAGAAGTGAATGAGTAATCAGCATATAGGAACCTCATACAATTGACCTAAAGCCCTGTAGGTTGCCCATAACACCTCCTCTACCTGTGTGGCCCTGCTGATGGTCATGGTACTGCCAAGAGACCTGAGTGTCCAAAGGTCACCAGTCGAAATAAAAACTATGCCCCAAAATGGGGTTAATTTGCCTGCTGATTTTCAAAAAATGTCAGAAGATGAGAACAGTACTTTCAGCTGCACTTGAAATCACCTGGATTAAAATATGATCCTAATCTGTTCTCCTTTACAGTTAAACCAGTAGACTAAACCATACTGGTAAGGTATATTATCTTCACAAAAATTCACTTCCTTTTCAATTACATTTAATTTCCACTTCATCTTTCTCTTATATTTATTCCACAAACAAGCCATTGTGTTATTAATGATTCAGAGTTCCCCAAATCCATATGTTATAGATTTTATGTCAAAGAGGACTCATAATACTTTAATGAGGAAAAAGAACACTATTTTACTATACTCACATCTTACACTACCCAGCCAATGGGCCTGAAAGCAGTTTTAAATATTTCTGTAACAGCACCACGGAAATTACAAAAAAGAAATAGGTATTACCAGCTTGCTCTGCTCCTCACCTCTCAAAAAGATTGATGTTTTCCTGTTTACCATTTTTTAAGAGCTAATATGTTTGTGGCAAATTGTTAATTCCTCTCTGATGGTTATACTCCTATATATACACGTGTAAGAAAATCCCTTAACATTTTGTAACAAGCAGAAATCAGGTAGATGATAAAACAGGGCTATCAGTCACATTAGCAGCCAAGTGAATTTGATTCTCCTTGTTTTTCTGAAGACATCAAGTTTCTATGTGCATTCTCAAAGGTTTAGCTATTCAAATATTAGAATGACATATTTAAAGTAGTGAATTCCACATTAGCAATGCAGATGGAGGAACGAATGATCTTGGAAAATTAGGTTGCGGAAAGACTGGTGTTGGAGAGTAGCATGAGAGTTGGAAATCCTAGACAAAGCAGAGAAAAAGGTTATTAGAGAGAAGTCAGAATGGGAAAAGCAAAAACGATAAAGTCAGAAAAAGAGGGAAAAGCTGTGATAGAAATGAAGACTGTAAGTCAGAATAAAGAATCTGGGGAAAAAGTAAAGTGAAAAGACAAAGATAAGCAGAAAATAGAAACATTAAAATGTTCAGATAGAAGCATTTCAATGACACTAATTAATAAGAAATATGTTGTTATGTACAAAGTTGATGCTGTTTTTTCACAGAATAACTTACTGGGCCTGTTGTCCCCCAATCACTTGTTGGTAGGTTAAGAGACCAAAGTGCCTATTTGTACCATTCAGGTTAAACTCCGTTATACACACAGAAGCACATCCATAGAAAAGTGCTTCAATTTCTGCTTATGAGATAAGAAATTTGTATAAATAAAAAAGTAAGACCGGGGAGGTGGAGAGGAAGGATAAGGGAAAACTGTCTGTGAAAAAAAAGGAGACATTCAAGAGACATTAATCTTGAAATTAGAAGCTCATTAATTCTCAGCTTGTTTTCAGTCTTTGTGAAGATTTACCATATGTGACAGATACTCAGCTTTGGAGTCTGATTAGAACAGTTTTCCAACTACTAGCATCCTAAATTACCACCCAAAAGTCTCATCATTTTCAGCAAAGTTTGATGAACTGGTTACCCTTTAACAGCCGTGTTCGGTGTACTAAATTGCAGCTGGACTGCTATTTTTCTCATATCACTGCTGACAGATGAGCCTGATTATCATCCTAGATCCACCTTGCTCATGCTCATTTGGACAACAAAGGCAGCAACTGAACTGAAAGAAAATTCCGGGAAAAGTAATTGAAGACAAATTAAAAATTTCAATAGATTTTCCTGGAAATTTGCCCACAAAGCATATTGTTTACATATCCACCTCCGTACAGAAGTTTGAAAGCATATCCCAGGATGCCTGCTGTTAATGTTTTAGCCCTGCCCTGGCCAGGTTTCTCACAAAGCTCCTGGATGCTCTAGGCCAAGATCAATTTGTCAGTGCCAGGTTGTATGATGATTTATGACCATAGCTGAGTGAGGATTCTGGCCATGTTCTGCCTCTCTCTAACCAGCTGTGTTGAACTCAAGTTATTCCAAATCCCTAACTGGCTATGTGGATGAATGCTTGGAGAGACTGAAGTTGTTTATTGAATTTCCAGGTACAACTTTTGGAGCTGAAGGGAAAATTTGGAAGAGAAAATATTAAAAAGCTGTTAAAAGCTGCATTGCACTGTAGTAAATATATCACAGAGGGAGCTAGGCTTGTCTAGGAGAGGTGAAAATTCTCAAAGTCAGAATTTTATTTGGCCAGGTTTTTTCACATCACACTTGTTATCAAAGGAAGGAACCTCTGAACACATACCCAATACACCTGTAAAAGTGGCAAAAAAAAGTGGCTAAAAAGGCTATCTTAACAGGTACATAAGTGTACCTGTAAATTATTCTGATCTGGGTGAACATCAGGCTCTGATTTTCCTTATCCAAACAGCACAGAAATCATGTACAGACTGCAGAAGGGGATCAAAGAACAAAATCATATCTTTAACAAAAAAAAATACGAAGGAAAACCAAGGGTAAGAAGATTAAGAATTTTAAAGGTCATAATAAAATAGAGATACATTATAAATGTTAGAGTCCAGATGGTAGAGCATAAGAAATTTAAGAACAGTGGTGTTAAAAATGAATTACATTAATAAGGACGGTCCAAGTGGTTTATATGAACAGCATGGTATAGACATTGCACCCTGAACTAAACTCCACCACTTATTGTTTGGGACCGCTCTAGGTAAGGTGTTGCTTAATGAGCATGAAAAGATAAAGATCAGATCCCGTCTGGAAGTGAATTAATGCCTGGATCAAGCTGTTTCTCTGAAGGAAAATCTAATTTGTTTTTCTGAATAAGAAATTCCTTTATGGAGAGACATGAAAATTGACAAAAGTTCTATAAAGAGAAACAGGAAATACAGCTTCTTTTAGCAGCATTGGCCAGTTGTTTTTGTTGTTGGTTTCTTTTTCCAGTACAGCTATCCAGGAGATTTATTAGCAGGATTATGCTGATAATTGGCTACATCTCAAGTAAGATGAACCTGACACTATTGTAGGAAGAAAAAAAAAAAAGAGGAATAGAGACAAAAAAACCCCCCATTATTAACATTTTCTTGATATCACAGAATCCACTAGCAGGTCAGAGTTGTAATAATTTCATTTCAGAATAATAAAATCAATGTTTAAGAATGATGAAACAACCCCTACTATGGCTGCTTCAGGTGTTATGATACCATTTTAGCACAGCAGCCTTATTATCCATTGTAGTTGTTCTTTGCATGTCTCGACCACCTGTGACAAGTGTCTCTGAAATCTGTGCAGAGACAAAACCTCAAATTAAATCTGACAAACACAGAAAGTGTCTTGAGCTAACTTGTCCTCCCTTTGCAGCTGCTCATTATGGAGTGACCTACTCTTTTTCGTGTCCTACAAGACTCACATCCCTGTAGATTGTGTTTATTGGAAGTTGATAGTTACAAGTGCTGACATTTGCCAGGTTTTATATACCATGGTATTAAAATCAGAAGAATCTCAGGAAGCCATTGTAAATAACATGAGAGAACCTTCCTAAACCTGTACACTGTACGAATGCAGAGGAAAATTTAGTTACTCTATTTTCAGAGGCTCTTTGTGGGCTCAATTCTCATTGTATGAGAGCTATTAGAAGTGCAAGCACATAACTGCAGATATAATGTCAAAGTCATCCACATTATAACAAGGTTTCAGATGCTCCATAATGAAGACTTCATCAGAGAGCGAAAATTATTGGCTCCCCTGTTGATGACTTTTACAAAAATTGTAAATGTATAAAGTTTGCCAGCTGGATTCATCTTCCTGTGCGCAGTCATTTATGAAGCTTTGAAATTTTAACCATTGGCAACAATGCTATATCTGAAAAAACTCCAAGAATATCTGTTCGATGACAAACAATGGTCTGCTAAATAGAGACATGCTGTCCTGACAGCTCCGCTTCAGCTTTACGGTTATGATATGTGCCAGCGAAAGCAGAGGAGACATTTTGTAGCATCATAAAACTGCTTCCAAAAATGAGCACCCTGCAGCTATTAGAAACTGCATGAGAATCACCAAATGTCAGCCTCATGCTCAACAACATTCAGTTTAATAAACGGATTTCAGAAAGTGAACAACATAAGATGCTTCAAAACACCCTTAAGACTACAATGAAAATATTGAGTGCTAGAGAAAAAAACCCCAGCTATTCACCATATAAAGAAAAAAAAAATGGAGAATTTTCTGTCTGCTTTTTGTTTCCTGGGACCAATTAAGAGCATTCTGTCATTATTATTGTCAGCACTAGGAACAGTTTACGAACAATAATCAATTCACTGACACATCCTAATACTGATAGTCAGAGGCCTGCACTGAAAACAGTCCCACATTGTTCTGACAGTTAACATCAGGTTTGTTTCTCAAATTTTCTTTTCTGAGAAAATATTTAAATTTATCCAAATCTAAAGAAAAAAAATGGCCTATGGGCGAAAGGAGTATTTCTGTGTACCAGAAACATAATGTGAGAAGAACTGTCTGGAAAAAACAAAGACTTTTTTTTTTGTCCTGAAAACTGTTGTTGAAATATTGCATGTCCTCATATGCTCTCCTCACTTTGCTTTGCTTCTCCTTGCCCTCCACTCCCATGGCTGCTCCAGCTCTGAGTGTGACTGGATGAGGCAAGAGGTGCCAGGCAGGTACAAAGACCCCTGTGCCAAACCAAACATTTCCTGGCTTACGCCACAGAGACCAAATTCAAGGAAACCCCAAGTATTCACTAAAGGATGCCGAGTTTACCTGGCTTCTGCTAACTTTTTTTTTTTTTCCCAAGAGTGCTGCTACTGCTATAAAGGTATGTAAGATTTACTTGTCCCACAAAAGTCCATCTATTGGTCCGAGCAAGAATTCCTGATTAGAGCAACTCAGGTTCAAAGTGAAATTTCTTCACCCAGACAACTTACCAGGAATATTACAAAATGCTGTAATTCTATGAACCAATTAATTAAAGAAAAAGTAGTTGTACAAGTACTAAAAGGTTTTATCCTCAGATAGATTACAAGGCCGCTTACCAGATCTCAGAGGTCCAATACTTTTACTGTTAGTTTCCAATTATCTAATTGACATCAGTTTCTATGAAAATCATGCCTCCTAAATCCCTCAATGAAATCAAAAGTGTAACACATGAGCAATTGAAAGTCAAAATTGGTATATGTTCTCTTTCGTGGGCCTGGAGGAGACTGCAAAGAATATGAAAATATGCAAAGGATTGTTCTTTGAATATTCTTAGCTAGTGATAAGTGCTTGTGAAAACACTTGGGATTTGGGTAACCCCCAAAAGATCAAAAAGAACATATGGACTGTGATAGAAGGGAATTCAAAGCCCCATGTTTGGAAACATGTTTTTATGTACTCTGAAGTTCACGTAGAGAAAATCAGAATATGTTTGCATGTCCCAGGGCTGTAAGGTACACAGAACAGAAAGGCAATCCTCTGACGGCCAGAACTCTTCTAATACACTACAAAGATTGCCCTGGGAACTAATATTTCATCTTGATTAAAGAAAAGACTAAAATTTGACCACAGATTTCACCAGACCCGAGATTTTATTTGCAGGTTGTCACAACTTTGGATGTCTTAAGGTGCACTTCTGGGCTGCCATTAATACCTGAGCACTGACGCAGGGAACCACGTGTGGCACAGCAGACACGGGGTGCGACACACGGCCCGAATCTTTCTGCAGCTGTGATCATTCCCCCCCTGAGTTTCTCACGCTCTGCACACAGGGCTGAACCACTCAAATCAAGACTCGTCAATGGCTCTCCCTCAGTTACAAATGCTCTAAAGGCACCCAATGACCTAGTTTAAACTTAAAACTCGTATTCCGCATAGATCAAATATAAAGTGAACTTTTATAAATCCCTAAGTGTGACATGCCTAAGACAGCTTTCTGGGCAAAGAAGGACAGAAATAGAAAAGGTTCATTATATGCCTAACAACAAGGTAGCAATATGTAGATGAAGTTTATGCCTGATGGGAAAAGAGAAGGAAAAAGAGGGTGGGGAGGCTGAAGCTAAGTTTGAAGCCTGTGACACCAGAGTAAATACAAAAGATTTATTTATCAGTATCTGCAAATCACTGGGAGATTTGGGGGACTGGGGAAGGAACAGAAGAGAAAGGCTTATTTTAAATACAAACTGGATTGGGTGCCTGTCATTTTAAGATTGGGAGCAGGGGAGACAGGTCTGCAGTAGCTTGGGAGAAGAAAGTGTTTCAGGCAATTGGTGATTAATTGTACTGTGCTATGCCACATCTCCTTCTATTAAACCTCAGATAGCCAAATCTGTTTCCTAATTGTTTTTGTGTTTCTCAGTTTTCTTTTGTCTTGCATAGGAGTAGGCAATTTCTATGCCATCAATATCTCATTAAGGGGCCTGGGATCTGAAATGCCTTGTTTTGTTTTTAATTTTGTTTTCCAGGCTTTTTGCTACATTTTATGACATGGCATTTTTTGTTTGCTTGTTGCGGTCCATTTATTCTCTGGCATTCCCTTTCCCTGGGTTATAGCTTTATTTGTTTCTCTGCCTGTTGGCACTCGAGGTGTATGTAAATTATTCTTGCATGCTTCACCATCACTACCTATCGCTCTTCATTTCCCATAATGACATTCTCATCTGAATGCTAGTACCTGCTTAGGTTGTACACGTGTAAAAAATAACTTCAAGTCATCCATGAGGTCTTTCTTATATTTTTTATCCTCTTTCCTATTGCTTTTTGTCTCGGACTTGTGTTCATGAGGTATGGAGTAGAGCTGCATGCTTTTTCCTAGGGCAAAATCCTGCTGCCACTTGTGCAAGTAGAAGCTTAGAGGAAAAAAGGAAGGGCATTCACACAAATAGCTAATCAAAGGGTTTTTAATGATACTCATTAGGAAAGAAATTCATTAACAAGCCAGCACAGAACATTCCCTGAAGGGAGAGTGATGTTATTGGTCACATCAAAGTCCCCACCTGACTAACACCTTTATTGCTGTTCATAGTAAGGCCAAGTTAGCAGCAAAATCAGTCGCATTCAGTTCCTGCCAAGGAAAAAGTCAGCAAAGCATGGTCATGGAAACTGGATCAATTCTCTTTTGCTAATAAGAATGGCTTTTCAACTTTTCACAGCGATGTACAGTTTAGCACCCACCACTGATGCTTTGGAATTCACACAATTTTACATTTCCTACCATTCATTCTTTTCCCCTGCTCTTTCTCTCTCTTTTATTTGGATACCTCTGACTGTGCCCATGGTAGTGGTACAGTCCCACAGCAGCACAAAGCTCAGCTGGATGGATGCCAGTGCCCCTTTTTGAACAGAAGCCTGCAGAGGGCACCACTGCAGGCCCACCAGAGCTTACCCCCACTACTCAGGATAGACGCAACCTCTGAGCATCAGAGCCATTTCCAGCTGGCAGGCAAAAAAACTGCCTTCTTTTTTATGCTCACACCATTACTTACCTATAAAAGGGACTCTTATTTTTTCTGCCAACTCATTCCCAGAGATTAGTATCAGTATCTTGGGACGCTCATTTGCTCTGTAAAAATTAGGTTTTTAAATAGACTGAAGCAGAAATCTCACTTTTATTGCACTGCCCTGATACAGTAGAGACCAGTTATTAGAACAAATTGTAGCAAGCCGCTTCCTGGTTGTTATACCCACATAATTACTACAGGCTGCTACATGAAACCCTGCTTCACTCTTATGCTTAGAGGCGAGATCTCCATTTTGCAAGGACAGAGCAAGTTCTATTATGCATTTTACTGCCAAAGGAGGTCAATTAACTTTAATTGGTTCTAATTAGCACTTGCTCAAGCTGTTATATTCTTTACCTGCATCCGAGTGGCTCTCCAAGTGCTGCACAATGGATTCCTGCTTATGAACACAAAGGAGAATTACTAATGGCATCCTCGAAGGCAAAAGATGCACTGATCAGCATAAATGGGGAACAAATATCAGCACAAATAGTAGCAGGCCTTTTTAGAAAAAAAAAAACAAACAACAACCACCAACATTTTATCCCCATCTGGCTTTGATCAATTGAATTGAATGCAACTGTGCACCTCGTTGTTTAAAGTTAGAACAATGAAAGTACACAACTGCAATTATTCTCTACCATAACTTCTTTACACCTGAAAGATAAATACTGGAAAATGCAGCAGGTAAAGGGGTGGAGGGAGAGTGTAGCAGGTCTAAAAAACCCAAATAGATCATTTCAATGGTAGCAAAAACAAAATGCCAAGAAAAAAGAAAAAAAATCACCAAGAGTACATTTGAAATGCTCTATTTTCTAGGATTCTTGAGGATTGTTTTAAAAGATCTGTTTAAGTGAAAAGTTTAGTTTTGCTTTTGTTTTGTTTGTTTGGGGTTTTTTTCCCATTCTGCTGCAGCAAGAGGAGCAACCTCACTTGCCTAAATGTCACTGTAAGCCATTTGATTCCTCAGGATGTGGCGAGAAGCTGGCACTGAACTCAGGATTGTCTACGACAGACGGAATGCCAGAAGAGATGCTGCAACTCTGAGCTGTGCTCTAGGAACTTGTTTTCTGCTGTGGTCCTGCTGGATGTAGCTACACAGTTAAACAAACTCAGGCTAGAGAGGAATCTAGTCCTCACACCAGGAGTAGAACTCAGAGCTGGCTCTCCCCAGATTACCAGTCCACCTTCACAGCACACAGGCATGGCCCTACTTCTCCTCTGGGTCCCATGACATATCTCTGAGTCGTATCTGTTATTTTGGGTGAGGAGTGCTGGCAGGCAAGGGTCAGTCCTAAAGAGAAGCAGGGAACACGCTACATACAGCAGAGTTTGGTAGCACTGTTCTGCTGTGTTCCACTGCTCAGCACTGAGACCGTGGCAGGACTGGGCAGGATGTCCCAAAATGTGAGACATGGCCTGACTAAATGGTCCCTGTACAAACCACCACAGCACCTAACTCATCAAAGATCTTCCCTGCCCTGAAAAACTCCATCCTCAGGGAAAGGACCTGCCTCTACACATGGGGTGCCTGGGATCTACTGAAACCCACCGTGCTTGGACTAACCACATATTTCAAACGAAGTACTAGAATTAGTGACCCAAGGATCTAGGCCTCTAGACTTTGGATAATTTGTTTTAGTATGGAAACCAAAAGCAATGAAGTTTGTGCATATTACTGTACTATTCAAAATTACATGTGAAACTGTGGTGGACTCGGCTGATTCTAAGCCACTGTATGTGTTCCCTATTTTAATAGTACTTTTTGCCATTTTCCTGCTATTTGAATGTACCTCCTAAATAAAATGTCTGTTGCCCACATGGTTTCCAAAAATAATTTATTTTTTTAGCTAATGTGTTCCAGAGAGAGGGAACACAAAACATGTATTAAAAAACAAAAATGAAATTAAAAAATCCTCCCCTCGGCAAACAAGTTTCCCTGATATCTTTATAAATGAAGGTCAGCTTTTTTTCTTCCTACTTCCCCTGCTAAGTCTTCACAAGGCCATTAATCATAAAAAACCCCAAACTGCATACATTGAAGATAAGTCAAAGGAGCTGCCAGTATTTTTGTTTTTAAAAAAAGTTCCTGCCAAAATCTCCCCCAGCCCGATTACCTTTCCTCTGTCAGTTGTGAGGGCTCTTTCTCAGCCCTAGTACACACCTTTTCTCCTGGCTGGCAAGGTATGGACTGAGGCAAGCATAAACCAGCATATAGTTATTTCAAACAGTCATGTCTTCCTTTTGTACTGGTGTATAGTTAAATTAATACACTTAAAACATTCCATGCACCTTATTTTTTTTGTACTTTTCCCAAGGAACGATGTTTCTTTTGCATTTCAGGTGACAACCAAAAGGTATTCAAAAGGTTTACTGACTTGGAAAGGACTTGAGAAATAAAAAAAGAAATAACAAAACCAAGAAATGTCTGTTCTTTGCATCACTGAAATGGCTGCCTATACAGCAATACACCACTGAAGCACATGTAACCATTTATTATTTGGTCCTTCAGCAAAGACTGAGAAAAAATTGACCTGGCATCTCTTTGCCATTTGGGGATGTTCTGTACTGGATTGGCAGAAGCTCCACCAGTACAAAACCCCAATTCCAAGGGTTCAGGCCCAGGGAATGCAGGTTTTACACATCCACTGCTTTATGGGCCTTAAGCAAAGTAAGCTGAGCACTTGGGTCCTTGCTGGACATCGAGAGCGCACGTGTACAAACTTTTGCTAGAATAGCTGGAGCAGTGTAACTACCCTGGTCCAGCTATTCCCAGTATAGACAGGACATTAAACAGAAACCCCTATGACAGGCAATGTTTACCACTGGCCTATTTATAACACTCTTAGCTTAGTTTGAAAACCAGCACATAAAAGGTTCCTGTCACCTGTAAGTGGACAGTGATGATTATAGCTCAGTCTATGTTATTATTGCCTGATTTTCCCAGTTTGGCTTTTCACATATTGACTCCTTACTCAAGGTCTTTTAACATAGATTTGAAATGTGAATATGTTTTATTTTTTCCCCAGTAAATATACAATACACACTTCAACAGTACTAATAACCAACTTCTTATGCCAATTAAACTTTGCTGCACTAACAATACCAATGAAACACATTAAGAGGTCATACTTTTTCGTGAACAAACTGTAGCCAATAAACAGTTTTTTTTAAAAAAAAACAAATTAAAAAACAATTCTAAGTGCTGCCACAACATCCCTTTTCTTTAAACACATTATTCACAATAAATGTTTTCATTTTTTTTTAAAAAAGAAGAATACTTCTTTTAAAATAGTAAATTAAATGGCATTTTAAAAAATATGTACTGTGGTTCATTGGAAGTACACTGTATAGAAAAGAGAGAGAGAAAAAAAAAGAAGAGACATCACCTGTAAGATAATGGAGACACTTTGCCATACACAACAACACCTTATGTAATATTTTAAGCAAATTATTAATGAACAAAAATGTACAGAAGCAGATGAACAAGTTAGTGAATATCATGGTACTGCACAGCTTTAATACTGACACACATTTACTTTCCAGTGGAAGAGATAAAACACATATTTGAAAGTAATTGGGATGGCTTTATCAACCTCTAATGATACTGAATTTTCAATAGAATATAGTTAGTAAGGTGTTCCACCAAAGCTCAGCACAAGCTTTTGGATTAAAAGGAAAAAAATCAATCTGTGACTGAGTTAAACATTTTCCAGAGAATTAAATTTGAATTGTACTCTGAATAGTCATCGCTTTATATGATAATATCAAAATAAAACCAAATATGTGTAATTATGATGCATTCTTTATCTTACTTGAACATTTTTAAGCACTGTTCTTAACTGTAGTGTTTTAACACGCAGGAAAATGACACATACTCATTGGTCACATGTATAAATAAATTCATACATTTTTTTTCTCAATATTTTTTGTTTGTAACCTGCTAAATAACACATCTTGACTTAAGGAAGTTAACTAGCTTTTTTTAAATACTCAGTAGTGCTGAGTTATAGTTGATGGCTGTAGTGTTTTATCTTATCATGGAACAAGTTAATGAAATGAAAAGCAACACATATTCAGCATTGTAATTTACTTTTCTAAAATTCTGCCATAACTAAAAGTGTTCTTAATACTGGTGAGCTCCAAGGCAATATATAAAACAACATAGACTGGTTATATGAAAAACGTATTCAATGGAAACTTATGTTCATGGTCAGATAACTAACAGAAATAAGCTGTAAGATTTAATATTTAAATTAAGCATCAAAGTAATGGGTGGGCTATCCACATATAATATTCTAAGAAAAGCTTGACAATTTACTCATTCAGATTTGAGAAGTACAGAAGATTTGGACAAAGTCATGAAAATTAATGAAGAGACAGGATGCTGTCATTAATGTCCACTTACAGAGTCTGGTTTATTCAAAAAGTGTATAAACGTGTTATTTCCTCATCATAGTAGGGTTTGAAGTCACTCACTAAAACACAGGTCAAAGATTTTCTTTGCTTGTATCCAGCTTTTGGATGTAGTGTACTGCCAGAAATATATGTAATGCAAGTCGAAAGTAGTTTGACTGTTCCTTCCAAACACTAAACACTTTACTACAAATTTAGTGGATCCAACTTCAACTCTTGCAGACTTCAAGTAACAGAACAGAAAGGGTTGTGTAGACTGCATCAAAACAATTAATGTCATGAATTTCAGTGGTGCAGCTCTATCTTCTATTCTACTATACATGTACTGGAAAGATGAAATAAGATACTCTGACATTTCAATTTTTTGGAAGCAGCCTGAATATGTCTTAACAATAAATTGCATTCTTAACTTCTTGGTGGGTATTCCTTGCGTTTATATTGTGTTTTTTTCTCCTGGAAAATCTCTGTCTTACATTTTGGGCTGGAGAAATTAATGGTAATAATTCTTTTAAAACTGCAATACAAAAACAGCTTTAGTGAAACACCTTAAGTTCTTTTGTTTGTAGCAAGGTTTGTTTTTCTTCCCCTTTACTTAGTGGCATGGGATGGCTAAAAACAGATACTAAGGGCATCATTCTAGTGAAAGGGTCAAGGCCATCTCATGCTACCTTTAATTTTCATATTCGCCCTTTAACCTCACACTTCCAACTTCTGACCCCTTCTTAAATAGGAAGAGCAACCATGTTGCTTGCTTTTAAAAGATTTAAATCTGTCTCTAATGTCTTCACTGACATCAGTTTTGCCTGTCACTTTCTCATTTCTACACCCCAATGGAAAACCACCTAACATACTCCTTTACATCCAGCGTTATCCAAAGTAGCTTACAGGACGTAAACCTTCTCCACACATTCAGTCTCTTTTTTTTCTTCATGTCATGAGGAGTAGAGTTTTGTGCTTATCACCAAATAAAATTGCAGTGCAAACTTTAAACATAAAAGTTACACAATTAAAAGTTAATATATGGCACCACAGCCTATTAATTCACATATAGTACAACAGACCAGTAAAAACAGACATGAATATGAACATAGCTAAAAAGAAGGTGAGCTTGCATAGCAATGCAACAAAAGAAATTATATACAGAAGGAAATCCTTTTCATCCTGGAGGGTGATTTTTTTTTCTTTCTTTTTTATATACTCCTGACAAGGAATAGTTTAAGGTGGATGGTGTATTAAAGAGAAGAACACAAGTAAAGAATCTGTGGGATATGTGTGGCTGTGTGTCTTTACATTGCATTTACAGTTCTTTTAATAGTACATAAATAAAGAAAATGTTCATTGCACTGTTTAGTGTCATCACTTCCATGAGTTCAGACCTGATGGTCCATCAGAGCAGCTTGCAATGTGTCTTCTCAACTACTCTACAGAGAGAAACAAAAAGAGAAAGAGATTGTAATAAGAGAAAAAAAACCCCACAAAACAAAGCCTATGGCAATATTACTGCAGTACAGGATGAATATTCAATAGGTTGTGTGAAGAGAGTTAATTGCTTCTAAGATGAAAGGCGGTGGATGCTAAAATTCAGCACTTACCAACACCATATCTGAGACTGCACATTCCAGGGTTTGTGGATCCCCTCTTACAAGCTACTGGGCAGTAACTGTCAGGAGGTACTGAGGGTTTGGCTGCAGCCATAGGATGCAGACATGCCAACAGCCCCAACTCCTTTTATCAGTAAACATACCAGTATGCCCAAGCTTGCTGGCATGTCTACTTCAAATACCAGAGTGAAATCTTTGGGTATCTGGTACTGCCATCACATACACAGCATCAACACAAAGTTTAACGGACATCGAGTGACAACAGAAAAAAGTTCGGGAAATAATTTCCCTGTCCTGGGGTGCTGAGGAAAAGAGTTGAGATATGCAACTTGAAAAACTGGGCTACACAATCAAGAAAAGAAGACCTCCATCTAAGAGAATACTGCTCATCAGGTGACAGGAAGTTAAGGAGAAGGCATCACCATGACCAACAAAATCAGCACCCTTTTCATTCACTCTGAGAAAAAACAGTCAATGGCATTTCCAAGACAAGCACGTTACACTTTGCCAAGAAAATTCCTAATTACTAGAATTTCTCTTCAGTTTTCTCTGTGCTTCACTAGCATTACACACTGAAAGACATACTGTGTAGATAACACTGGCATGGCTTACACAGATTTGAACTGGTCCAAACCAAAGAACAGAAGAATACAGTTTATCTATCACCTCAGATGGCAGAAATATCTGGGTAAAATTTAACCTGATTATCACACACAACTTCCTACTCTCTTCACAGCAAACCTGTAATTTTTCTCTTCTTGTCTATTTGAGAGTTTTAACTGTAGCTAGAGATAAACTTACATAATTCACCAGTAAACTGTCCTTGACTGTTTGATCCCACATAGCCTATATCGAGAAGGTCACTGGCATTGCGTTGGTGACCTCCTCGCAAGACTTCACCTTTTCTAGGTCCAGTCGATCCTTTAGAAGAAGATGTTCCTGAAGAGCTGTGGCCACCAGGGGATGGGAAGTTGGGTTTACTATATGGTACGAGTGCCTCTTCTAGAAAAGCAGAACAAAACCAAAACAAAGTAAATACCAGCGAATTCCTAGAAATAGGAATAAACAAGCTATTCATTTATGGACATCATATTCATTCCCGCCCTCATGAATCTGTCTTTCATCTTGCTTTTTATGGCACGACAATTTTACCTAGGAAAATACACAACTAAGAGTTGTGTCTCAAGGATGGAGAAGCCATGAATTTATTCTTGTTTCCTTGTAAACTCATAAGTCAGATTGTATTAATTATAAAAAGTCTAGATTCATTATGAAGTAATAGATCATGAATCATAGATACTTTAATAAGAATAGATGCACAGGTAATTTCCAAAACAATGCAGCTATGATTAGATTTTTGCTTCAAGCCCACAGGAATGTGCTTTTTCCTTTTCTTTAGCTTAAATTATGGCAACATTACCTCAATCAGTTTAGATAAAGAACTACAATATCAGCTAATTTAATTAGCTTCCAGCAACTCAGTAATTTCTAACGATGCAAAGTACACTAACAATTTTTTTTAACTAGTGGTGAATCACATTGGAAAATATTATATTATACATAGGAGTTGTAATATTTGGGCTGAATAAATCATCCTGCAGCTTGTTTCATGTTCCATTATGAGCAAAAGGCTTACTTTTGCTCACTTGGCTTCTTTTCCTGTGAAGACCTGTAATAATGAACTGCTTGCAAGAGTAGATTAATAGCAATAAAGCATAGGACTGCATGTCTTCATATAGCATGAAGTGAAACAAGACATCACTTCTGATTAGGGTTTCCAGGAGATATTGTTGTAATAATCTCGACCTAAGAAGCAAAACAGCAGCACTGATTTAGCACTGAAGTAGAAGCACTGTTTTATTTCTTTGCTGTGTATGATCCCTTCTTGCCATCTCAGAAGCTGAAGAAAGAAATCTTCCTAAATATAGTTTGGTTCAAGAAAGAATATAAGTATATATCCTTAACCTCAAACACAGCAACTGGCCCTTCTGAAATCGGTGGGATATCTCCTGCCTGAATCTTACTTTTTTTTTTTTCAAGTGGATCTAGGCCAAAAGGGTTTTCTTTATTTTGCTTTTCCCATTGTCTTCACTCTTAGACAAATCCATGAGGAGAAACGGACTTTTCTTTGACAGAGGGCAGGAACACAGATGGAAAGTAGGTGGGGATGATTGGAAAGAAAGAGATAAAAATGCTTTGATTCACGAGCTTGAAGCCTTAGCAAAGGCTGCAGCAGAGGCACAATTAACTTAAGAGAAATGCTAAATGAGAATGAATTTGTGGAAGAAACCCAGGATTTCATTCTTTGTGCCTGTTGCCACAAGTGAGTAGAACATGGGGATTCCCCATGTGATCTGCTATTGAACAGAGCCTGTTTGCAAGGTAAATCTGTTGCAGAGAAAGGCAGGCAGCTGAATTCTTTCCCTGCCAAAGTACCTCACTCTGGCCCTGCCCAAGGGACCAGAATATTTGTGCTGGGGGACATAAGGGCATTATCAATGTTTTGTGCTATGACCGTGTGGTGTCCTTGCTGAAATACAAAGAAATGCCCAAAAGACACAGTAAAATGGCATTTAACAGCCATAGTCTCCTAAATTATGTTACTTGTTCCTTATATATCAAAGCCCAACAATAGAATCAGACGTAAACTTGGTTTCCAAAGGCTGGCTAAAATATGGAATGGCTTGCATTAAGGCAGTAATAAAGCAAGCAGCATAAATCAGTTTAGCAGAAAGCTGGATACATTTTTAAAGGATGAAAAGAAAAGTCACTAGCATTGCAAAAGAGTTGGAAGATGACATATATGGTCAATTGATTTGTTTTTCTAGTTTGTGGACTCTGGATAAGGCCTCCTTCGGGTTCAATGAAATATTGAGAGAAAACGAGAATGAATAAATATAAAGTCCATTATCATTATAGAGCATATGGTGTGTTAAATTATCTATTGTGCCCTCAGAAATAAATACAATCCATAAAATAAGTAATTGTGACATAAAATAAAGGCTAAGTTTTCCACAACATTCTAGCACATGAAAGGTAGTTGTCTCAAGTCCTGAGAATGGACTCACATTCATTAAACACTCCAAACAGTGCCCCACGCCCTAGACCTGCAAAGAGTATGGGGAGCCTTTGCCAATGCCTTTCTCTTTGAATTTCTGAGCCTTTAATTTGAAGACATAATTCTAGCCCCCATGAAATCAAGATATACGTGTGTAACGATGTTTCCGGGCCCCATAAAACAACCAAAAGGCTTTTCATATTATCAAAACTATTGTAACCTGATCTAGCACTACTCTCTTTAGAGGGACAGATGAGAATGTCATATTTGATGTGCTGTAACTGTGCTTCCACAATGAAACCACTGGCAGGAACCCAGTGATCTTGTTTATACTGAAACCAACCAGTGGAAACACAGTTCCCAGACTTGAGCATTTTTATTCTATTCAACTTCAAACTAAAGGTCTTGCTTTCAAAATTTCACTCACAGCTTGGTAACATCTGAATGAAACCCCCTAAGCTGCAAATTAGCTATTTTCTGGAAGCTGATAGCTAATAATACCTCCTTTTGGAAATGTATTAAAAAGTGGGACAGGATAAATTTCCAGAGATCTATGCCATTAATAAAGGAAAAGGGAAGAAGCACAATTACTAATATGATTAACCCCCCCAAGTTTAGTAACAGAAACAGGCATCGTGCACAAGAGTAGCCTTTTTTAAATCCAGCAGAGACAAGAATACAGAGCAAGAAACTGTAGTGCTAGAGGCTGTCAGAGAAGGCAGACAGATAGATATAAAGCTCTGGCCCACCCTGAGCACAAACTTTATGAACTCCTCACACCAGGGTAAATCCATAATATCTCCTAGAGGAATCTTTATTTTATGCATAAAGGATATGCACTTGCTCTCATCATCCTGAATTTGACAAGAACAAGATACCTGTAATCACTTCAGTCCTAAATTCAATGCTTATGTAGGTCACTGGAAGTGGCAAGATCAAGTTCTCTTTATTTATGGATAGATAAATGCATGTCCTGCAGGATGGGAATTTTATTACTGTATAAGCTCTGCATCACAGAAAAACTGACAACTTCTATTTGTACACTTGTGAAGCAGAGGAAAAAGAAGGGAGTTCTTGCTAAGCAGGTCAGAGAAGCTTTCTTAATAATAATTTACATAGAAATAAGAAGTGTAAAGTATATTCAGGCTATTTTTTCTACATGTTTGTACATCTCATACATTGCAATTAAAATTGCCATTTCACCAAACAGCAAGAATTTCACACATTATTTTTAAACTGCGACTTCAAGATTTCACAACATGCACAACCACTCACTTGTTTATGCAGCTGAAAGATTAGAGGTTTTTAACAGTATCACTATGGTTATATTTTAAAGTATGATTGTATTTAAAATAGTTACATTTTAAATATTGGTAGCAATATTTCCCAGGAGTACTTTATTCAGTAAATCCTGCCCCCATGATAGATTTGCTTGCATATTACTAATTTTTTTTTTTGGAGTGTCAGTGATACTACTGGCCTAGATTAACAAGGAGCATCAATAGGAGAATAAAATCAAGAAAAAGATGGATTATAAGAGTACTTGCAGTGTGACAGTGGGAGCCACATACATACTTGAAGAAACAGCATAACCCTACAGAAAACTCCACATATAGTATAATTTTTTGTTTAAATCCTCTTAATTGTCCTCTTGTATTACTCTAATTAGCACTGCACTGGTGTGCCATGTGACTAGTGGGTTAAAGAAAATACTCTAGTTTGAGGGTAAAAGCTGGAACAGAAGTTTTTACTTTGAGGTCAGGCTGAGAGAAGGAAGCTGCAAATATTGTAAAACTACAACTCCAGCCCAGCATCACCTCCTGTGCACATTTTTACAGACCTGAAATCCATTTAGGAGATAAAGTCAGCCCGTGGCAACGTGCAGGTCCTGTATGAAGGTGAAAGCCTGCTCTGTCATCTTGCTGAGCCTAAGAGATGTGTTACTTTGTCATATCCTTGAAGAAGAAGATGGTGCTTTAAATACAGCTGGAGGGAATGTCAGTAGCTCAGAAGAATCAGCCTTCTTTTGGACAGGCAAAAACACCTGCTGCCAATTTGGAAGAAGGTTCAAAGAACTAGAAAATATAGCCTTGTATTTATAAGTAAATACATCTACCAGAAGATACTTTAAAAATCTCTTTCTCCTTCTGTGCTGGCCTGAAACCACTCCTGTTTTCTCCACAGCTATGCTTGACAACAA
The DNA here is from genome assembly GCF_003945725.1 of Corapipo altera. NCBI lineage: Eukaryota > Metazoa > Chordata > Aves > Passeriformes > Pipridae > Corapipo > Corapipo altera. The sequence continues at coordinate 10,940,627 of NW_020884898.1, read as the reverse complement.
TATTAATTGTCAAAACACTGTCAAGAATGGCCTGAATCAGGTGTTAATGAGCTTTCACGGTTGCAGGAGGGAAAATAGTTGGATCACAAGCTCTCCCTTCACTTTGCCTTTTCTTGTTTTCCAGCCTAAGCCTCACCAGTGTGAGCTGATTCTGGACTCCTGCCAGGTACAGAAACCCTCAGCAGAGTGTCAAGAAGCCGTCTGCCTTGCCTCGGCCGGTGCAGCGCACACACACCTGATCCGAAGGCTTGTTTGTGTTGGGCTTTCCTGAAATCCTCTTGGCGGTCTGTAGAGCTTATCCACTCCTGGGTTTGCCGCTGCCACTCTAGAGATGTCCTAGCTTGCCGGTCCAGGGAGCTCTTTGTCTCATCTACGTTCGGTGCATGCTGCCTCTCAAGAGAGCTTCCTTTCCTCTCTGCCGAACCTCCGCGCTGGCCGGGGACTATGGGCTGCCTTAAACCCTGACCAGGGGGCGGGTCGGGTGGTGGTGGAAGATCTAAAAAACGTGAATAAGATTTAGATGAACTAAATTTTTTTTTTTTTCATTGAAACAGAAGGTCTATTTTGATGCTGAAAAAAGAAAAGTCCCCTGCAACCGGCATGAATCGCTCCGTTCGTTGATTTTTTAAAAGGAGGGAATTTCAGGTTAATCAGAAAAGTAGGTTCGTATTCTGCTAGCTCGTTATTCAGGTTACTATGTTGCTAGCTCTTTCTAGCTTCCATAAAAATTGATAGGCTCTCATCCCTGACTTACATTTCTAAGCACAGGATTTATTTTCTGTGGGGTTTATTTATTTTCTGTAGAGGTGCTGTTTTGTTCACTAACAGCAAGCAATTGAGAAAGGCAATGGAAAACCGACCTCTGCCAGTTGACAATTTCCCTCAACATATTGGGACTTTTTTCATTATCCCCATTTTCAGGCTTAACTTTCAGCCTGATGTCTAAACTCAAAATCTAATATAGAACATCATCAAAATGAATAAAATGCCAAAAAATTGCGAAAAAAATATTCACAAAACCTACTGTCATTGAAAAACCATCAATATATCTCTGAAAAAGGTGTTTAAATGGAACCACCAAACAATGTGTAAGCATTTTATTCAAGTAAATGAAGAGCTAAAGTCTTCACAGACAATGGGATGGGCACTCTTCAGTTTAGTGTCTTGCAAATATAACCAACCAAAATACAATTTAAGCTAACACCAAAAGGCACTTGACTGGTCTCTAACAATTTTGTTCTTTTCAAGTTTATCACTTGGACTACTAAGGTACTCTTAGAACTGAAGATCAACCTTCTAATCACATTTGTTGAGGCAAAAGTACATTTTTTATTTCCTCTAGACCCAAGGTAATTACCAATTCTGAATAATTTTAATTCTAAATCTACGATTTTCATGTAAACTACACAATAGACTTATAATAGTCCAGAAAAGCCTCAGATTATTTAAGAAAAAGAAAACAAGAAATAGAAGCCCTTTAGTATCATAATAAAAACTATTCCCTATCAGATACCCATTTTATACATGGAACATTTTTTGATAATTCTGTTTTGGGGCAATGCATAGCCCAAATAAATCCCTGCAGCTCCATCAACTTCATTAAAACTGTGCTAGTCTATAACAGATATGGGTCTGTCCTGTTTTCTAGTCTATTGTATCTTACAGTGTCGTGAAGATTTATCAAGAAATTGAACTTGGTTCAGTAACAGGAATGGAAAAGGAAACCTGTTTTGCCTTCAGGGAAGTCTGATGCTTATAACTCTAGTGAAACTGAAATTCATTTTATAAATTGGTCAGGAGGCCTTTGGAGGGAGTTTATAATCTGGCTTTATATAATACTTTATATAACGCTACACAGAATTTTTTTCATGTCCTTGCTGTTAGAAGGTTACTTATACCTCATATATGGAGCAGAAACGCTTCCAAAGTCGCTGAAATGTCATTCCAGTCAACATTGTCTCTTACAGATAAATGAGGAAGTGCAGGTAATTTGTGTTTACAAGGTAAAGAAGTTGTCCCTGATGAGGCTCCTGTACCTTTGCTCAGAGCTGAAGTGCTACACCCCGATTAAGATAACTATGTTCTGGTAAGAGCAGCCTTATAATAACGTGTCAGTGAGCCTGGTGTATGCTTTATGTTCAGCACTAATTTATTTGAGAAATTTTTCATTATGAATATAGATGTGACCTTTCGTGACAATGACTATACTTGAGTTACTGTAGGTGGAAGCAGGGGGGTATGGGAGCTTGCCAATGTTGAAATTGCTTTATAGTGTTGGCTTCCAAAATGGCATTTCTTATAATTGATTTTATTGCGAGCATAACCAGTTAATGTACAGAACCACAACACTGGCATCTGCTTATGAAATCTGAAATAGAGATTACTGAAGCTGTGATTTATAAGCACTTTGTGGGGATGCATTGAATCCAATAAACAGTCATAACATGACATAGGACTATGCAATTTCCCCAGATAAAATATTTACCGTTCAATATAAACAAAATTTTCAAGTAGTATCATAGAAAAAAAAAGTTCAAATTATTGCAGTATTAAACTTTAAACAGAGTACCCTTCTTCAGAAATTGCCATCTAATAGTTGTTATTAATTAGGTACTTAAAAGGAAAGAAGGTTTGTACTTAAATCGTTCTCCATGTTCTAGAGCTAGCTGCAACTCCTGGAACTACTGTAGACTTATGCTGCTGGTCTAATGTTAACCTAATTCTTGCTTTTATCCATCCACAAAATAAGCATAAAGACTGACTTATGCATAGAAGTGAAATAAAACATCATGTTTGTAAAACTCTTTGGCTGTTCTAGACCCATGGATGAGTTGAAGTGAAAAATAAGATTTACATTCTAATGAAGATTCACAAAATTCTGGAAGAATTACAGGTACTATAGAATTAAAATAAGCTGTCTCCAGCCTGAGTACAGACTTACTGAACTGTGTTACACATGTCTGAGAAGATCTGTAAGAACAGTTACTAATTGTAGCCAACCTTCGCCTGACTAAACCGTTTGCTTCTTCACCGTCTTCCTCAGGCTGACTGTCACAGTAACACCTACCTGTCCTTTTTAATAAAAGCTGGAAGAGAGCTTCATTTGGAAATGTGGCTATTTCCTTGCTCTACAACTCTGTAAATCCCACAGTGTAAATCTTCTGCCTTAGGTAAATTACTAAATATTCTCTGTTATCTTGCGTGGGCACACAGAAAAATCTTGTGTATCTGGAGTCATGAGTTTCTTTCTCCAGTGCCATAGAGCATAGTCTTCCCTTTCCCTTTCTCTTTCCCTTTCCTTTCCTCTCCTACCCCTAGTAAAGGGGTAACAGAATATCAGCAGAATTAGTAGCCTCAGACTCTGGTAGGCAGATTTATTACCACACAGAGGCAATCCAACTCATTCCATCATGTCAATCACTTCAGAGAAGTTTTGAATTTAGAAATTTAGTGACTTCAGTGGGATTTTCAATGAGGATACCCAGAGTGGTAACACTGACTATCGCTCTACTTCCATCTAAATCACATTTATCTTTCATGTGCCACATAAAATACCTAAAAACCCACACTGAGCTAGTAACTTTCTAGGCCAGTGGGATGTCATCCAGACTATCGTTTGAAGCCTCTAATGGCAGGATTATCAAACCTGTGAGGCAATTCATAAGTGCATTGCTGGAGGTGGTGGTGGAGTGATTGTCTTATTGATTTAGTAATGGAGGGATTGTGATTGAGAAGCTGTAGGACATCAGAGTGCCTAATAGGGGGGAAATGGATATTCGTCCTGGGATTACTCCAGCCCTCTGTTAGAAGGCAGGGCATTGGCTAAGTGATTTAGGTGCTAGTCAAACTTTGTCACTGCCTCTCATTATTAACTGGAAAAAGTAGCAAGTTACAGAACCTACAAGTATAAGGACAAACCTTTCTACCTGTGCCAGTGATTGCTTTTCCTAGGGATGATAATTACTGTGACATTTAATAAGCCTCTGAACCACTTTCTAACATCAGAAGGTAAGGATCTTCTCTACAGTGATCTACCTTAGGAAAAACTGACTTTTAATACACAGTAGGAAGTCAGTGGGAAAACTAAGAGATGTCTTATGTTCCAATTCTCCTTTTTAGTCCCTAAGCATATTTCCCTTCTGCCTCCTCTTTGTTTTTTTTGTTTTTTTTTTTAACATATCATGCTCAGAAAAGGAAGAGCTTTTAAATGTAGTCACGCAGTTACCATGCCACAAACTATTTGACAGATTCCACTGTTTTGCAATTTGTGAGTATATTGTTTCCAGGAAAACAAATTATTCCTTGAGCACTAGAACTAAAAACCTCCTGTTTTTATGGTGGCCTGTGAGCTCAGAATGAAAGTTTTCATCATCTGTTAGATTCATAACATATTCTTCCTCTGTGGATTTGCTGTAGTATCCATAGTCTTTCAGGACGTGGAAGTTAAAAAACAAGTTGTACAGCAAGACAAATATAAAGACTCCATTTAGAGTCAGTCTCTAGAGTATTCTGACCTGCAGCTGAAGAAAATGAAGCAGCAGGCTTTTAGGGGATTTGTGTGGATTGCTGTCAAAATTAAGCATGCAGTTGAACCCTCATATGCTTACACAGTCTGAGATGTGTGTGCTATGTGTTAAATATTACAGCTTCTTAGATCTTTTGCACTGTCCCACATGGTTACAGTTAACGCGGTGGAAGTGCTCAGGATGCATATGGGATTGGGCAGAGAAAGGACATAGCTGGAGCTTACTTGGTCAATGAAAATTTAAAATGACAGATATCCGGGATGTGATGAGACTTAAACGCAGGATACTAGGACTCATCTAACTTGGGAATTTGAAAACAACTGACAAACCAAGTATGTTCTCACATGACAAATCCACAAGGAAGCAGTTACAAGGGAATGAATTGGAGACATCTGAAAAACAGGAGAAAACATATAGTGATGCTTCCCACTGAAATCATGACAGCCTGGGGCTGGCCTGGATTAGGGTTTAGAATTGCTGGACCTATCTGAGGTTCTCCTGCTTGCTTATTCTAGATGTAGCTTAAGCACAGTGGGATTGTCTCTTCTTGTAAAGTTCACTGCAATATTCCACAGAGAGTATCCAGTTATCACTCTTCTTCTGTATACCAGAGTTTCCTAAATTCAATTGTTTACATACATGCAGGTGGCAGCAGCAACCTTTAGCTTCCTTAATTTCAAATGATCTTTTGCAAATTTAGCTATGACTCAGACTTGCCATTACACTTTAGTGACTCATATTCAGAGTAGGAGTTGAAGTGGAAAAACTGTACCATTTGTGTTTGTTTGTTCCTGTGTTAATACAGAATGGGAAAGGTTTCTCTGTTGCTCAAGGACATTATACATTTTTGGAACATATAGTAAGTACTTCCAGGTTTATAACAGACAAATATTAATCTGTTTACTGCCCGTGTCTGAAATGTTGAGGGAAAGAGTATATAATTGATATTCTGACTCAAATACATGAAAGAAACTCCAGTAAGATTAGTATTTTATAAAAATTAAATAAAAGACAATAGGAGATTCCTCTTTTAAGATAAATCCTAAAATCTGATCTCTTTCACTAATTTAAAACAATGCCAAATTTCACAGTGGAGTCACACTTCCATTTGTCCCATATCCTGAACTGGATTCCCATTACTTTCTGGTACCCACATTATTGTAAAACATTTCCATAGCAATAGCATTCAAAAGAAGGATTAAGGTCCCACCATACTGAGTACACTACAAACTCACACGTACATAGAATTTGGAGCCCAAATTGCTCACAGTTCCAGGTGACAGGATATGCCAAACAGAAGGATTAACACATGGACACACACTGTATGGCCAGCACCACAAGTGACACTCATGATTTCCAGTTACTGTTCTCACAGACACATATATTTAATGGATCTGTGTAGCAGAGGCCTCTGGAATACATCCAGAAGGGCAGGGTAATAATGTTTAAACCAATTCATATCCATATGAGCAAAATCTAAGCTACTTTACACTGTTTCCACAAATAATATGGCATTGAGAATTAGCCATAGAGCACGAGATATAACAATAACCCCTTTGGTGAAGACTTTCCCTTCTGGAATTTATTCTACATCTTTGTGGTCTGGCAAACATGGATTCTGCCAGAGGATACTGCAAAATTGAATCTTTATACCTGATAACATGACTGAGAACAGACCTCTGGTGGTTTTGGTGGTCACAGTCTACCTTGCAAGATGTTAATATATTTTATACATGTACCTGGAGTAATAAATAGTGCATTATAAAAAAAAAAATCAATCTAAATATACTGTCTATCACATCTATTTATTACATTACCTGTCCAAAGAAGATAAAGGAGTGAGTTGGTCTTGATGATCCTTATCGGTTCCTTCCAACTTGTGATATTCTATGATGCTATGATTCTCAAGTAATTTTGACTAGAATAAGAAGGTTTCTTACACTAAAATCTAAGGTAATTTAATAATTTTATTTTTACACCTTCCCCATACACTAGAAGATTTGTCAAGGTGTACTTAAGATTGGGGGATAGACTCATTAGCATCACACTCGCTCCCACGGTCCAGATCAGGTTATGACAGCCTCTGAGTTATGTGGGACAGTCTGTGGGACAGTATGTGGGACCTCTCAGAACTGTCCTGCTCTGAACACTGAAAGAGGGGTCAGCATGAGGGAAGTGATCACATCTCCACCTGCATGGCATTACAGATATCCTTAGTGGTTTCTTTAATGCCGTTTTTCCATCCACCTCTTTCTCCCCTCTGATCATTTCAACACCTACAGGTTCAAGGCCAGGAAGAGAAGAAATGAGGAGGAGGTGGCCAGCCAGCCACCTTCCTATGCAGTCTTCCTCAAAAAGTAGCAGGCAGCAATTGTGTCTTTTACCAGACTCAATAGTGGTAGACAAAGATAATGGAAGACAGAGCTGATCTTCGGCAGATCTTAGAAGAGCCTGAAATTTCCAGATGGGAAGCAGTGGTCAGAGAGGAGCAGAGATGTAAAAGAGGGAAACAAAGTCACTGAGGTCAGCGGATGTCAGGACTGAAGCAGCACAGACAAGACATGAGGCAGAATCATGGGAAAAGCATGGCACATGTTGTAGCTGTTGAATGTCTGTCTAAAACAGCACAAAGCAAACAGTGCTGCGGGAGTGGCTCTACGCTTCTCCTTAGGAATTCATGGCACACTGCTACTGGTGGTGGCTACTTTCACTTAATGTAAAATTACTCACAGGCCATTTTTTAATGTCAACTCCTGTGCAACACAGCCATTTTTGGGTAAGATTTATATCGAGATCTGATATCTCCTAAGAGATGCTAACGTGTTTCAGATCCGGAATGAAGAAATGCTCCTTGAAGGCTCACTTTACCAAGCTCCACACTGCCAGCGTTGCAATATTGCTCACAAGGCAACCTGGGGACCCCACTACACCAAACCAGTAATTCACTACAATCTATATTTCTTAAAAGATTGCTCTGCCTTCTCCCACTCAGCACAGCTGCTTGTTGCAGGTTATCATCAGGGCCCTCTCCACAACACTTACCATCTGTGATTCCCTCCCTACGATGAGGCAAAGGGGGCTGGTCCAACCGTCCTCCCTTGTGTTTTTTAGTGGGCCTCGGCCTCTGACCCTGATTGACAGCTGCACTGGTGTTGCTGTCAGTAGAAAAAGGACTGCTCGGCCGAGGTCTCTGAGAGGAAGAATATGCTTTGCCTACAAAAAAAAAAAAAAAAAAAAGAAGGAAAGAAAGAGAAACCAGATGAAAAAATGTTATTGCCTTGAAATGGGCTGTTCTATTAATGTCTGTTCCGAAACATTAAATCAGGCCTAATTCTCAGAGGCGAGTGTCCCCTCGAGGTTCCCACTGATGACAACTGCTTTAAGACACACCACAACAAGCGAAGTGATAAACTGGGCATTCTTTTGTCTTTAACTTTTATAATTAAAATTATTCCATCTGTTGTGATAAAACTACTGTATGCCATCTAATTCCTGCCTGCTCTGTGTGCTGAACAGATGTGTCATAACAACTCCTCAGCCTTGAGCAGGGAAGGAAAACAGTTCTGCAATCATATCAAATTTATCTCCTCCTGCCTTCCACTTTCATGTTTACCGAGCCAGATTCTCATTTTAGGGGCTCCCATATGCACTGTATATCTGGAGTAACTCCAGTGAGATAAACATAACTGATTTTGCAAGCTATGTAGCAGGGTAGGTTTGTATATTTAAGGGCTCTCTTTTCTCAAGAAATAAAAATGGGGGTATGTTGAAATGCTAACATTTTCCTGTTCATTTTCAGCACTTTTATATGTTAAAAAAAAATGTATTCTCACTGAATTTATTCCTCATATATATATATAAATATAAATATATATATATACACACATACAGACAAACTATCCAAGTTACATGATGTCTCTTAAAAAATATCTTTGATGCTGTTCTATGGAGCAGATGATTAAAAGCCTCATGCAGGAACTGTAGGAGCAGCGCAGTTCATTTACTACATTCACTTCCTCTTATTCTGATGTTTTTATTCAGTTAACTTAACTAGGCTTAATGTTTAATGCCAACTGATGAAAACTAAAGATCACCATCTTTTACTTCCTTTTGTTCATGTGTAGGTTGTTCTTGCCAAGTATCTTGGGGATGTTAACATTTTAATTTGTTTAAAACTGGTAATTAAAATTCTTACATGTTTTAATCCTATCTGCAGTGGAAAATGTATAAGTCAGTCAGACTTTCTGCTCTTTTAATGTTGCTGTAGGCCCAAATGGTGTTAGAGTTGATGGAAAGTGGCAAAATGGCTGTTGGTATTTTTCTGGTCAACTGAGCTCAAGCTAGTAAGGAGGTTTTTTTATCTTCTAGTTAACTTAGACCTGGGTCTACCCTGCTGCAAATCGTTTCAACAGATGCTCTTACTTCCAACATGCTGTCACATATGACCTGATCTAGATAAGCTTAATCAGGAGTAATATGCAGCTCAGCATATTGTTTGAAATATTCCCAGCGCAAAGAGGGCAAAGTGAAAAAGCAGTCGTAATCTCTCTAACATGGTGTTTCACATTAATATATACATGTTAGAATAATATGTCACTGTTTGACTTCAGAGATTTCCTGATTCTCTCAGGCTTGCCTTCTGACTGATGTGCACCCTGAGGGGGACACTGCTCCCAGGCAGGTTTGTCTCCCAGCTGTGGCTCTGCTAGCTGTTGGAGGTTACCACATTAGAACCCCTCAAGTGGACATTCCCTAACCCTCCTCTACCAAAAAAAGCCCAGTTGAACTTAAATGATCTGAAATCAATGCCTTTGCTAACCTGGCTCATTTTGACTGAAGTGGGTTACAGAACACCCACCCGAGCAGCTAATTCTGGAGCTGGGAAAAAAGCAGTAACAAACATTTGGGGGGAGGCTGGAAACATTAACCTCTATAGCTGGCACAGCTGCAGCCAGACAAAGACAAGTGATCAAGCCCTTTTTTCATGGATAAGGATAAAACAGCAGATGAACACAGAAAAAATATTAAAATTTCATTTAAAAATAAAAAAAAATCAGTAATGCGAAGAAATTGAGACATGAGCCTGAAATTCCATCTCAGCTCACAGTACACTGTACAGATGTTTTGTAAAAATAAACTCACATGCAAGTGCAACTAGTGAGTGTAGGATGCAGATTTTTCACACTTATTCTTTTGACTAAAGAAATGTGATTTTTCATTCAGAACATTGGTTTTAAAAAGAAATAGATGCCAAACCTTCTCTTTTATCCCTTCATGAAAAAGAGGCAAAATAAATAGCACTGACCTAAATCAGACATGGGGCAAACACAAATGATGTGCAGACTCCCCAAACACATTTTTCAATGCACTTAATAACTGATTACAGCATCTTGTATTGGTATGCAGCCCTTCCAGTAAGAGCTGCTGAGCAGTGTCAGACTTTGTAGCAGATTTAGTGTGTGTAAGTGGAGACAAGGATGAATCCACTAATTCTTGATTTAATTTCCCAAGGGTGTTAAAAAGGAAATCTGTCTGAACTTCATGGCAAATCACATGATGGCTTCTGGAAACTGGAATCAAAGTGCCTGGCAGGAGAGACACATTGCATCTGGATTTACCAGCACCTCTTACGCTTGGCAATCAAACATTCCCACGTGAGGCCATCAAGTTGGACATCTCCTTTAGTATCTACCAGTGAGAACATTTCACAGCTGTTCTACATGGGTGAAAATAACTGTCCAGACTGCAAAGGAGTAAAGAGTCAGGACCTTCAGACTCCCTCCAGAGCAATGAACAGAAATAACACTGCTGCTTCTCCACTGCTAGACACCACTTTGCACTGTGGGGGCTGCTGGGCCATACCAGGCACGTCTGACTGATCCCCACTACCCCGGGAGGCATCATCTCCTAATGAAACTGCAGTGAGCACCGGGGAGCTATTTCCATTTGCTGAGGTTTCTGTGAGGAAAAAGAGGGGAGGGCTGTTTGTTTACATGTGGGTTTTATTTTATTTCCATTTTGCCTGCTGGATCATTAAGAGAGTAAGAGGGTAATAATCATAAAGACTCTACCACAACTGCTAGATACTTTTTTGTACCCTACACTCTAATAGTCTGTCTGAGGAATTACACACGTGCACTCAGTTTAAGAGCATTCGTGACCTAATTAAGCTGGAAAAATACAACTGACAAGAGGGCTCTCAGCCTTTCATTGTATTTTCCATTCACATTGCTACAATGAGAAATCATATTTATTTTTAAATATCTATGTGTCTGTGTGCCTATCTACTTCTCTTATGGATGTGTTTATGGTGGGAACTGCACTTCTCAAAGGCCTGATAGAAGTGACATTAACTTTGGGTGAATTGTTGCATTAACTTTGACTGACACCAAGAACACCACAAAAAAAAAAAGTTTAGGAAGGATTTGCTCCTTTCTTTTCAGACTTAGAAGACTCTTCAAGCCCAATAGTGTATTTTAAATTATAGTTTGGCCATATGTGCCCATAGCAGATGAGTGAAGGTCTATATCGGTTCTTGCTTCGTCTTGCTTTGTTTTTTATCAAAGGATGAGGCAGATTTACTCAGTCAGTTTTCCACAGTGTAAGAAGCTACTGAGGGGTTCAACTATGGTGAAATAAGTACCTTTTAAGGATGACTGTGTATGACCAAAGTCAGTGGCCAAAGTCCCAGTGGTTTGGGAAAAGCCGTATGTGTTCACCTTCTAGATTGTTGGAGACATAGGACTTTGCCATCAACTCTTCTCATTATTCCTAATGTCCTTAAAAGGTGGTATTTGCCATGAAGTCATTGCATGCAGAAAGAGTGACATTTTTCAGGCCTAACATGTGAGACATTTCTCACAAGTGTACACATATTACTGGAGCAGAGACTTCACACCAGACTAATAGTGAAAAAATTTAAATGATAGGAACGTTATGGGACTTGTGGGCAGGAATTGGCTGAGGAAGTATAAGAAAATATGATCCAAGCTCATACTTTGCTATTAGATTTGTGGATTCAAATAATTAGTAATTTTGGCTTTTTTTATAAGACTAAGAAAATGCAATACATTTTTCCCCCTCCAGAATATTTAAAGATCATTTTTCCTTATCTTTTTTTTTAAATAGAAATAAGACATAAGAAGCTTTAAAAATACGAACTAAATTATATTTAGTTTTCATTAATTAATTTTAGAAGGTTGGCTGTTTTCAAAAGCAATAGTCACTTTACCTTTTTTACATTTTACTTGGCAGACTCAGTTGGCATAACTAAAATTAAATGTTATCAAAATATATTAACTTATTGAATCAAGTATTTTTAAATCAGCTATTAATAAAGATTTTAAACAGTTTGCAATGTTAACAATAAAAGCACACCAATTCACCCCATGCTTAGAAAAACTTCACAGAAAAATACACTTTTCAGAGAAGAAATGCAACAGAAGAGCAGGAATGGAGATTATAGTTTAAATATGATCTTCATCACTGGAAATGTGAATGATTGTGAGGAGATTTTTCAGAAAATAAGATCATCAAAACTGCAAGGCAGAATTAGTGATTTCTTCACTGAAATATTAAATGGAGCATTTGTCAGTAAATACACAGCAGAGTCAGTAGAGAGGGAAACTGCAGCAGACCGAAGGTGCAGATTAAAAGCTTGTGCTATTCACTACTTCAAACGACCAAAAATGAAACACAATGCAAAGTTTCATTGAAAGTATACCGATAAAAATATCTCCATCCACCTTATTCCATGCACGTTAGACAAGAGTGAGACGTGGGTTCACTGAGAGAAGAGAAGAGTAGGCAGAGACACCCTTCATGCAGAGAGCATCAACTTTGAGTCTACAAACCTGTTCTTGTCAGGCTGGTTCCATCCAGCCTAAACCCAGCTTTATCTGCTGCTGCAACCAGTGCTTGTGCAAAACTGCCGCTGGTAAAGATCGAGTCATCTGAGGAGCTACCTACACTAGATCTATGACTAGAAAAGTTACGGTCCTCATCAGACGCAGAACCCCATCCATTTACCATTGAACCTAAAAACAAATGTAGGGGTCTAGTGAGTTGTGCACATTTGATACCTTTTGATCATCTAAAGCTTAAAGACCCAATTAATATGTCCTTTCTCAACAGGAAACCCAAAATTCATTTGACAGAGCTTGGTACAAAAGAACAATATTCAGCTAAAGTTTAAAGACCCACTTAGTATGTCCTTTCCCAACACGAAACCCACAGTTTATCTGACGGAGTTTGTTATAATAAAGCACTATCAAAGCTAAGAGGAGTCTCATTCATAGATTGCTCCATACAGCTTTGATCCTGTAAACAGAATTATACATATTATCTACAAATGTGAAAGCTCCATAATAAATTCTTTTGAAAGTTAATAGATCATTTTTGGAATCGAAATGAATGTGATTGTTTTGGGGTTTTTTCACTTGACTTATTACAAACCAGTATCTAGTTTGATATTTGCAAAACCAAGTTTTAATTTTGGACAGCACACGTGTAAGTCTTGATAGATATGGCTAAAGTCAGACCTAGGCTTCAAGAGCTATCCTGAACAAGACTGGCTTTGTGTCATTTTGTCAACCAAAATTTTAAAATAAATAAGCAGTTTCAATGGCCTGAAGAAAACTGATCTAAAGTAGTTCATTCTAGTGGACTAAAGTAACTTTTTTGAAAGGTTAGAAATAATTAAGATTCAGCAGCAGAGCAAATATATGCTCAAATTTAATACTGAGTCAGTCACCAAGCCAATGTTGGCCCCATGGAACCTTCTAACCATGCGTTACCATCACTGCAGGAGATGAAAGTGATAACAACATCATAAAAATGCAGTCAGAAAACCAGACACCTGAAAAAGCATATGAAAGAAATATGGAAATCTTGACATAACTAGAATGTAAAGAGCAAAACAGTGAAGGAATCTTATTTGCTCTTCATTCATATTTTCCAGGAATAGAGCAGCCGTGCTAATGAGTTACCAAGTCCAGTTGAGCTGCAGAATACTTTTGGGACCTGAGCTGCTGCAGGGCATTGGATGGTGCTATGTAGACACAGCATATTGTTCTGACGTAGTACGGGCACCTATCTTGAAATATCTGAAATCTGCTTTTTAACAACAGTCACATGCATATGTTGAAAAAAAAAAAAAAAAGCCCCCAAAAAAGCCCAGTGAACCCACGAGAATCTGTAGAGAACTGGTTATCAAAGACATGAAGACACGTGGGGAAGGATAAATCATGGCCCTGATTTAAGTACTCAGTCAGCACAGCCGAACTTTGCAAATGTACATAAGATGTGTAGCAGAACAGTAGCCTGTTTCCAATCCACGTGCAAGAAAGTATTATGGTATTTAAAACTGCTAAGTAGTAAATCAATAATGACCTGCTTGTTAGCATCAAACTGATAGGCTAATTAACTAAAGGTGGTGTCAAATATGAAAAACATCCAGCAAAAACGAGTCATGAGCACAATACATGAATACTGGAATTCAGTACCATGTTGCACCACAAAGCCCAAGAACAATGGGTTATTTTGCGATGCTGCAGTGACCAAAGCTTTTAATGTCAGTGAAGTGGCAGGCTATAATAACAAAAGCCCATGCACTCTTAAGATACAAGAAAAGAAACAGAAGAGGTCTGTGGAGGTCTGACAGGCAGAAAGTGTGTTAAGTGCAACAGAGAGTGACAGAGTTCGATTCTGCTTGCCAAGAGCACACATAAAATTGTTATTTTCCAAACAGACTCGACCTGATGCAGACAGATGTAAGGGAGCCCAGACAGCAGCAAGAGAAGGCTAAAACTAAATTTCCTCCGAGAAGACAGTTTGTGAACTAACAATCAAAGTGCGATAGGATATCATAGAGAATGAGCAGTAAAGAGGCTTAGCAACAGTTACTGATGATGTATGAAAAGAGATACTACAGATAAAACACTTCATGAAGATGTAAGAAAATGAAATGCTATAGCTGAGGACATTTTCAAACAATCGCTTATCAACATGTTCTGCAAAATATGTAAGCACAAGCTGAAACATGAAAAATATAACTAGAGCTGCAGATATCAAAGGACGATACTTGGATGCTAAAAATTTAACATGTATCCCATTAGTTTCAGAGCCCAAGGGTTTTGTGTGATATGTTCTACTGTCTATGTAGAGACATATAAAACCATATACTGTACAGAATAGTTATTGTTTTTGGTATCATAGTCCATAAGACTATGGATATTTTAAAAGAACTTTTAATTTCTGCTTGCTCATGTTGCTCTGTCCATTTGCTAACCCCTCAGCTGTTACACAACATACACTACACATTGCAATTGGGATAGGACACCTTCAGGGTATGTCTAGTAGCTATTTTTCATCTGTTCTTTGAAGGACTGGATTGTCATTCAATCAAAAAAAAATAGGCCACGTTTTCAGTATGAAATATATTAAAAATCTGTAAAAGCCCATAATGCTCTCTTCCTAGTGTGTGTTCTACACACTCATAGATATGCCACTTTTTCTAAAAATACCTAAATTTTAACTGCTGTTATCAGACTGCCAGTTTTGTAGGCTAACCCTATAAAAAAGTCCTGTTCCTCAACTCCTTCACATTCCCATGAACAACAAGTATTATCAAGGCTGGGAATAGTGTGCTCTGCCCAGAGATCACTCTCCCTTGCCCTCTTCTCCAGCAGCTGTGCTAGGAGTGACCTGTCAGGCTGGAAGTCAGTTCTTGCAGGGATGTGAGTTTTACTGGGACATCATGACCTCACCTAGAGTTCTGCATCCAGTTCTGGCATCCCCAGCACAAGATAGATATGAAATCTAAGTGAGAGTGTGTCCAGAGAAGAGCCACCAAAATTATTAGAGTGCTGGAAAACCTCTCCTGTGAAGGTAGGCTGAGAGAGCTGGGGTTGTTCAGCCTGGAGAAGAGAAGGCTCTGGGGAGATCTCACTGCAGCCTTTCAATATATAAAGGGGGTTTATAGAAAAGACAGAGAGAGACTTTCTGATAAGGTCTACAGTGGCAGGACAAGAGGCAACGTTTTTAAACTGAGAGTAGGTTTAGACTGAATATTGAGAAAAAATTCTTCACTATGAGGGTGGTGAGGCACTGGAACAGGATGCCCAGAGAAGCTGTGGATGGTCCATTACTGGAGTGTTCAAGGCCAGGTTGGATGGGGCTTGGAGCAACCTGGTTTAGAGGAAGGTGTCCCTGTCCATGGCAGAGGGGTTGGAACAAGATGACCTTTAAAGGTCCTTTCAAACCCAAACCCTTCTATGATTCTATATGAAACTTATGGTTGCTGGAAGCAGAGGCAAAACTTTTTATAACTGCTGAAGTCAGCAAGATACCCTGAGACACACACAGCACCCGCAGCTGTGTGTGACCAGGGAGCTGACGGCAAAATCTCTACATTACTGATTCCAGAGCTATTCGGTTTCCCTGCATAAACAATTTCTTTTCCACACTAAAACTCGCAGCAGTGAAACCCTTTTTGCTTTGACCTGTAGAGGTGTGGACATTGCCCAGAAGGTATGGGAGTGCTGGAGCCCAGCCTGGGCACCTCAGGCCACCACACAGCTGTGTTAACACAGCACACGTGGTGACTACTCGTTTAAAGGCATCCACTGGCCTCTTGTTTTCCAAATCAGATGCACATTTGTTTTTCTCTGAATAAAGGCAAAATAAGAGATGCTGACGTTCCTTTCAGATCAACTGTGAATTTTGAAATGGGATGAAACAGGCTTTTAGTGTCTCCTTTACATGCAGCTCACTATGTGTTTTCCAAGAGCACATTTGAGTTTTTACGCTTTCTGGCAACTGTAAATTTTACTCTTGCTGACAGCAGCAGTAAATGCTTTATGCAGAACAAAATCAGCCCCGTGAAAAGTTGAACTCTGTTTTCTTGCTCCATAAAATATCTCTTGGTGCTAATGCAAACAGAAAGCATCCTGGCTCTCAGGGAAAGGTGAGGGGAATAGAGGTGCTAGCTTCTAGTAGACTGCATTGCTACCACTTTTAGCGGCATTTTGCTGGCAATAAAAATGCTATTTTTCTTTGTAAAGTGTGCTGTTGCTTTACTTAAATATAAAAATATCTAATGCACTTGTGAAACAGAAGCTGCTCACAACAAAGCTAACGCTTCTGAAAATACTTTTCTGTACGTATCAAACTCTATGTGCTTGCTTAAACTGAAGAGATGATGTCACTGGCACTTTCATGTGTGTGCACATGTGCTTTCCTTCACAAGACCACCAAGCACAGAGTAATGTTGGGTCCCTGCTCCCCTGCAGGTTTGGTTTTTTTTTTTTGATGGAACAGGGATGGACTCCTTAAGTTTGTGAAGAATGGGTGACACTCCTGGGGACTGATGCTACTTCAGCTGAAATCAGTTACAGATTTCTCTTAGCCTTTGTAGAGGAGAAAGACATTATCCTCTCTTAGATATGTCTAACCACTGCCATGATTACAAAGAAGAAATGCCCACTGATTTTGGTGAAAATGATGGAATAGAAGGGGAAATAGTCATTGTACCACTAAAATAAGAATCAATAATAGAAGGATATATAAATGCAGAATATAATTATGACCACACTTCAAAAACTAGACTTTTTCTCATACTTTACATTATAATTCACCATAAATGCCTGAATATTTAAATATATACGCCTGGAATAAACCCCTAAGTTTTAAATTTTTTATTTTGAGGCAGGAAACACTAAACAAAAGGAGGTAAAAATCATGCATACATATTTGGCACTTCACAGGTCCAACCATACTTAATGCCCTTCATAAACATCTAATGAAAAATGAATTTATGTCACTTAGCCAAATTTATTTCTGTTTGCATTCCATCTTTTGAGATTTTTTTGGTTTCCATATTGCTGAAAGGCACAAAAAAATTCTCAAATTTATTCAAGCTGTTAGAAAAGAAATGCACACAGAACATTAAGTAGTTGCTCAAATGTTGCTGAGCAGTAAAATACTATGATAAAGTGGCATCTTGCTGTGTCTCTATTACTTCTTCAGCACTAAAATTAATTTATGATCAGTCATCAATTCATTTACATGTCATTTTATGCTAAATCTATCGTTGCTGATGAATGCATATCCCTAGATCCATTAAGCTAGAGTAAAGTCTGTGCTTTATAATATGACCCTGCTAATTGTTGCATTACCATTTTTATGAGATACAAAAAGTAGCAGTTTCCTATTTTCTGAGCACATATTTAATCCATGAAACATATTCTACCGATTAAAAGCAATCTGTCTTAACTGCTTATAAAATAGAATTTTTTTGCAATAGGTATCCCAAAGCAAATCAATATAAATATTGAGCTCTGCCATGGTAAAATATGGCTCATGAAAATGATATTGTGCAATTTTCAAGAATTATTCCATTTGTTCTCAGACACAACGAATGAAAAACTTTTTCCACGCAGACAGTGATCAGTGATTCTTTTAACCAAGACCTAAACATGTCAAATAAGGGATATTCTTTCTTGCTGAGCCATACAGCCTACAGAGATTTTTATAATTTCAGATCTATACAATTCTATTGAAAAAAAAAAGTTGTTATCCATTTGCTGTGGCACTGTTTACAAGAATATCTCTCTGTTTATGTCAGTTTGCACCAGTTAGGTAAAAGAGGGCTCGTTCTAATTTCCATGCTAGTTGATGGGTGTATCTCTCCCCTCAGTTAAGATGCACCAGGACTGAAGATACAACAGTCCAGCTTGCACTATCAGCTTCACTGGTGGTGCTGTGGGAGGAGAAAATAAGGAGAGGGGAAAGAAAACCCCCAAACCATAATACTTAAATCTGAAAAAACTAGCCTTGTTCTTAGTGATTTCAGTGAGAGGCAAATTAATTTCTTATACGGTCATCACATGCAATTAATTAAATCTATTAAAGTAGAATAATATAACAGACTCTTTGTGATCATTCATGCCATAACTCTGCACAACAATTCATTATTAAGGCAAACATTAAACATAAGCAAAAGAAAATACATATTTCATTGTGTCTCCAAAAGCAAAAAACAACCCTAAATAATCGTGAATTAAAAGTCAAGCGAGCAAAAGTTTTACCACTGCTTTCCAGTTCTTTTTTTTTTTTTTTTTTTTTTTTTTAAAGCAGAAGCAGTGACTAAGTATCCTAACAAACTGGAAATGGAGAAAAACTTCGGCTTTAATTTCATATTCCATCCCACAAACATTCAAATCCAAACCTCCCTCCCCGAGTTCTCTTTGCCATATCTGGAGAATGTTAAGATACAGTCACTGTGCACTCCTCCTTTCTTTGCACTTTATTATACACGTCAACATTATGTCTCTGCCACCTGCGAAGAGAAAAGCTTAATAGCGCAGATTAAATCCTTGTCTGAATCTTCAGCTAGCTGTAACTAAAACTCGAGGGCCTGGAAGACAACTTGACTTTTAAACAGTTTAAAGCAGCAACGCTGTGGTGTCAGAGGAATTTAGTAGTTTGCGCTTTGGCTCACGCAGTGCCAGGGTTTCCCCTCAGAGAATCCCACATTTTGGCACTCAGTGAAATCCTGGGTCTCAGCTCAGTCAGGAAGAACAAAGCACCATTTCAATCCAAGAGCATGCTAACAGTACAGGGTGAGGAAACTTGCCCTGCTCCCTGCACAACAACTCTATTTGAGGGAAATCTGGACCAAGGGATGTCAGTATAGATTTCTCACAAACACCGAACTCACAAGGTACTTCAAAATGAACAGAAATATTGCTTCATCTGGGTCAGATATTCTTATTTGTCTCTATTTTCAAATATAATGTTTTGGAAAGTGAAAACATGGTCTAAAAATTCCTAGAAAAATGCTGGTTTAAGTCACCAAAGGCTCTGTGAAAAGAAGTAGCTTATATATTCTCAGTGCAATAAAACAATTTAGTTGTTCTACAGTATTTTAAAAGCAATCAAATTGAAGAATGAGAAGCAGCTTGGAAACAATGAAAGCAATTTGCTATACCCTCATTAACAAGAGTAAACGCAGCCTGGAAGAGTTAACAGAAACAGATAAACAAAAATTAGGATTCTCTTTTGGAAAAAAAGAAAAAATCCCAAGTATAATAAGCAGTTTCCTTCCACCCCTAAAAAAAAACCAATCCCAAAACAAACCGTCCTAAAATCAGGGTTTTACCCATGTATTAAATGAGGAAAACAGAAGCAGTTTTGTTATTTGTATATTTTGCCATTTTACAGATAATTTAGAATAACACTCTGGGTGTATTTTTGTAAGGCTGTAGTTCCCTAATTGTTTTAAGTCAATCTAAGCATTGGCTATATGCTATAGGGGCAATCTATCATCCTGCTTCCCTTCCAGCTGCACATTCCCTTCCTGCAGTGCCAGCACACACCTTGCCATGCGGTGAACCAGATCAAGGAACAGATCCAGCTAGTAATTAAACAACCAAAAGAAAAAGCAAAAGGAAACCCTTAATTTTCACCTGGATGAGGCCACATCAAGATAGTGGTGGTGATGAGTGGGAGTGCACTAAATCACCTTAAGTACACTCCCAGTCTACATAATCAGGTTCTGCCCAATTTCTTCTAAAATAACACAGCAGGAAGTTTTTAACACTCCAATAATTACAGCCCAATAATACAACAAGATTTATAAATACTATAAGAAACTTGAATATTATTCATAAAAGGTTAAATTGTAATAAACACAAAAGTGTACAACTTGGAGAAGGAATACAGCTATTCCTTTTTTGCTCTAGGTATGGTGGTCCAAAATATCAGGCGAAAATGCAAATGTGAAATAATTTTCTGATTTACAGATACATAAACATTGGCATATTAATATATACCAAATGAAAAAGATATACAAACTCAATTTTTTTTATTTATTGCTGTATTACCACTGCAAAACTCCTACTGCATTCCTAATGGAAAGACTTCTAAGCCATTAGTGAAATATGCAAAAATATGCAGAATTATAGCCCGAAGGAGATTATGCTGGAAATTCAAGCAAAGTGACTTAACATACTCATGCACTAATAAGTTAACCTTCTCAATTCAGGGATTTAAACTTTAACTCTATGGCCTTCAGTTGAATCTGGGTTTCAAATCATAGCAGCAGAGATACAATTCTTAAATCTTAATTAGATCGGTAAGAAGTCTGGCCCAAGGGTGAAGGAAAACCTGGAAAGTGGGATTAAACTACACACTATTTCATTCAACAAGGGAAAAGGAAGAAAATTTATAGGTATTGATGCTCCATCACTGTCATATTTGCCCAGTGTTTTCAGAATAGCAACCCTTGGAATTTCAAAGGTCCAGAACAATGAGATGGAATTCAGTGGCACTATGGTAGTAAGTTGTACTGAACAAGTCTCCCTTAAGGTACAACTAACAATCAGTATTTGCCTGCTGAGATCAAAGACTGAAGCAGCACCCACTAGCTTTCATGAGCTATGGACACTGGGACATTTGGGACATTTGGGTCTTTAGTACCCCTGCACCTTATGGACACACTACATCACATAGAGGCCCAAGTTCAACAGAAAGGGAAATACACTGATGCTTAAAAAAAGGACATTATGTATTTTAAAACCAAATGTCTTTCACTGTCTACATTTCTCCAACAGCCATTTTATTCATTCAGATCCTGTGCATTAGTTTAGCATGGCTTTCTGGATCCCCTTTGGTGATGTTGGAGCTTTCCAAGTCATGCAAAGGGCAAGAAGCAGTGAGGGAAGGACGGTCAGAATAATTTTATAGCTTTACTGAAAAGGAACAATTACTAAATTCAGCAACACAAAGTAGGTTTAAAATACACATTTTCCTACATAAATGTTACATTTAGTCTAGAAATAAATATTGTGGTGATCTAACCACACTTACTCTGAAGTCTTTAACTTCCTTATGTTCATCTAGGAAAGCATTTTCCCAGCAAAATATCTGAAAGTGCTTTAAGATAACATTTTTATGCTGCTTCTGATTTATAAAATATATATTCCTAAGCTGAGGTCTCCCCCCTCCTTTTTATGTAACTGCCTTGCTTCTCTAGTAGAATGAACTTTTCATGAAAGCTAAGATATAATTGAGTTTTCTTTCAAGTCTTTAAAGCTTTTTAAAATTCATGAATTTTCTTATCATTTTGCAGCAAAGCAAAGTATTCCCAAATCCTTCTTTAACTTTAATGTTTAGTATTAACACATTTTAAACGTTACAGAAATAGAGTGGAATCAATTTTCACTTAGAAAGTTTTGGACCGATGATGTATTTTGCTGTTAGGAACAAGTTGGTGTCACTGTTAACTGTGTTTTGTTACCTGTCACAGAGCTGTCTAGATTGTCCATACTGGAGCCTGGAGTATGTTCTAGACCTCTTAGTGGCCTACTGATTTCTACAGTTTCTTCTTCAATATCATCTTCATCATCATCCTCGTCTGGAACATCTGTTTCCAAATCTGAAATAAGGTTTCCAGATACGTATCCTAGGGGAGGAACGGGAGCCTGAGGAGGTTGTGTATTGCTTTGGATGTGCCTGCACAAACAAACAGGAAAAGTTATCAGAGTGGATGAGACTTTGTACCCCAGGGTCAACAAAATACACGCTTTTCAACAGGTCCTGAAGTGGATTTACAAAATGTGCTTGTTAGGTTAAACTCAAGAAAAGACAGTTCAGTTATTCACCATAGCTTCTAATACCAGAGTACCTGCACACTTTCCAGTCTTAAATATACTTCTCCTCCTCTAGGATGGGGAAGGTCAAGACTGTCCTTTTACAGACGAAGAGCGATATACACAGAGGCTGCATAAATCAGGTAGGAAACCCACAGAAAAGCACAATTCTGAATCCCAGCCTAGCATTTAAGTGTCTCACCCAATATTCCACCTTGGAAATCACACATTGAACCAAACTTAAATTTCACTCCTTCTGCTCAAACAGACACAGTGCCCTGAAGCAGAAGTCACCCTAAGGAGGAGGAAATGGCCAGCAGGACAGGAGAAATTTTCAAGCCCAGTGAACACATTATCAGTGAGGCCTTTTCATTTTGCTTTATTCCAAGCAGTTTAATTGATTTAATTGCAGCAGTATTAGGGCATGCATGTGTGAAATTACTGTATGCAGCAGTTACAAATAAAAAAAAAGAAAAACAAAGATAAAAAAAAAAAAAACCACAGGATAGCTAAATGGCCAAAGGCAACCATGGGATTTGGAGTCTCATTTGCCTGGTCTCTGAGAGGATACAGAGGAAAACAACACCATCAGCTTTCAAAGCAGCATTCCCCACACCACAACAGGTACACCACAAGCTGTGCCAGGGGACCCAGGCATGACTGGCCTTGGCATAAGAGCATGCACCATGCTTAAAATTGCTAACTTAGGCACGTAGGAATCCTTGGGTGAGTGTACATGAGGTGCCATGGCCTGATTCAAATCGGCAGCACTCTGGATGGGACCCAGGATTCTGCTGCTCTCTTGCTTGGACATCAGTATAACAGAAAAAAATTACAGCTGTCACATGTTTGGTTCTGTGCTTTACTATATTTTCAGTGAAAACTTTGTGCTGTATTACTGCCTACACTCAATGAGTACAGTAATTCTCTTTTTATTCATTGAGCTTTTCCCCTGCCCCCATAATGTAAATCTATCAGATATGAGAATGTCACAGTAAATCTTAAGTACCACTGGAATCAATCTCCACCGCTCTGTAGGTTTTAACTTATAGCTTATTCTGAAACCTATTTGCAGAGCAAATGTTTCCTTTTCAATATACAACCCCCCTTCTGATTAGCAGTTCTTGAATACTTTTCTTCCTGGACACCAGGTTCTTAGCTATGCAGTGTTCAAAACACTGTGCTAAAGGGCACTACCATCTAACTAACCCTCAATAAACAGTGTGATTAGCTCCCAATCAAGCAAAATGCTTAAGTATATGCTTAATGTTAAGCTTGTGATAGAACAATTGAAGTCAATTTCTCATGTACTTGTAGTTAAGCATATACTTAAGTGATTTGCTGGATCAAGGCCATAATGATTATGTACTTTTCCAGTAATCTCTAATGTGCTCTTTCTTAAATTCCTAGTTGTCTGTTCTCTATATTTCTCTGCTGTTACTCCCACAGTAACCTACTTGACAGGTCTCATCTTTCTGCTTCGCCTTCCCCTCTCTCTACACTGGACAGGTTAACTTTGTGAAAAGAAAACTAAGAAATCTCCCTTCCCAGTTAAAGCAATGGAGAACTTTCTACTGACTTTGAGCAGCACGACACATGTCCAGCCAAACAATATAAAAGCATTCAACAATGCCATTGCACAAAAATCACTTGTATTTGCAACCCTCAATATTTACTCCAATACCTATAAGGTCTCAGTATGAAAAAAAGTTATCTCCTTGATTTTTTTTTCCCTATAGTTTCAAGCTCAATTACTGTGACCTTACTCAAGAGCAACATTAAAATCTGTATATTCCTAAGCGCATTATGAAAGTTCCCAATCAATTTTCATTTCTCCAAAGAGGGAGCAAGACCTTTCCTGTCAGCTGCAAGAGGCTTTGCTGCAGTGTCCTACTCCATTATCGGTGCCTGGACTGGAACCTGAGGTTTGTAGGGCGTAGAAAGGGTAACAGCTGCAAAATGCAGCAGCGAGTCACTGTGCTGGCAGGGTGTGCATCTGTGTGCTGGCTCAGAAGTCAGCTACCTTCAGTAGGCCAGGTCTAGCTGCTGCCTGGGATTTGGGCCTGTCCCACAGGCAGGCCGGGGTCCGTGCTTGGCAGCGTGGCACTGCAGCGGGACCAAAGTACCCTGTTGATTGAGTGCAGATTGCAGACAAGCCTCCAGGCTTCCACGGTGTCCAGGGAAAACAGCTGGCTTTGATTTGGCACCGCCTGCCTACCTGCCTGATCTATTTACGGGAGCTCAAGCTGAATAACTTTGTGGCTTTATTTACCAGCGAAGAAAGGCTGCTGCTCCTCTGCTGGCAGTGTGCCATTCAGTAACTAGCTCTGCTCCTCTCCTCTGAGATTCACGGGCTTTGTCTGAGCAGAAAAGTTGTAAAAGGACAACTGCTGCTTAGGGAACATCCAGGAAGCAACTGACCTTCACCGCATCCCCAGCCTGG
This sequence comes from Corapipo altera, assembly GCF_003945725.1. Classification (NCBI taxonomy): domain Eukaryota; kingdom Metazoa; phylum Chordata; class Aves; order Passeriformes; family Pipridae; genus Corapipo; species Corapipo altera. The sequence continues at coordinate 10,916,007 of NW_020884898.1, read as the reverse complement.
TGCACTTGACAAGTTCTTTTTTCAGTCCCTGAAGAGATTGCTTCTGTTTGTTTTGCAGGGGAAATGTTACTGTGGTATTTGCTTGCTCTTCCTTTAAATAGGCATAAAGCACTCTAAAACACTAGATCCATTTTGTAAATACTAACAACTTTCTTCCCACTGTTTCTGGGTTTTTCCTATGAATCAGAAATTCTCATGGTATTTCAAACTACAGTCAGAGATGCAAATGCTTCATTCTCATGTGACACCGTGTAAAAGCTGCTCTAGTGCTATTTCAAGTGACTATCATTATTTTCAATGATTTTCAGGAATTTAGAATCTCATTATTTTTGAAAATCCTAAAAAATCCATATCGTTTGCTAGCCTGAAGAGAGAGTACTCTTGAATGTATAAAAGCTGTCAGTAGGTGGGTGCTAACTACTTAGTTGAGCATATGTAAAATTTCAGAGGAACATTGTTTTCACATGCTTTTAGACAAGATACAACTTATTACCAAGCACTACAATCTAAAAAGCACCTACTAATGTTTAAGGCCTTCACACTCCAGACATAGTTTTACTATTTCTTCTTCCATTTTACTTCTTTGGAAATATGACTGAAATGTTGTTAAATACGGTCAATATTTATGTCATAGAAGAATAAATTATTATTATTATTATTATTATACTTTAATTTCCCAGATCACGAGTGCCCCCTTCAAACATTTACCATGTCTGCTTTGCTATATCAAACTGGTAAGCCCTTGTTAATTCATCAAGGTGAGCTTGAAGCATTGGCTGCATCTCTTCTCGTGGGGAAGGCGTGAGAGTTGCAGTCGACTGTTGCCCAAAGGAGATGGCAGGTGATGAAGCTACTCCTCGGACAGGAGGTGTGGGAACACGATCATCATCTTCTTCAAGCTCATCCTCCATGCCCTGATGTAGGTAGGTCTGAACTGGCAAAGGTGGACACCAACCATCACTGTCGTATCTAAAATGAAAACCAAATAAACTTAGTATTTATCGAAACTCATCTCTGCCACACAGTAGAGGGTGTAAAGGGCAGGTGGGATTTCTGCCATAGCTGTAACCCTCACATGCAGTGGAACTTCTTAACATTTAATGAAAACAGGGTCATAATTGCTTAAATTGTCCTTACCAAGTCAGTTTAATTTTTCCCACAACAGCAAAGCAGCTCGAACAAGAAGCGCAACAAAAAAATTACTGACCCGTTATCACATTTGTTAATGGTGATTAGATAATGTTACACCACAATCAACAACAGCAATGAACTAACTCGCTTCCAGGATCATTAATCTAGGAGAGTGCATGAAGATTGACCTAGACACGAAAATAGCAGCATTCTTAAAAGGTAGAGCAAGCCTTACATAGTTGCACTTATGCACTTATTTACTTCCATCCTCCCCTTTGTTGATAAATTTACTCTTTGTTTCTATTTTGAAGCTACACTTTCCTCATAAATGCTGGTCTTCCCACACTACAAATAGGTATCTCCTCTGATGTGTAATACATTCATGTCACAGCAGCAGTGACCTTAAGCATATGCTGTGTCACAGCACCAGCTGATAAGGTACATCTGCCAGCACCCCACCTCCTAACCAATCTGTACTGGGACCCACCTAGACACTGCTGAATTTTGGAACACTTTCAACACATCTGCCTGAAGTAAGTTAAAAGATAAACAACTACCAGTATTCTTGAACGCTAAATTCTTCTCTTTTCATATATAAGGGGTGTTCTCATAGGTGTTTGTGGTTCAATTTTTGCCTTATACCAAAGCTGTAAGGGGTGATGCTACATCTGATCAGGGCTAGAAACAGAAGCTTTATATTTAGTTATCACTTTTTATGTAAGCTTCACCAGCAAGTCAATCCTTTTCAGTCTCTCTACTCATCACAGGACCTTTCAATTCAGTGTTGTATTACAGTATCATCTCGGGATCCTGTCCCTTAGAGACACTGGCATCACTCAAGGTGTACAGGCCTTAGTGACTGTGGTCATTCCCTGTGCATTATCTCCCCAGAGTAATTCCCTAATCTGAACACAACTTCAGTTGTGCACAGCTCTGCTGACGATCACACCACTCAAATCTCAACTGTCTACTTCTCCCATCTTCAAAACACCCAGTCAGTCAGCAGGTCCCTTGAGCATCAGCACACATTTCTTCCTAACTCCCAGTGTATTCCAAAATAACTCAGGATAGACAGCTTTTTTTTTCTAAAGGCAACCAGACAACCAAAAGCTCTCACAGCTCCTTCACTGTCAAAACCATCTCACTCTCTAAAGGCCATTTTCCAAGCATCATCTACTAAGTCACTTTATCTTCTTTCCACCTTCAAGGACTGCTGACAAGGTCCTTTTTTTCTGCAATGCAGGCAGGCAATGTGTTGTGCTACACAGTTAATTTCTCAAACCAGTGCAAGAATACTCCTTTAAGGTTTCTGATTCGGAAGGAAGGAACTACCAATTTCCCCGAGAAAAATTAATTACTGTCAATTTTCTCAAGTGTGAAGCCAGGTTATAAAAATGCTGGGAACACTGAGATGGAGAAGTTGCAAAACCTGTATTATGAACAAACATTTACTTTAAGCAAAACTCATAGATTTCTAAAATTAACTAGACTACCGTTTCCTTATTCAGACTCTTTTTAAAAGCACAGACTCTGGATAGCTAAACCAACTTGATCTAAACCAACTCCATCCAAAAGTCTGTGAAAGACATATTTGGTAATTAACACTGATATTACTTTAAATCTATATGTAGATATAACAATATATAGATACACAAATACACGTATGTGTACAGAGGTGAAAATAAAGGCTGGATCTTAACCCTTGACATTTAGGAGCTTTTCACTGTTTGATCATTACCATTTTCATAATACAGAGATTTAAGAAAATGTTAGATGATACATATTCATCCTTAGCAGACAATTAAGATATGGCCAGCTGTAATTTCTCCTTCCTAACAATACGCACTCGTGACATTTGCACCCAAGGCTGAAGGGACCATCCTAACTCATGCTGCTAAAAATGTACAATGCAATAACTCTTTCATATACTTTTGCTCTCTCAACCTCATGCTTAGGTATAATGTCTTCTTCTTTAAAAGGGACAGGGCAAAAAGGTCCTCCCTGGTGACTTCTCAGTGATGAATAAATGAGCTTTGGAAGTGCTCGCCTTTTGACCCTTCTTGCTTCAAATCCCCAAATGTTCAGCTTGATAGTAAAAAGATTTCTCACAAAAAGATTTCTTAGTGAAAAGATTCTGCACAAGTACCTCATCTTTACCTAAATTTTGTTTGAAATGGAAAGCAGCCTAAGCCTGAAGCTTGGGACACTGAGATTCAAGATTTCAGGTACAAGAACCCTTGCCTTCATATTGTAAGATGTCCAAAAAGCCACAGGTTCTAACTTGCATTTAGAGAAGAAGGGAAAAAAAAAAAAGAAGCCTGCAAGAGAGAGCTAGTAAACTTAGGAGACTACATAGTAACTACACCTCACATAAATGTTTTAGTTACAGAAACTTCTGGTACCAACATAGTGAGGATTGGTCACATCCATGTTCTTTTTGGTTTTCTGAGTAAATCCAATGCAGTGAAAATGCAACTTTTTTCAAGTACTCTTATTAAAATCTAAGCATCTTAACTATATTAGAGATCTGACTGCAATTTCATTAATTAAATCTCTATTAAGTTCTGGTTAAAAAACATGACTCTATGTTTGTAATAGTTTTTATTGTATTCTCAGCACTTTCATCCTATAGTAATCTTTTACTATTAAAAAACTTGATTCATTACACTGATAGATTTTTTTTTCCTTCAAGATAAAAAATAAAGGTGATGGATAATGGGCACATTCCATTACAGTTCTGTTTCATTACACACAGAGTTGCAATAAAGGATGTTTCCCTCCCTAGGCCTCACCAGAAAAGATTTTTTGATGTGAAAGGTATTATTTTCTTAACTTTTTCCAAAGACAGAAAATAAGTATCAAATATATTGACATCCAGCAGCTAATATTCCATTTTAAGGTGCAATCAATAGCAAGAAATAGTAACAGTAAAGTAAAAATATGCAGGCTGCTTTTACTGGGGTTGGCTCAAGAACATGCATAGTATTAGTGAAAAATCTAAATAGATGATAATGACTAAATAATGAGCATTTTCTTACTGTCAAGTTTAGATAAAACCAAGCAAAAGCATGCAATTAGTTATAAAATTAAAACACATTGAACTTGTCACAGACAGAGTACATCAAAACAAATCAAGACAAACAAAACAGTTTAAAAAATGCGTTGTTGTTTTGGGTTTTTTTTGCCCACTATGTCCACATTAAAGGCAACATAAAGGACCAGAGTCTATGATTCATTCCATTTTAGCATGTTGAAAACCACAGAAACAAGATCAACCCCTGAATACAGAACAGACATTAGTATTGGATACATCTTGAGAAAGTATGGGCATTGCAGATCCATTCTTCAACAAAGGTGGCTGCAAATAACAGCTCCAGACTGATACTGAAAGTCTTATCTTCAAATTTTTTGTGTGTTTGGTAAAATGCATATTACGAGGTCAAGCTACAACCACTGTTAATGAGGCACTACAAAACCCAGAGAAGAGCAATTCAGAAGATAATCAGAAGAAAAACTAAGTCTGAACTGTTGTGAATATGGAAGGCTGGTGATTACCTTATCCTTAAATAACCAATGTTGTCTTGGTGACCAACATCATTCCTTCCAGCTAAATTACAGATACTTTATGCAACCGAGGAGTCAAGGCCTCTGTCACAAGGGATTTTTTATAAGGTATTTCCATTTACCTTTTATGCTACTTCATTGTTCTGAAAGAAAATCCAGGTTTTTTGCCTTCCATAGCATAATTGTTTTAGTGAAATGGCTGCAAATGTGTTTTAAGGATGTAAACTGATAAAGACAATTATTTAAAATAATTTTAAATTTATTTTAGCCTTTTATAACAGAATAGAGAACACCATGATTATACACACTTTCTGCCTTGAGATTTAAACAACACTTACAATCAGTAAGGATATTAATTTTCTCTTATATTTGCTTTGAAATTCTAACTCTATTAGAGTTCATTCTAAAAAGAATTCCACTGACTAACACAGTTAGTTGTTACTCATTTTAAGAGTTGAAGGACGTGGTATAAACTCAAATAATACGTAATTGCTCTAGTTTTCATTATAAAACTAGTAATGATCAATGCTGAAATATTTTTATTCAGTAAAGCTATTACAATGTCTTTTTAAAACATGTTTCATCCTTAGGAAATGTTGGTTAATCCATGTATTTAAACAGGCAGAAATTTGTCCCTGACAGAACAATTATTCTCTAAGGTTCCAACAGAACTGACCACAGTAAACTATTTTTCTGTATACTCTGATTTTCTTCCAGAGTTTGATAACCTGGCATGTCATGTAATTACACTTTATAAAAACCATTATGTAATTTTTGTCTGTGCAGACAATGTCTCTTTCCTCTCACTTAGCACTTCTTATGTGATTATGTGCCCTTGAGAACAAGTTTAAGCTATACAAAAATAAGTGGAAGGTTCTAGAAACTTAAGAGTTGTTTAAATGGCAACAACAAAAAGCCTATAATTAGCATGCCTTCCTCAACTGTGAAATTTCTTCTAAAAGCCGATGAGAACATTATTATCCATTGGTTGATCTTCAAAAAATAATCCAATTTGGTGGTGTTCTTTTTTTTTTTGTTCTGTTGGCTCTAATATTTTTAAACATCAAAGCAGTGAAAAAATACAAAGAGCCAGATTATGTCATCCTTACTCACTCTGAGTCCCATCAGTTGCATGCAGACCCAACAGAATTCAATTAAGCTACCTGTGAAGTGAGATACCTCTCAGCATGGGAAAGCAGTGAAGCTCTACATGATGATAAAGCAAGGTCACTTTTGTTTCCACCTTCAGTCACTCTCCAGAGAAGCTATTCAAGCATTTCTCCTCCCTAGCCTTGAATAAGTCTACAGGATAAAGCGCTCTTTTAGTTTTGGGGTTTTTTTTAAAATGAAACAGAATAATATTGTCACTTAGCAAAATTAAAAAATAATAACAAAACAGGCCTCATCTCTGCAAACCACAGATTTTTCTTCAAAAGAAAAAGAAAAAAAAAAAATTACCCTGCTTCTTGCTGATCCACCCCATAGTGTTCCAGCTCTGTGCCTGGAAGTGGCTGCACAGGAGGGGGTGGGAGGGGAACACTGGCCCAGTTTGAACCATTATTTTTCTGGGGCTTGGTAGTATTTTTGGTTTTCTTCTTTTTCCCTCCTTTGCCACCTGCAAATCCAAAAAGAAAAATAAAATGTTAGAGATGTAATGTGGAAAAAAAAGCTAGCTATTTACATTTCTTTGAAAAAATTCTGATTCCAGATGGCATGCCCCGAAAAAGAAGATGTATTTATATCTCAGCAGAATCAGCATCAACGTGCTAATGCTGTCACAAGGTTATAAGTAGTAATAGAATGGAATGGAAAAATATTCTGAATATTTGCTGAAAATCACTTCTTTTTAAAACTCTGTACATTTGCACCACAGTAGTGCACAAACAAGGAAAGACATGTCTTTCTGTATCAGAAATATATTTCCTGATATTATTCATCTGTTCTTTATGACTTCTTGAATTCACTCCTAGATAAAAATATAATAAAACATAGCAAATTATTTCAAATGTCAGAATCCAGTGTGACTATAACAGTTTTCCATAATCACTTTCTGTGGAAAACATAGAGGTTGAGGACACCATCTAAAAAAGCTGTTGTTAGACTCAATATCTTTCAGCCAGAATGACAAGAGTAACTTGTCAAAACAAAAGAAACACAGTTTTTTTAAAAGATTAGGAAGTCATGTGCAATGTTTTAGGACTGTTTCACAGCATTCAAATATCTCGTGCCACTATGAAGAAGAGGTTCTGTTTCTGATGTGTAGCTCTAATGGATGAGGCTGGCAAAAATAAAGAGAGCAATGCATTTTGTTTAGGCCCTCTGCTCTTCTCTTATTGTCCTTATATCCACTTCTCCAGTTGAGACACTTCCATTTGTGGGAACCTGATCTTACATAGAAAGTTCTCATGCCACTTGCTTTTCTTCTTTTATTTTGCTGTGACCTCTTTTTCTTGTTAGAAATTCTTAAAGAGGAAGAATGGCACAACATTTTGAATCCCTTGACTGCTTGGAGAACCACCTATTTTTTGCTGTTTTGTTGCGGTTTTCAGGCTCTTTGGACTGTTGGGTGGAGGAACGGTTTGTCACATGCCTTTCCAGCGGGGTACCCAGCTGGCCAGCACTCATTCCTTTCCTGTTTCAGAGAGCACAGTCTAATCCATCCTACCCACTGACATCTCTTGTTGATTTATAAGGATCAGTTATGAAAAAAAAAAAGTAAAAATGAATCAATGACTCAAAAAACCCACAACTGACTTGTCAGGTGTGCATTGGCGGGCACCACCTTCTTTGCTGTGGCTCTAGATTTAGGCACAGAGAAGTCCAGAAGGAGGTGCGATTCTAGCAACAGAGACAAGCACATGTCATGGGATTTTTTGGGAGACAGTGGTTTTCTTCTGTTACCTCCAAGTGTCAGCTGGATGAAAACAGGAAAGGATAGAGAGGGAAGAAAAAAGGTGATTCTGTGACTCAGAAGTAGCCGTCTCCTTTCACCTCTGGTTGTGCCTGCTAGAGACAGGGAACAAGTTCAGCAAGGTTTCTAATTGGCCTGACTGCACATTGCAAATAAGACTTTCCTTTCCAGTACTCAATTCCAGATCAGAGCTCTTCCTTCTTTTTTTTTGGAGGGACACATAGTAAATTCCAGCCAAGATCCTGTCATTCACTACGTGTGAACTGAGCTGGTATTCCCTCTATTAGGACGCAAGACAGGCTCTTCCCTCCTTTTGTAGCCTGGTAGAGAGGGAAGCTTTCTTGAAAAGGGAAGGAACATTTCAAATGATGAAAAGAAACCCCAGTGATGGTGGAGATAAAGGAACAAACACATGAACCTTATGGAGGGAAAATGGAGCTTTCAAAGCACAGGTAAGGCAAAAAGTGGATAAAGAAACAGGGGCATAGAACAGTGTAAAGGAAGTAGGTTAACTTAAACTTGTGGGATGCAGGGAAATTTTTGAAAAGTCAGCATAAGTAGAGCTAAGGCAGGAGGGGCTGCTTTAGGAGAAAAGCACATGCATAAGAGTGTGTGTGTTGCAGGAGGATTTAAACTAGGAATACTCAGAGAAGGGAAATGCAGAGAACAACTTTAGCTTAGAGATTAGTTGAAGCGGTGAGGAAGATTTTGGAAGTGTAGCATCTTGATAACTTTAGGAAACTAGTACAATAGAGGCTGGATGTGTGGGTTGCTAATGTGGAGTCATTTGGATTTGGGGGATTTCGGAGTGATAGGTTAAAGCCAATGAAGTTATTAGAAAGAGTGAAGCAGGGAGACAAGGAACCATTTAGATTAAGAAATCAAAGATGGGAACTCCAAGGTCATTACTGGTAGGGAAAGCAGCCTACACTGTATAGTTGGGGAGGAGATTTCTCTTCTGTCCCCACAGGCAGAGTTACTCCACTGTCACACTAGTGGAACAGACACCTCATACAGTGCCTGATGTGTGTTTGAAAACTGATGCACCACAGCCTTGTTTCCCCATAGCAATGATGCTTGATGTTTCAATGTCTCCTCACACTGAAATTCAATTATATTGTTTAAATCTCTAGATGAATCAGGTCCTGGAAAAAGAATTTGCCAGTTGGGCTGATGATCACAGCTTTGATATAATCCGGGAGCTCTGTAAAGTACAGCTACAAAATTTCCCTGCCTCATAAAGCAGTTGAGTTTTTAGCTATTTTTCATTCCACAGTGGGATAGGATTTCTCATGATACTCATTTAAGAGAGACAGAAACTTAGTCAGAATAATAAGTAGTACTTAAAGTACCAACCAAGGAAGTGAGAGAACAAGTCCCTGCTCACCCTGATGGGAACTACGTAACCAAAGCTGGTCTCCGACTCCGGTGATGCTTTAATTATCAGACTATTTGAAGGTCTCCCCCAGTTTCTTGTGTATTACAGACATAATTATCCTGTATCAAAGGCATAATTACTGGGCAAGGGAGAGCAAAATACTGACTCTACATTCCGATAATCTGACACTCCTCTGAGCATTGGGGCACCCAGGTGTGAGCTGCCTTGGTCAAAACAGGAATGCCCTGGCCATAGAAAGACTGAGCTGAAGTTTCCTTGTGTCCTCAGAAGATTTATTTCAAACTGACAAACACTATGCAAAATATGTTTCACTTGAAATATTTGATCAAAATCCAGCTTCTGATTAACTGGCATTTTCCAAGGAAACTTCATATTTTCTGAGAAAATTTTTAGGCAGCCATAGCTGTCAACATATCTAAAGTGTGATATTGCCCTCTGATAACTGCCACATATGTACCTGAGCACATCAATTTCTGCATTTGCATGCAGCCTGGAGAGCAAGCTGATTTCCTAAGCTACTTGCCAATACATCTCACATACAAGGAACAAGAACCTTTCTTGCAATATCGTATGAACCTCGCTCCCAGATCCCTCTCCGTCAATGCCATGAGCCTGTTTTTCAGTCTCACTCAAACCAGCTAATACTCCCCCTTGAGAACACAAGACTTGCAAACACATTTGGCTATTTGAGTTATGGGCCAATGATTATAGGCTTCTAATCTCAAGATTCAATTTGAATAGTAATTTAAATTGACATAAAGAAGTAATTTCTAGATTTGGTCTGTTACTGTTACAATTGTTCCAGCTTAAAGTGGAAATTCAAAAGGCTAGGGATATAGAATGAATATCAAGGTTAAGTCCCTTCAGCTCTCTCATATTTCAGTTAAGGGAATTCAGAGGTTTTCTTTTTAATTGCTGCCCCTTCAGTTTTTGTTTTAAAATAAAAAAAAAAGACGGTTATACATAACATAAGCAACAAGTAAGCAAAATTAAAGAAATCAGGAAAAAGGTGTGTTTAAATATAATACACAACCACATGTATTACAATCATTTTCATCTGATGAAAATGCATCATGTTTCCAATAGAACATGCAGCACACACATAAAATTTACATCCTGTTTGTATGCAGGCTTGGCACAATTTGTTGAAACCCCAGTCATCGTTCAGGCCCTACAATTATTTCTGAGCTGCTTCACTGAAGAACAGCATCTAGAAACAGCTCGTGGGAGTGGGGGATCTGTTAACCACTCAACAAAAATATTACTCTCCTCATGACGTTCAGTGTGGGGAGGCCTATAAACTGAGGATGGATGCAGAAATACATTTGCTCCACAAACTGTGCTGTCAGGGAAGGGATGTGACAAGGCAAGGCTGGCAATTGCACTGACAAGCACCACCTGGGAGGAATCTCCAGTTATCTCCAAATAGGTTTTGCCAAAAAACTTTTTTTTTTTTTTTCTTTAAGTAGAGGCCCATGTGCCAGTGTTCTCTGATGTTCCAATGAAACTTCATATTTTCCAGTGTTTACTAGCGGGCAGGCACTCTCATGGGAATTCTCAACCTGTGCCTGGGAGGTCTTTCCGCCTCCGCGGCGAGCCGCTCGCCAACACCCCTCCGTCCCTCACTCCCCTGCCCACGGCGGTGGAACCAACCTGAGAGGCTGCCACTCCTTTCGGAGCTGTTGTGGGAGCTGGTGGTGCTGAAATCCTGTGACTGGTTGTGTGGCAATCTATTAGCCAGTCCCTCAGCCACCCGGTAGTCAGGGATGTAAAGCAAGGCTAAGGGTTAAACGGCAAAGGTCACAGTGGCATCGTGGGATTAGTCGACAGCACAAGCACATGCAACACATGCAGTTAGCAAGTCAACAGCAGATGCAGTGGGGTGGTAGTTTTAACTTACTTATTTTTAAAGGTACACCTAGCCTAGCCTGATGGAGGGCGGATGGCTTGGTGATTAGCACAGGACAAAGAGGAATAAAAGCACAGGACGATGTGTTTCGTGATTGTATGACATTCAGCGCACATGCAAGGAATGTTAGCGTTAGTTAAGGTAAATACGAACGGTATCTCACACAACTAAAAAGAATTTTCTAATTCATGCACAGATGATACAGTACAAAGACAAGGTCTCTGGAAAATAAGAGCTGTAATTACCATTGTTGCCTTTGCCTTGGTCTGGGAGAGAGTAACCAAATCCCATCAGGTCATTTTTTTGCTGAATTGAGCTTTTCCACTGAGGATCAGGTAAATCGACAGCCAGCTCATGGATGCTGTTGGAATGCAGTATCTGGGTGGTGGCATATGGTGTAGCTTGCGTTATTTGGCTGGAACTGTTGTAACTGGTTTTCGTGGTGAAGTCGATGCTGCTGTAAATGGCTCCATCAGAAAGCATAGTAGCAGTTTTATCTCCTTGCCCTGGCACTGGTGGCAGCACATCTGTGGTGAACACAGGGGAATGAAACAAATCATTGATGTACACGAAGCCTGAAAGTATCAAGGTTTAAGATGAGAAATAAATGTGTCATTTTGCACGTTTGCATTTCAGCTGAGACAGGTCCATGAGCCAACGAAGGGAAGATGATGTACAACCATCGCCAAGCTATCAGCATCTGTGACAGGCCTACCACTTGTCCTTCACGTCTCACTGCCTAAAACCATCTTTTTTTTTTTTTTTTTCTCCATACCTTCAGTTTGAAAGTGAAGTTTGGAATATTTCTCTCCTAAAGAATGTTTTCAATTGTTCATTCTATGTCAGAACCAATGAAACTGTCTGGGTTTCAGGGAAATGATGAAAGGAGAGAATTTACAAACCATAGAGGGAATGTTCTGAGAAAATATGTAGAAAAACTCTTGTATGGATGCCAAAGCCCTCAAAGTAATTTTTTAAGGGCATCACCTTGATTTTCTTGAAGTTTTGTGCATCAGCTTATCTAATTTTCTTTTTGACATTAGCTAGTACATTTCTACTTTTCCACAAAGAAAAACATGACAAGACCAAGTTGTTCCTGGTATGTGAAAGAAAATCTGTTATTCTGAAGGGATTTAAGTGACCAGACCCTCAAAACGGCAAAGCAGTGTTAATAATGGAGCACAACGTGTTCAAATACTCCAGTACATTTACCTGAAGAACAGTACAACACATTTAACTAAATATCTGTTGACTTTTCTACATCTTTTGAATCATATCACACAGTGTAGTTTATATATTTAATCAGATAGATTGGCAATCTCTCTCCTTACTAAGCACTGAAGTGACCTTTGTTGGTGGCATACTAGATCTAGAAACTGAGATTACTGATGTGTGAAGAATCTAATGATGACTGGCATGATGTTCCAAGGAGAACCACAGCCCAGCAGATAATCCTCTTCCTTCTCTATCTCAGAGGTCAATATATCAAATGGTACTATTTTTACAATTTGTTTAGACTCTGAAAAGTTGAATCAATTCTGGGATGTACTTGTTAAAAAAAAAAAAATTAAAAGCATCATTTATATTCCATTTTCTTTCTACAGGCAGATGGTAGATATGGATTCCAACTGTTAGATCACACTTGAGATAATGCTCACTCCTACAGTGAGGATGTTCACGTCCCATTCTAGAGATCACAGCCAATTTGGATATACCTTGAGCCCCAGAAAGAAAAGATGATTCTTGCACTTAGACAAGGGTTTAGGCTCAGTTTCAGACTCAGATGGGGGTTTTGTGAAACCTCAAGGAATACAGCTGTTCTCTCACTGTCTCAAAGACTTATCCAGCAATGAGCTGTGACACCACTGTCTCCTCCCATTGTTTTGGTTGGTTTGTTTGTTTTGGTGTGATTTGGTTGTGTGTTATTTTTTTTCCCTGGGATGAACATTTAGATCACAGAACTATTTTCTGTTACATTCATGTGTGCAACAGTGAATATTTTAATATGGACCCTAATAACATCTGCAGTCTCAGGACAGCAACATAATACTAACAATAAATACGGCAATAACAAGTGCTCAGCAGAGACACTGCAGAAACAGAGATTAAATTTGGGTCTATCAGCATGATCTGGTTTTGCAGACAACAGGGAAATGGACACAATCAAGTATTTAAAAGATCTTAATTGTATTAACTTATAACTGCAGGTAAGTTGTAAGTGCAAAAAAATTACAATTAATGCAAACCACAGCTCATATTTCAAAAGTAGGTTTATTACCATCTATCTGCACACATGCAATGTGCTTTCTAGGGGCTGTACACAAACAGAAAGGCATCTATGTCCAAATACAGCATGAGATGTGAGAGACAAATGCAGTCCATCTTTCTTTCATCCACAGTACGAAGATTTTTCCTTTCCACAATTGGTTTCGTCAAAGTATAATGGCTTGAAGTTTAGTAAATAAATTCTGTTGTTGATGTATAAAGTGAAGCAAATTCAGCTCAACCTGTCTGTGTTGGATTTGCAGACTTAGGGAAGTAAAAACCATCTAAATGTTCATCTCTCAAGTACTCAGACATACATCTGTCTTTTAGAGCACATTTCTGGCAAGAATGAAGAGGTATCATCTCTATACAGTCATTTTAAAATGGAGAACGATACATTGCACACACTTGAAAGGAAAGTTGTATAGATCTCCACCAGCCAAGAACTTTCAGTCTTTCTTACTAATAAGCTGAGGTTCTCCAGACATTCTGGGAATTTTCAGTACAACCATGGATTACTTTTTTGACCTCAGTGAGATGTATGCATTAAGCACTCAAAGAGCTATTAAATTGCCATTTTAGAAAGTGCCATAATCACCTAGTAAAAGTCAAGTGTGATTTTCCCACTGAGTTGTCATAGCAAAAAAACCCACAGTGTACATTTCAGACCAAAGTTGAACATGCATTTCCCACTGGATGCTTTCCCCAGACCTCTCCAAAATCCAACTTGTTTTGTAATTCTTGAGATAAATGAAATAGGGCCAAAGTATTTCCAGAGGGAAGTTCTTTCCTGCTGCCTCAGGAGATGCAGTACCATTTTGTGGCCTTACATGACTCCAGCTCCAACCTGTGCTTCCCATTCACAGCCTTGCTCTCACATGCCTATCTGGGACATAACATGGATCTCACTTTTAAGGGCAATGTCAGAACTGCTTGCCTCAGCTTCTGACTTTCCAGTGATTTATTGGCACCTTACTGTTTTTAAAATGCTTACAGACCTTTTATATTATCATAGATCTTTTAACCAGTAGGAGTTCTCTCTGTAATGTTAATATTCTATATATATATGTTGAAAGACATCTAACTTTCATCTTTAATGCAGAAACATCCAATCTCAACTACTGAAACAGATAGGGACAAGTGGTCCCAAATCAACCAGAATAAAATTGTGAGCTCATCTGTAAAGATCATGGGTGGAATTAAGCTGCTGAATTTCAAAATGTAACTGTTTTATCTCTTGCACAAATTTGGACCTATGCCTCAACCACACTGAGGCCAAAAACTTCAAAACATGCTTCCAATTTCTGTCATGTAGAGCCAAATGCTAAAAGAAAATGGTAATTTTTCTGTATTATGTGAGCTTAAGAAAAGATGGAAAAGTACTGAAGGGTTTTATTTTCAAGATATTCACAACAAAGAACCTGGCAGATATTCAGTTGCCTTCTAAATATTATCAAAAGTTTTGCTTACTTTTAAATAGTTTTGTATGACAAGAGCTTTACAACATTTTTATATAGAATATAAATCTTGTGTGTTTTGTTGTAATTTGAAGTCACAGTAGTCAAACCACAGGCAAGAGGCTTTGCATGGGAATGTATAATTGATATGAGGGATGATTTTCAGAAGCAGGTTCTGGTACAGTTCAAAACTGAATTCTTTTCACATTTATCAATTTGATGGTTTTATAGATTTTTTTTTACATTTTAATGCATTTTTGATATATAAGATTTTCTTGATTTTTGTTTACCTATTCATGTCTTAAAAATATTTATATGTTCATTTACACTAGAAAGTCTTGTTCTGAACACCACTATGCAGAACTAGCTGTGCTATCACAGAAACCAAGGGACTAACAGAGAGATGTGAATATTACTGTGACTTTTAAAATTCCCATTCTTAAAATTCCCATTTGAATAAAATGTTTCAAAGAAAATAACTCCTCTAAAGATTCATGATCATAACAATAAATCATTACCTCATCTCCCCAAAGGTCCTCCCTCAATTCAAAATGGAAGTAAACCCCTAAAAAAATCTAAATAGGTCCCCTTTGTATATTCTGTCCTCCAACATGAAGAAAAGTTGGTGACTTTCATTAATTCTTGAAGAATCTGTAATTCATGAAGAATCCATAATTCTTCATGGATTATGCTTGAGACTGAGAGTAGACCCTCAGTAGGAAGAGGATGGGTAAGGTGACAGCAACAATGTTCTCCTGTTCTGCTGAAGGAGCATTCTTCCAGCATCCCCCCAGTTTTCCTCTGCCCTTATGGACATCTTTTTTTCCCTGGCTATATTCCTCTGCCCATCAGATTGCTTATCTCCACACAAAAGGGAATGATTTTGAGCAAGATACATTTCTCTTTAGATCATAAGCAAACCCTGTCTCACCACTGTGGGGTAAATTAAAAACTAGACCTACCTTTTAAAGAAGTAAAAAGCAACAGAGCAAAACTAACATTTTAAAGTAAATTTTCAATCAAATCTAGAATCACACATAGAACTATAAGGATAAAAACATTACACAGTATTTATCATAAATGTTAACTAATGGGAGCCTGTTGTATACTACATGGTGAAATAATAAAAGGAAAACTACCTCCACGACCAAAATTGCCAAGATCATTGGGTCCACTAGTGCTGTTGTTTACTGGCAGACTTGTGGCAGGCCAGGAGTCTGCAAGCCAAGGATAACTGGGGTCACTTGCATTCAAGAGACCTGGTCGACTGAAGCAGAATAAGAAAAAGAGATATACATACAAATATATACATATATATTTAAAATTACAACATCCGTGAGACAACTAGTGGTCAAACGAGCCGTATCACTGTTCTCCTAACACCACAGGTAACTAACAATTTAGAAGACTTTAATTTATTTCAATTTAAAATTGTGTAGCCTTGGATGATTTAAAGACCTTGAGCAGTTAATTAAGGTTATATACAAATCAACTTTGTCAGTAGAAGTGGGACTAGGCAGCCGTCGTGACTCTGCCAGAATCCAAATGAACTCCGTTGTCTGTGTGAAACAGGAGTTAGGCAGCACCATCACGGGATCCTACAACAGGGTTGCATGATAAATTACCACCTCAAGGGAGCCATCACTCAAACTGATTGCTCCATATCAGCCATTTCCAGGACTTTGGGCTACTATTTCTTCCTTCCCTTGCATCCCAAATGCACGCCTGTCATCTACAGGCTGGTAACTCTTTCTTTGAGCACTCTTGAATGGTTTAGAGGCAAACAGGTTTGAGTAGGATTAATGGAAAGTCCACAGCTATCTCTATCTGCCACTACGGCATGGCTTTTATATCCCTGTAATTCCCAGCTTTGAGAGCAGTATTAAACAGCGAGCATGTGAAAGAGAAGGCACACTCGGGCCATAAGGTGCCATATCTCCCTCACCCCAGGATAAACAGAAATTTAGCAAGGCAGGTGGATTGTTTGTATTTGTATTTAACAGGGAAAACAAATAATTTCCTGCAGACACCCCCCTTTCCCCAAATGAAAACAAAAAGCCATCCGCAGTTCTGCAGCTTTTCTAGGTTATTAAAGCACTCATGAAGTTGGAGCAACATCTCCGATCGTTGTACTTTATAGACCCCTGCCTGGCACAATCCCTAAGAGAAACATCAGTTTCCATGGAAACAACAATAAGAAGGCCCAGCCATGTTCTCGCCACATCTACTTGCTCTCATTAGGCCTAATCTCTTTTTGCTAAAATATCGATTAAACAGGAGATTGGAAGTTATTACCAGGGCCTAATTACAATCTCCATATTGGCAAAGGGAAAATAGATGAGGATATATGGGCCCGTTATCAGCTTTTATCAATTTCAATTGAGTAGCCAAAGTTGTGGAATCCAGTCCTATCAATCTACAGCCTATTCATCATCCATGAATCATTTATTTCATGATCGATTAACTGTAATTGTTCACTCACAGCAATTTAGGGGGAGCCAATAAGGAGTCTTAAACAACAGCAACTTCATTTGCTAATGTCTAATTAATGCAATAAACATCCTGATAACAAATGAACACATTCTTTGTGATATTTACTACTCATTTCTTCCAAGGCATCTGGGAGATATGAAACATCTGGGCTCGATTCCTACAAAGTGCACAACAAATAGGTCATTAAACCCTGTGGTAAGCTACTTAACTCCTCCTAGTGTTGTCAGTTTTCCCAACGATCTGTTATGACCCAAATGCATCACCTATAGCATGTTTCAGATCCCTAATTTTAAAAATAATGGAGAGACCTTTATACAAAGAAACATACCTTCCATTGCTCATTAGTCCTCCATCTCCTCTTTGGAAAGTGACTGTGTTTTGGTTGGGAGAAAACAAAACAAACAAACATACACACACACACAAGCACATACATATAAGACAGGGAAAAAAATCAATTAGTAATAATTAAAAGTAACAATTCAAACTGCTCAGTGTCCAAGATAGGAGGTTTCTTGGCATCATCACTCAATAAAGTACAGAAATTATAAGAACAGGATCAAGCACATCGGGGTTACAGTTTGTTCAGGATTTCACTGCACGTTACTGACTGACACCAACTTGCTCTGTAGCTTGCAAGGCAAACCAGCCATCTGGGCAAAAGGCCTGAATTTACCACAGGTCCCTTCATATGGCTTTGCCTTGCAAGACTGAGCCATGTGATGAAATTGTTTCTTGGCATGCTTTTGCTTCAGTACATAATGACAATGCACCAGTGAGTTAATAACATCATGTCGTAATGCAGTAATATAATGTCACCACACAAATATGCCATTTCTCAGGACAAACAGTCCTGGGAAAGAGGTGGCAGCTCTGTTACAGATGAAGGGATGGAAAAAAAATCATATGGCTACACCATTTCCATC
This sequence comes from Corapipo altera, assembly GCF_003945725.1. Classification (NCBI taxonomy): domain Eukaryota; kingdom Metazoa; phylum Chordata; class Aves; order Passeriformes; family Pipridae; genus Corapipo; species Corapipo altera. Next base: position 10,897,955 of record NW_020884898.1, on the reverse strand, counting down.
AGAAGAAGAGTTTAAGAACTAGCAGCCACACATAAATGCATACACGCCAGTGTCACCGGGAAGAAAAAGTGTTTCCAGTCTTCCATCCATGGGGGATGCTAAGGACATAGAGGGAGGCAGTTGTTTTTATGTCTCCATTCATGGATGTTTGACAAAAAACAGCCTCTCCCTTATCTATCTTATTAACAGGATTACATTCCAGGGCAATACAGGTGAACCCGCATTACTGGTGAGGTGTTAATTGACAACATTTGATGCTCCTTTTTGAAGCACTGGCAAATATTTTGAGTCAAGGCCAACAGACTACTCTGGTCCTCAGTGGCAATATCCCATTATTTATTGTCAAGCATAGATAAGGCAGACTATTAAATTATATCAATGTCCTGGACATCTGCATCCTTACAGGCCTCTGACAAGATGAGGGTTTGAATTTCAGAGAGGAATGGAAAAGTCTGTGGCCAGATTATTTTGAAATAAGGTTTGGTTTGGAAATACTATTTACCTTTGTAAGACATACATTCCCATAGTTATATTACAGCTCCCAGAATATTTGCAAGATTTTCCAAGTATTAGTCCAAACTACACTAATTCAGAATTAGGCTATTATACACTACTCTAATCAGACAAAATTACTACACCCAATAGGAATTCTGTGATCATTAAAAGAATTAGCAATGGCATAAATCCACTGTGAAAATACTTCTGATACCTTATAGAATGCTTGTCACTTTATTAACTCCTAAGATAATTTCAGAGTCTAGATTCAGCAAAGGGGACAAAACTGGCCCTTCTGGAAGCTCTGCTGGAAGAGTGCTTGGGTAGGGTGATTAATTATCCTTCACTGCAGAGCAGACTAATATCAATATCAGAAAATCACTGCAGTCATATGTCACATCAAAATGGTTTACAGCTGAATTTTGAAAGGATGTAATCAAACCAATTAATGAGAAGAAAATCAAAATGCAAGTATGAAAAGTATTAAATAAAAGTCTGCTATTGAAAAACGAGACATGGTAATACACTGCAGGTAATTAATTTTAGAGCCAACGCTACTTTCTCTAACAGGCTGTCAAATGATTGTATCACTCGTTGTTTAAAAGTAAATAATCTGAAGTGCTGTAACTATCATGAATATACAAAAATGTGGGCACTGCCTGGCTGTTTCAAAGTATCTTGGTCAAAAGTACATTAGATGTTGCTTCCTTTCTCCTCCTCCCCTTCAAATTTAGTACTTGATTTCTTCAACTTTCTGCATTTGTCAAAGTGACAAGATATAACGAGAATGAGAAACAAAGGCTAATTCGGTAACAACCCATAATAATAAAGTTTACAGATTTAAGGGAATTCCAGTAAAACATATTTTCTAAAAAATGCTTGGGATTAATGCTCTTTTTCAGATTATCATCCACCAGAAATAATTCTGAAGTTATTTTGTCACCACTCATGTAGCACATACAGGTGTGTGAGATTTTGACCTTGCATATCATATGGAAAAAAAAATCCCAACAGTATTTGTGGTCTTCAAAATACTTATATGCCTTGTGTACATTTATAGAGCAAATCTAAAATGGAGGAGCTAGTAGGAGATTGCAGCAATGTTTGCCTGACACATTTTATTTTCTGGGTAGTCAGGGATGGGAGAACTCCAAGGCAAGCTGTGAGAAACATATTGGGAAGACATGGCACCGAAATCTCTTTGCTAGAGCCACAGTTGCTACAGGTTGGCTGTGGCATATGAGATTGTTGAGAAGAGACAAGTATCACAGCATTTGCTCCTTTTTCTTCTACCTGTGTATCCTTGTGGTAGGAACCACTTCTTGTTTTGGTTTATCTTTTTTTTTTGCCTACATTAATCTTACACCCTCCCAATAAAAGCACTGTTTTTAGAAGAAAGGTTCAGCTTAGTTTATTAAAAAAAAAAAAGGAACTTATCTTGCAGTGACATTGTTTTTCCTGGGGAAGACTGTGCTTATGTGATGTGTATGGAACTGGGAAGGAATACAGGTTCTTTCATTTACCCTCCACCCTGTATACCAATGTATGAAGTGAGAAAACAAACAAGGAAGTATTTTAGTTATTTACTATGCTTGGTGGAAAAGGTTCTGGAATATTAATTAAGCATGCCAAAATTCCTCTCAAAGTGTGGACATGTCACCAGGATGCTACAGAGAAAAAAAACAACAAAACCTATTCCTGATGCCATCCATGAATGGGCTACCTAAGGCTCGATAGAGAAGGTGCCTTTCTTTTAGCATCAGTGTTGTGAAAGGAAAGACAGCTAACAACAGAAGATACGGTCAGGCTGCCAACACAAGTACTATGTTTATCATCCCTGCCATACATTTTGTCAGCATTTTTGCCTGCAGTTTGATTTCTGCAATTACAAAACAAGTCTAAACGCCTGAATAGAAGCAGACTTAATGCAATGCAGGCTTGTAGATGTCACTGTGAAAATAAAACACACAGACAGCTGGCTTTATTTATCCTGCCTCCACTTCAAAAAGCAGCAGAGCAATTTCAAGGGGCAATGCAAGAGGAGGAAGGGAAGGATGTCCCTATCACTGACCCACCCATCTCCCTTGCTTTTTATCACCAAGGAAGCAAAACAGCTCTTTGCATCTGATATATGTTCTTAGAAAAGCTGAAGACCTGCAGGGATGAGATTGGTTTTCAGAAGAAGATGAAAAAATAACCCCTGCATAGAGAGATTTGGAAGGAATCCCCACCAGCTTATACTTCAAGGACTGTAAAAATGCAGAAATATAATCCAAAGTGCATTTTAAATGCATAAATATTTCAGGAAATTATACTGTATATATTTGTATGAAAACCAGCATATGTTAAGGAGCTTTTCAGATGCTTTTTATTAAATATATAAGGAGGTACCAAAACCATTTACTAATATTATCTGACAAGGTTAAACTTAATCTTCATGCCTGCTAGAGCTGGAAAAATATGAATGTATAGTAAGTCACCATTCTGAGGCAAGAAAGCTTTAGAAAGCTTTAGAAAGCTTTCTGTATGCCTATCTCTAGTAGGCCACATTTTCCTACTGCAAATGAAAACTTTAATGTTGCCAGCCAAGTCTCATTCCTTTTTCTGATAAGCTGTTTCTCAAATATGAATGTAGATTAATCCTCTTTTAATAAGCATTAACTCAGAACAGATAATCAGCACATAAAAATTCCATCAAATCTTCTGTCTACCTTTGGATGATTCTGTCATACAGTTTATCCACATTTAACAGTTTCAGGAGTTGCACATAAAATGTGTAGCATTTCCTGATTCTCTATCTATTTTTAATTTGGTTTTTGTTTGTTCAGTTCTGTGAAATCTTTAATCCCAAGGAGCACTAGTCACTAAATAAGCTTATCTACTCATAAGTGAAAATACATATTTACCTTTTTTTGCATGGCTGATGGCCTAGACACTTGAAAACACCTGAGTATTCAAGTGAGTGGGTATTGGCACAAGTTTGAGGGCACAGGAAAGATAAGGAGATAAATAAACAAATTTTGTTTTGTCACTCTAATACAGCATTGAAATAATTCATCTGTTATACAAGAAGTGTTCAGACATCTCTTTTGTGCCATCTATCTTTGTATCTCGTGCAAGCCCATCATGCATGTTTATATCCAGGCAATTGTCCAAGTAAAGTGTAACCAGAAAAACACCATAAAAACCCCAGTACAGTAGTACTTTAGCTTTCACAGAAACTCAGAAAAGTATCTATCTTTTTATTACCGAAGTGATGGCTGAAAAGTAGTAACACTTGTATTTACTGTTTCTGTGCCAGATTTGGGGTTGCTGATAGTATGTCATGGTCACAACAATGTATAGTTCTGGTACAGCTGCAGATGATGACACTACTACTTATCAATTGTAATCTAACAAACATACTAGCTAATCATATGTCTTGCAGTATTGATACTACTGAGAATCAATGCCTGATGAGCCATGCTGGGGGAAAGGGAAGTGCAAGAATAGTGATGTACAGAATTGTGGCTCAGTAACCACTGGAGTCAGTTCAACTGAAAATAACCAAAAAGATTTAGCTACAACTTTCAATGTCATTTTACTTGTGACCATCTGAGCAATCTCTCAGTGCTTATGAAAATATTCACAAAGACAGAAAGCTTAATGAATTTAACTAAATCAGTTATTCTTCTCTGACAGAAACCGTTACCAATTGCCTGACATTTGCTGTTTGCTCTTCTCCTACATGGAGTGTTACAGTAGTTTAGTCTCACTGCAGAAATTATACATCTTAGGCTCCTAATAACAGAATACAAATAACAAATGATCCTAGTGAATGACCCATAATCTGAAAATTACCTGAAAGAATATTTTTACAGGTAATTATAAAACTGCAGGATCCAGACTTTTGAACAACTATTTTGTGTTCTAAGTTCTACACACAGGCAAATACAGCTGAAAAAAAAACAAACCAAAAAGTATTCACATCAGAAATAATGGGGGTTTTGTTTTGTGTGTGAAATAAAGTAAGTATATGGATGTTCCATTAAAAGATTCAATTCTCTTTATCATACAATCAAATGTGCATGTTCTGCAACTCTCTGAAGGATTTAAAGCAGATGTCTGAACAAAAGTTGTGCACCTTCTAAAATCTGAGTGTATTAGGATAAATTCATCTTTAGTAAAACTTCATTGACAGCTGTCTCTGATGGGATTCTGAAAGCTACATACCTCTCTCTAAATAATTATATCTAAAACCAAACCATTTATGAATCATAACTTTGAAGGGAACAACTCACAGTTGTGAGTGACTAACTCCCAGAAGCTCAGATACGTTTGTCTAAATTATATATTACCAATGGTAAATTCAAATACTAGAGAATTAACAAAGTTTCTTATGGAACTCTGGATATAAAGATAAAAAATATGGACTATGTAAAAAAAAAAAAGGAAGACTTTTTTTTAAATTAACGATTGTTTTCTTGGATTTGACTACTGGATGACTTAGGTTCTCAGTGCCTCCAGAAATGATGACGGGCCAGGAAACAAAACTATGGGCAGTTTTAGTCCTACGAAGTCCACAAGATGTCAGAACTACCTTTAAAAAAGCACATTTTTGGCAGTGCCTCTGACATATCCTAGTTACCCAGCACATGTGGATCAAGAGCATTAAATCATGCACAGTCACTGTGGCTCCAGCACAACGCACATGTCAATGTATGCTACAAACACCATGGAAAGTTGTGTTTAAAGACAGCTGACAGTAGCATAGTTATAGGAACCGAATGCAAAGATGAATTATTTAATTTTGGAAAAAACCCTACATTGTCTCTCAAAGAAAAGCCAGTAAAGCATTTAGGTTAGGAAGTGTTGTGCCACTACTTGCACTAACTTGGCCATACCTGCCTGGGAGCTAGAGGAGCAATCCTGAGTCCCCAGGGCTTTTCCACAAGGACACTTCTCCCTCACAATGTCACAGGCCCTTGGGGCATATGCCAACACCTTCACTCCCCTGTCCTGACAGTCATTTGCCCTTTGCTGCTAAGGTAAACACACAAGCTGTGGCTGAAGACAAGCAAGAGTGAGAAAGCAGCTGCCTGAGCATGAGGACTGGTTCAGCAGTGCAGTGGGAAGACTGGACTCTATCACACGGATGGCAGAGAGGACAGGAGAGGAGACAGCTTTGGTAAATGAAACTGAGGGGCCAAACTACACATAGAAAACTTTACAGACTTCTGCTGGAAAATGATGAGATTTATTGGTCTTTTACACTGTAACACTCAGATACAATTATTTTTAAGTTTTCAAATGCTGTGATTAGGTATGAGAGCAGAAGCTATTTATTTGTATCAATTATTAGTATTAATTCTATACTCTATTATTTTCAATTAATGTTGAGTATTAATTCTATACTCAACATCCATATGTTGAACAAGCTGTTTGCAACCTGCTGTTTCATCCACACTTCGTTTATCCTTCACATATCTTTAATTGTGTTTATGATAATGGTCTGCCGTATGCTATTTTTTTTAAGATATGAAAACCAGGATACCAGCTTTGAACTGGGTAGTCAGAAAAAACCAAAATACTTCAATTCCAAAATCCCCGTAAAGGAAATGAGTGCATCAGTTAATCACTAGATTGCCTGAAGATCTGAACACCTCACAGTAAAGCAAACATATGCATAACTAAGAGCTAAAGTGGAAGCAAGTTCCATTACTGCAAAAATGTTCCAGATACTTTAGCTTTAAAATCAAAATTCAGTTATATATGACTAATGCTTGTTTATGGTAAGCTAGTTCAAGCATCTTGTCCTGCAAATTACTTTCAAAGCTGCATTATTTCAAGGAATTAAATGAGTAAGTATGCAGAATTACAATGACAGAGACATTAATGGTGGTAGATTTTATTATGTTTCCCTTGGATCACTAGGGAAATAAATACTACATTTTTATCACAGATAGGCAGCTGAAGTATTTCTCCTTGTATTGGGTTTTGATTCTGCATATCTCACATGTTCATAAACACTTAGATAGCTAATGTTTGCACTGATGTGTTGGTGAAGTAAGAGACAGACTAATGGACAGTACCTGCAGGGGTGAAGGTGAAGGACTGAACTGCAAAACAAGAAAGCAGACACATTGTGAGTTACACACCCCGAGAAAAAGCGCTTATTGCAGGGCACGAGTTTCCTCTGGAGTTTACTCAAGTTGGGGTTGAATATCATGAGCAGGACATTACAGCTGAGCTTAAAGCACTAACCAGCCAGCAGCCAATGAGAGACGATGGTCGGAAAGATGAGCAGTGAGTTTCAACAGTCACGTTTGAAGACTCTCTGTGTGGACATGCTGTTCTCCAAACTGAAAACATTAGGATGAATTTTGAAGCATGATCTGTTATCTACATTCCTTGCTGACAGCATACACGATTTCATGATGCAATGTTCACATCACACTTAGATGCAGCAAACTTCATGAGAAGGAATGAGTTGCAGGAGACACAGTTTATTATGACTATTATAATTACTTACAGCTATGTATTTAAATGTATAAAAAACTGCTCTCAATTCTCCCCTGCTCCCCCCCCCAATATGTCAACTCACATACAGGGCTAATAATTCTCCTTTTTAAGAAAAGACTAATTTTAGCTTGTGTCCAAAACTCTACGTAAGACTCTCTTGTAAGAGGAATAACAGCCCAACTGTCCCTTAGTATGAAAAATCTTGGGATCTAGAATGATATTTCATAGAAATACATCTATAAGTGTGTGAAAGAGATATTAGTTTCTCAGTTAACAACACCCTACCTCTCAGAGAGTAAAAGTCACTGCTGTTAAAGAAAAGAAAAAAAAAAAAAACCAAATCGAGAATGCACAACCTGTGAACGTCAGAGGTCACATGGTGACACAAGATGAGGTTCCCCAGAAACCAAGATGGTCCAAAAGCCACCGCTCTCCTTCCTCTTGTCCTCCACTGCTCACTTCACATTTTCTTGACCTGCCCTGTTTCACTAAGTCAGTGGAAAACAAATCCAGCAGGAAGGATTGAAAAATAGCACGGAATAGTTTCCTTCTGGTTTAGTGAGCCCAGGCAGGACACTGAGGAGTCTCATGATGGCCAATGCTAAGCTGAGAAGGACATTTCGGCTGTGAATGAATGTGGGTTTTTGGCAAGGAGTTAGAGATGCTCAGCCACTAAGGGAACCTGTGTCCTCAGGTTCATATGTGATAACTTGTTACAGAAGAGCGCTTGTGTAACTTCAGTGTGATAAAATGTCGACATTAAGTATGCTGTGTCCTCAACTGGGCAAATCTTGCTTAAAAAGAAATTTTTTTCTATTTTTAAATGTTAATAAGCATTTCTAGAGAACCTGTCCCAATACCTGAAGAACAGGGGAGTTTTTGTGTGTTAAATTAGGCTTCAGAGTGACCTTCAGATTTATGGGCATTCATCTGACTGCCTAAAAATTTATAAGAATCCTGAAATGCTGAATACACAAAACAAGGAAGTTGGGGAAAGATGAAAATATTTTCATTTGGCAAGTGTATTTATTTTTCCAAATGTAGTTTTCAAAAACTAATTTGTAACCGGAACAAACATTTGGTACAAGAGGACATTCCAAGATGTTCTACCTCAAAGACAAAACTTTTTATGGTTTCTGCCATAGGTAAATTTTGACCACACTTCTCTGTCTAACACATCACTCTCCTCTTCCAGCTATAGGTATGAAGTCACTGATTAAGTACCTCCTTTTATTTCCCATGCACATGGCTTCAGAGACATGGAAATGCATGGGAATTAAGGAAAAGACCAAATACTCTCTAACCTTCCTTATGAGGGTCTAGTCTAGTTCATATTTGAACATATGAGTAGAGCTGCACTGTTAACAGAGTGCCTTCTGAGCAAGGAACAAGAGGTAAAGTTAGTCTTCCTTGTGCTTTTTTTTTTCCTTTAATGCTAAATGTGCTGGAGATGTAAAAATACTGTCTTATGATAATGATGAAATGTGGTACCGAGCAGTGCATTTAAAGCTTCTCATACAACAGCAGTTTCACAGCATACATTAAAAACAAGCATACAGAATTCACCCAGGACACTTTTGCTAGAAGTTAAACGTGTTTTTTAAGTAGGTTTAACTGTTCTCTTCACAACCAAACCTGATGAGATGGTAATAAAGCTCCTGTTCTTACCAGCATAATTGCTGAGCCCCTTCCTCTTCTTTCTTCGCCAGTAGAGCCAGATGCTGAAACCCATCAGAATCACCCAACATGCCCCACCGATGCCAGCTATAAAGGCAGGCTGTTTGACAACATCAGTGATTTGCTCAGTTATGCTGTTGTTATTTTCAGTGATGACAACTTCATTACGGCCTCCTGCAGGAAAGAAATTCAAAGGAATGTGGTTATTATGGATTCTGTAACACAAACAGGAAGCAAGGACTGCAAATGAAAATTGGGGGGGGGGAAGTAATGGACCTCAAAAGAATTATCCACAGTAGAAGAACTTTAAGGAGTAGCAGTGCACACCTAGTGTTTCTAGAGAGTAAATCCATAGCCATTTTGCAAACACATATTTGAAAAGATAGATCTACAGCACACTCTCAAGTAATCTAACAGATGTAAATCCAGAGCTCTTTTTTTATATACAATATACATACTTGTTGGTTTGTTTTCACATAATTACAGACAGGATACAATAATGAGAAAATGGATTATAGGAAACTCTTAAAAAATAAATCAAGCAATCAATAAATAGCTTTTTCCAAATGACAAATCCAAATACAAAATATGCTACAACATCAGAAGACAGTTTCTTCTCTCATTGCCGTCAGCATGCCAAAAATTCTTACTTAACTCATTTGTTTTCCCTGAATGTTAGAGTTTCCAAATTTGAAATCAAATATAAAGTGTATTTTCCAGAAATTATTTCATGGGGAAAACAATCCATACAAATTCTAAGCGCACCAGCTTTGACACAAAGCAGAAAAACACATAGTTAACTGCAAACTCTAAGCAATCACAGCAGCAGATGCTATTTTTTTTCACGTACAATATGCATGACAAATTCTTAACATTAACCCATAAGAAGTAATTATTACGTAGAATCCCAACTAAAGTGACATGCATCAAAAATTACTATATAGGATCTTAAATAGTACATTACATTAGAAAACTGTGAATTCCAGTAGATGCTTCCTTTCTTCCCCCCCCCCCCCCCCCCCCTTCTCCAAAACGGAACTTTTTCAAAAGAAAAAGCTTGATGTCTGGCTGGAAAACAAATGATCATAAAAATCTGAATGGAAATTCAGGAAATGCTAAAGTATATTATTCTAGGACCAGCACTTCTCTACTTTAAATCTCCCCTTGTCAAAAATAGTTAGTTTTAAAATTAGGAAATGCAGAACATATTTTTCTGCAAAAAAAACCCCCATGAATATTGATTCTATGTACATTTGATATAAACTGCCCACATCTGCAGTTTTGAAATTCGTGAAATATTATCCATCTTTTCCGGTAAAAGCATTTATATAGCTCAATCCTTGAAATGTTTATGGAATATTACCAGATGCCTCTATGTGTGCTGAGGAGCTGCAAGAGAAGCTATTCTACTGAGACAAAAAAGATATAAACACTATGACTCTCAATTATGAAAGTCTATCACACACATATAAAGGTAGTCGAATATTTCAATAAAACACTGAAATGGTCATTCAGAGGAAATTATGAAAAGTATTGTATCATTATGCCTTGCTGTGAAAACAGGACATATTTATTTTCTATAATTCAGCAATGGTTAGATTTACCACTTGCTTCTTTCAACGGACCAGCTTGCTGGCTTCAGCCTAAAGCCACCAAACAGGGTCACTGGCCAAAACAGATGTGAGAATTCTGACACTTCCAGTTTTGCTCCACAGACACCTCTTTGCAGGTGACCCAGAGCCAAGCTGCCAATGGAGATCCCTCACGGAGAGCCTGTTGGGCTGAGCATGCCCTCCGTGCCCCACTCCCTCAGGGACTGGCTCTGCCCAGCACTGCCCCAGCCAAGATGCAGCTTCAGGCCCTTGATGGTGTTCAGAGCTGGGCTGAGTTACTCGGGAAGGACCGCGATGCACTGCATCACATTGCTATCACACTGCTGATGATCTCAGGGGTTTTATTAAGCTTTCTCTCTTTCAGCACCATGTCAATATTTAGTACTGATGACCGTCTGCTTCTGCAAACAGACTGTTAAAACTGTGCTAGAGCTTGGCTTGCTTTCAGTCGTTCTGGGCAAGAAACAAAACGGGCTTCCCGCAAGCAAAATAGGTCCCGCAGAAGAACGCTGACAGACTAGGTCTGCTAATGGATAAAAAGGCAGTACACCAGTACTGGTGTCATCTGTCAGTCTACACTGGCCATCCTGATGAGCTCTACTAATACTAGGGCCTGGGAGCTGCAGCTGTCCTTTCCCATGCTCTCCTCTTTTGTCTTGCCTCTTCCAAAGGCGCAGTGGCTTCCAGTTCTGATGCAGTAAGGGAGAATGGAACTGAGTGAGTACTTGTAACAAAGAAAAGAAGGGAGACAGCAGTGGCTCCTTTTATCTGATTTTCCCCTGTTTTTAATGGCCATGGAACCAACTATAGGTGCACCCCGTGCTGAAAGAGGAAGGGCTGTAAGTAAAACTAATAGAAAGAGGTACTCTATGGCATGCTCTTCCAGGACCACAATTGATTTTCTAGTAGAAATCAGGAAGGGAATCCACGTTGCTTTAATTGCCATTAACTTGGAGTTAATTTCTGTGCCCTTTGGAAGAGAGGTCAAAGCAGTGGGATGGTGGGGAAACACGTAATTCTGGCACTGCTTCAGAGGCAGCTCTGCTGCCATGCAGAAGGGCAGGCAGGGATGTGCTTCGAGAGACTGGCTTTGGGAGCTGATGCTCCTGGACTCAAGAAAAGTACAAGCTCTGTCCACTAAAGCCTCCAAAACATCTAAGGATCCCATCTTCTTCTCTAAAGTCAGAAACGAGTCTTTTTAGAATGGAGAATGTGAGAGCAAACCACAAAGAGCCTGGGGAGAGCTTTCGGTGGGCTTTACTCTCTCCCTCTCTTCTAGGGGAAGATGCAATCTGTCTCCAAATTACTTTCTCAAGTTTGCAGTCTGGCTGCTTGCTCTTACCCTTCTGTGCCTAGCAATTACAACTGCAAAAGTAATAATTCATTTAAATGTCAAAATAACATATGCTTTGTGAATTTGATGATGGAAAAATAAATGGATACAGATGAACGTTACCCGCTGACGTTTGATGAAATTAATATAAGCGTTGGGGGTTGGGGAAACAAAAGGCATTAGTTTTATACTTCTTTATATAATATTTAAGCAGAAGTAATAAATATGTCATCCAAGGTACCAGTGCAGTACTATTTCATATACTGCAGGTGTTTCTGTAACAATGCTGTCAGTTCAACTAATTAGAACATAGACAAGGGAAGTGTGCGACCTGTAACGCTCCATTGTTCCTGAAGACAAAAACATAATGAAATATAATGTCTTCCTCCCATTGGAGAGTAATGAAGAACAAAACTAATTTGTTGGACCAAAAATTAATTAGACACATCAGATTCGATTGTACCTATTACTGTGAAAGTTTGCAGCTGTTCCTCATATTATTATGCCAATGATGGAATGTAAGAGTGAACAGGCAAACTGATGAGGAGAAATAATAGTTATGGCATTAACCAACATTGCTGTTATCTCCATTCCTGTTTCTGGTTCTCCGGTAGAAAACTTTTTAGCATATCATTAATGATCATAAAAATTTTATTCTTGATTGTCTTTTAGTGTTCCATAAAATTTTTCAACATCCCGCGTGAAGTATGGGCACATCATTCCTGTAACAGTGAGACAATTTCTAACTAAAGAAATAATATACCTCCTACTGCTCCATATTCTCCAGGTTTTATTTTCTGGATTGTCCCAGGTCTGTTATCTAGAATGGCTCTGGGAAGCCAGAAATTGATTATCCACCATGAAAAATAGTTATTTTAAGAAAAGACTTTCTTAGAAGAATAAATCCTGTATTTAAGAATAATATTTTCCTTTTTTATACACTGGACTCTGTATTTCACGACAATGAAAGTCACACTGCTTAGAAACACAGCTTAACTTTTCTGCATCACTGACCTACTCTCTCCATAATTCAGTATTTCTGGAGTCGCCCATTCTGTTTGCAAGCTGTTCAATAGTATAGTTAATCACCAGGCCATATAGGACTCCATTATAATACAATCATTCATTAATGTTTTCACATTCATTAAGATGTTTTGAGGTTTATTCATTAGATCACTTTTAATCCATCCAATTAGTTTTTTTCATTCACTTAAAAAAAAAAAAAAATGTTTTATGTTTTTGATTCCTAGTCAAACATTGAATGGTAACCAACTCAAGTTTTCCAGAAATGGTATCACTTAAACACTGCTACCTTTATCAAACAAATTTATAGTCTGAGAAAGAGCTCTCAGAAATTAATAATAATAAAGGGGGTCTAAAGAAAAAAGAGACAGACCATATATGTAGTAACCAAATCCAGCTTTGGGCCACCAAAAGAGAAAACAGAAATGAGGACAGAAATATAACCCAAACAGAAGGTACTCTCCTTTACTTTTCATGCAAAAGGCTCTTAAATGTGCAAAGATGCCACCAGACAGACTTGTTGAAGCAGACATTCTGGGACTGGTTTAGGAACAAAAAAATATCACTAAGATTAATGAGATAAAATTAAGTCTCTAAATGCCAACCAATTTTTGTCTTTTCTTACTTTATTTACACCCTAACATCCCTTTCCCTCTTCTGGCAACAATACAGATCTCTCCACATTTAACTCTTGATTATACCAGTTATTTTTTTGGTAAGGAAAAATTCAGGATGAAGGGTTGTACCCAGATGCGAGGCTGAACATTCTGGGAATCATCCAGTGAAGACCTTTGGTGCAAGTTTATCTCAAAAGACACAAGTCTACTCGTGTACTTAAAATGCAAGACACTTATGTGCTTCGCTGGAATAAGCGTAGTGCCTAGTTAGATTATTTCCTTAGTGAAATAATAAAAGGAGGTCCTGCTCGAAGTGGATGCAGTGACAGACTACTCTTACAATATCAATTATTGACACAGAGGTCCAAAATCCAACCCTATTAGGTGATTTCTTACTTTCAGTCGTAGAAATCTTTTTTCCCCCTTTTCTTTGGTGTATCTTTGGCTGCCTTTTTCTAAAACCAGTGCTACCTTCACCTTCACTCTTGTATTTCTGTCTCCAGTGACAATATATTCAAAGTTGAAGTACTCTATTTTCTGCTTTGATCAGTGGGGAACCTGAATATCATTAAACATTTAAGCAATGCTTAGGGGATGGCCTTTTCTAAAGGTCTACACATAACAGAATAGTCCATCTTTGGGACGGTGTGTTGACAACATTTTCTAGAAAGAAAATATTTAATAACAACAAAAGTCCCACAAACAAACAAAAGTATACTTAAGTAATAACTAAATTAGGTCATACAGATAAAAGCACCAGAATTCCAGTATTATGTACTCAAAGGAGGTACTGTTTTGCATAGCTCAGTTCAGGTTTACTAATTACGATTACTTCTCCTATTCTTCCATATTGTTCCTGCCTTTATGTTTTATACTTAGGAAAAATTTCAGAAGAAACAGAATCTGTGTTTCCCTCAGGTCAGGAAATCAATTCTGCATGGAAACCACTACTAAGAAATGACCATTTCAAAGGCAGGGATTATAATGCTACCTTGGTTCTCTATTTGGTCTAAAGGCCACTTACTCTTTGTCAGAGGACATTTGTCTGCTTGGGATATCTGAGAAACTGATATCTGAGAAACTGACTTCAAATGTTCAGAAAACAACTATAAACAGTGCCTTAGGCACCAAAGGGATGAATAAGGCAATATTACAGTCATCTTAGCAGAGGGAAAAGGGAGCTCAGGCTGTTAGTTCCATAAATCCGTCAAGCTGCAGAAGTGGTAAATTCATTAAAAAACCCACATTAAGTCAGTTCCACTAGACAAGCTGCTCTCTCTTTTATGTCTTGGGAACATACTTCCCTCCATTGGCTACAAGAACTCTGCATGAAGGGAAGACACAACATCAGCAGGCAGTGGGACATTAAGAGCTAACTAACCAGCTCTATTCAAATCTTATCTTTTGCTCCGTGGATTTTTATGCTTCCAGAAGTGATTTATGAAAGCATTTCTAAAAGAAAAAAAAACAAACAAAACAGGTAAAACAAAACAACAGAACAGACAATCACTTACCAATTATTATGGGCTGTGGCTCACTTTTTACTCCCACACCTGCACTGGTGCTTGCAGCAACTTCCACACGGTACTGAATACCTGGATATAGGCCACCTATTACTACAGACCGAATGGCTGCATCTACTGTTTTGTTGATATGAAATCGAGTCTCATTACCTAGGCACCAGATCTGGGACAAAAGTTGATGTGTTAAAATAGATGAAATTCTTCACACTCACACAATCGTGCATAGATATGACATATCAAAGCATTTCATGACAATCACTTATTTCAGGCTTCTTAACAATGGTACTGTCCGGGAATAGCTGAAATTAGAATGATTTAGCTCAGCAAACTGTGCCAGATTAGCACAGGACCAAGCCAGCTGCAAAAACTGCATGCAAATAACTCTCTGGACTCTGGCTCTCCATGGAATGCAAATTCTGTGGTTACACTTCTTAGAAGCCCAGACCAGATCATCCAAGTGAAAAAGATGTTATACATTAACTAAAATCTTTTTCAATAACATGATTACCACCAAATCTGTCCTTTAAAAAACCCACATTTTTTCCTTCTGGATTTTCCACTGAATAGCAAAAAGACAGCAAATAATGCGAGAACAGGTTGAAACACTTCTTAAAGAACAAACAATTTTCAAAATTCTTTCCAACTTCCTTTTATTGGACAACAGGGATATTTGTAATTTATGAAATGGAATAAGTACAGACTCACTTTTTACTGCTGCCTTTGTGATTACTTACATTGTTTAGGAATCCAGATATCAGTTCCTGGTTCAATTACTATCTAATTAAACAGGAAAACCACCCTATAATCTCAACTGGCATTTTGTGATGAGAACTCTCTATGATTTCAAGTGCTACGTCTGTCTCTGCTATTTTTTCATAGGTTTCTCCAAAGAGGTTTCAAAACCAAGACCTTCTAGGGATACTTCTTCAGTTAATGTTATCTGCATATACTGCTTCTGTATTATTTAAAAATGCATTTACTACCTCTCAAGAAAACCAATGCACAAATACATCACATGTACAGTCACATAACAATAATAGCAGAAGAAAGCACTACTGCTGGAACCACTGTCAGCAACCAACTGATGCATCTGAGCAACAGCAATGCTATCTTTACCCTTATTTTTTACCCTGTTTAGTGTTTTATCACATCTTCTCTTTTTTTTTTTCTTTCTTTTTTTTCCTGTGAAACACTGAGAAAGATTTGAAGGGAAAAAAACTCCTCTGTTTTCCTAAGCTCAATGAGATCTGATTCGCAGGCCAGAATGATTAGGGTGAGAAACTGTTGCATTCATTCCTTTTCTCCTTATCTGTCCTGGTCTTAGTTTACAGCAGCTATGAGATGCCTCTAAATAAAGGCATTTAATTCATAAATGAATTTACAGGTGCTCCTTTGCTTGAAGCAGAATCAACAGATCTACTTTCAATTTGTCAGAAACTGTACTGTGAAACCTCATCAGACATTTTTTACTCAGGGAAATATTAAACTGCAGCACAGTCCTAGCAGCCAGCTCACTAATCAGGCAACCACCTAATCTAACACAGTAGGGATGTAGTAGGTAGTGACTCCAGCTGTTTTTATACACAGCCCGGAGGTCTGAGTACTCACCTGGAACATGGCTTCTATTAACCATCAGCCCTCTTTGTTTCATATCTACATATTTTGTGGTTTAAAAGTGTGCTTTACTTATTTGCTTGTAAGCCCTTGACGATTTATATTGACTTATACTGGAGTCAGGACCAAGATTAATTAAGCCAACAGATAATTATTAATTGATATGAAAATTAGATCAATAAAATACCGGGATTAATAAATCTTGATATTGACTGAAAGCAAAACAAAGGAAGCCCTGTCCTAAACATAAATATTGTGAGTATTTACTGCATCTCTCTGACCAGGCAAAAAGGTGGAAGAAATTGAACCAATTAGTTGATTTAAAAGTCAAGCACCTTCTCCCTTCTTCATGCTGTGTTCCCTCAAGGTACCCCATGGCCAAAAAAACTACATCTTTTTGTGTGAAATAAGCTGCACCCACCACTTCCACCCTTTGTGGAAAGTAGCAAGAAAGCTGCCCTGGACTATTTCAATTAAAAATTTCGCACCTGCTGTATAAGTCAGCCACAGCAAGGCTGATTTACCAAGCAGTGTGCTCCATGGTCACAAGCCTGCCATAATGCTGAACCTTGCCCAGTCATCTCCATAGTCCTCCAACCCAATAACACTGCATTTCTTTCATGTTGCCAAAATATACTTGTGCCAAAGTGATCTCAGTATGGAATTACAGACTACAACAAAATTTAAAGATAATATAAAAGGAGTGGATACTTTGAGCTATCACAGCAACAAAGAAAAAGAATATACAACCCAATGAAACAACTCTCATGTAACAAACTCTGGATAGAGTAGTTCTGTTCAACCTGTCCCTCAGAGCAAACAAGCCAGCATTTTAAGTTGTGAAGCTTGACAGAAATAGTACTTAGAAGAAGCCTTGTATTCTCCCAGAGCCACAGTCCTTGACTTTGCCCTTGAAGTGTTAGGAGTAGCATTTTTGCAGGGGAAAGAAAAGGTATCTTTCCTGCTAGCTTTTCTGCCAGATTAAAGGCATTCTAAGACAGGGACTTCACTGCCTGTCTTTAGAGTACAGAAGCCCTTAACAAAAAACCCCTCTTGTTTCATTCCACAGCAGGAAAAGCAAGAAAGAGAAGTACTGTAAACTAGCTGGAAATTACATCTTCCATGGTATTTTTTATTTTTAATATAACAGTAGTACTGTTTTAAAAAAAAAAATCCATAAGCAGTAAGTCCTCTTTCTCCACATAATTACAAGGGCAGCTGTAAAAGCTGTCAGAATCTAAATCCATAAACATGGCTACTTTTCAAGTAGGCTGTTTCCTTAAACACACAACCCTTCCATTAGACATCATTTCTACCTTATACTCCTGGATGACTCCATTTTGGTGATCTGGAGGGGGAGGATCCCAGGAGATGCTGATGCTCGTGCTGTTGTGGTTTCCAACTGTCAGGACAGTAACAGACTGAGGAGGGGCACTTGGAGCTACACCAAGGAGAGAGAACAAACAGAAGCAAGACATTAATCCATTTGTTAGAGCACAAAGTCTGCTGAAACCCTGCAAGAGCAAGCAGGCAGTATAGAAAGTTCACACTCCCTGCAGGCCTAGGTATGCACATTTTGTTAGGCACTGTCAATTTTGAAAAATGCCTTTCTGGAGAGAGCTGAATGACAATGTGGAATTTGTGGCAATGGAGAATCAATACAAATCACTCCTCATTTATTTATATTTAGCATTTCTTAATTTTGCATTGGAACTGGTCTCACTCCAGCCTTTGTTTCCCATAATAAACATGGATAGTTACATATATATCAACTAAGTCACGTGTGAAGCTGCTTCATCTGGCCTGAAAAGTGTTTTGGTTCTTCTTTCTCCTCATAATAATAATAATAGGATCGTTTTTTGTCTCCTAATCATTCTTCAGGAAGACATTAACAGGTTTAAACATAAAACCTTGCAACTCTGAAGTGGAAAAGGGTTAAAGTGTTCATGGCTTTACATCAAATGCCAGTGAATACGGCAGGTGCTAAGTTAGGTCAGATATATACTTATGTCCTTTTTTTCCCCTAGGCAAATTGCTTTCTCTTCAGAGGCCTGTTCAGTTCAACCATTCACAGCTGTTTGGCTGGTCACAGCATACCAAGGCCAATTCTACAAGACAATTGCTTGCCAGCACCCCTAGTTGTCTAGAAGTGTGAAAAAAAACAAAACATAGTTGTTAGTGATCAGGGCTATGCTGGCAAAGCCCCTGCTGCAGCTACACCAGCAGCAGGGTGGTTTTGTTGGCTCTGGACATGTGGACTGGGAAGTGGAGCAGAAGCTCAGCTATGGAAAAGTCTTCTCTGTGAGTATCTGCTGCATCTCCAAGCAGGGCTCTCCCACCATAACTACAGCAGCCAGTGCAGAGGGCTGGGAATATGGCCTTCCCCAGCCACTTAAAACCTCTTGCAGCCCCTCCCTGCCCTTCCCTTTCTTCCAGGTAAGTGTTGAAACACCACCACAGTGGCAAGATAAGCCACTGAGGTCGAGTGTGTTATACTAAGGTATGGTCCTTGGGGGGAAAAAGTTATTGAGAGTAGCTGCTCTGAAATGGACCAAAAATCCAACTATTCCATTTATCCCAGTCCATCTACCTAGTCTTCAACAAAACTAACGAAGAGGCTAGGAAAGAGTGAACTAATAAAGTGAGTATATATTGATACCTCTCCAGGACAATTTTCCAATTCACAGAAGCCTGTTGCTTAGACACCTTCTGTTCCAGGGTGATGTCTTTGTGTTTAATAACTATTTATGGAATTTGTCTCCCATGTATTTGTCATTGTCTTTAATATGATCTTAAAACATTTAATATGAAATATGGATGCCGATTTTGAAGACTTATAGTAGACCTTGTACCAGAACCTAAAATATTTATCAGTCCCCCACCCCAGCTTCAAATCTAGATAGCCCTCTGGTTTTGGGCATCTCACATCCTGTGTTACAGCTCCCTGACTCCATTGTCCTGGTCTAGAGTGACTGAACTCTATGGTAACAGGGCTCTACTCTTATCTTTAACAGACATCCTGAGTGCATGACCATGCTTGGACCATGTTTCTCAGAAAAGCCAAGACCTCTGGCATCTTTGTATTAAAGCCTGGCAGGTTTAACACAACTAAGCACAGCCCAGATATCAGAGGTACTCAAGTCTACTGAGCCAATTCAGATTTTCTTATTGTTCCCCATGACCTCTTTGAGACTGGCTGTGTTCCCACTTTGGAAGCTCCTCAGTACTTGACCTGGCATAGGCTCAGGGAGCTGAGTTCAAATCTTTACCCTGATAACCCTGAAGAGTTGGAGTACTCTGTTGCAGGAAGGATATCACTTCAAACCAGGGTATCAGAGGTGGAGACAAGGGACCATACAAGATTATATCAGAAAAAGAAAATACTTTAGACAAAACAAGAAACCCATACTACAGTCCCTGGAGGCTGCACATTTCGACAGCTACATTTTCAGATGCCGGTTCAGTTGCAAAGCTTGTAGAGCTTGGTATAGTCCTTGTGACCTTGCCTGATGCAGAGAAACAGTGCACTGGAGGGGAGAAATGGAGCTGTATTGTGGACAATTTGACTCTTAGCCAGCTCAAGTGAAGCACGGAAAGGTGGCCTTGGGCTACTCCTTGCAACTGTGCAAAGCATAAAATTGGGGAAGTTAATAGTTGCATTATGTGTTTTATGGCAAGGGAAATAATTTGCCACACAGTAAAACAATTAGCATTTTAAAAGTCTTCAAGATATTCAACAACAACAAAACCGTGAATAAATGTATGTGTGTGATATTAATTAGCATATTTTAAATGAAAATAAAAATCATAAAAATGGTAAAGCTTAACACTGTATAACTCATTTTTGTTTTTAAGTACAATGGAACTTCAGTACAGTGCTCAAATGTGTGCACTTTCATTACTCAAACAAAAAGGGCATTCAGAAATATAATTTCTTATATAGACATACCTGGGGGGATGGGGAGTGTGAATGCAAAGAAATGTAAAATGAATACCATACTCTAACATTTAAAGAAAAACATACTGTATTCATTTATTTGTCTTTGCATTTAAATGCTATGAGTATTGTAGTTAATATCCTACCAGTACATGGTGGGGTTTTTTGGAGGATACATGATAACTTGCAAGCAAAATTAAAACTGCAGCTGAAAGTATAATTTTAAGAGTCAGACTAAGGTGAGGAGGAACTGACAGACAGCAGCTGATAAAAGCTAAGGAGACTTCCATTACCAACTGTCTTATTTTTATGATGACAAACAAAAGACTACTCCAAAAAGTTGTTCCAAGAGAGATTTAAAACAGTGGATGCAATTGAAAAAAAAAGTCATCTGTCTCTAGAGCAAGTATGAAGGAAATAGTGAAAGTGATACAATAAAATATTTGATTTAGCCCCTCTTTGTATGTGTGTACACATGTATGTATATAATAGTTCTGCTTCCTCTCTCTGATAATATCACTCTGTAAGCTGGCACCATGATATAAATTAAGCCACTCGTCTGACACTGCTGCAGTTATTAAATAGATCACATTGAAAAATAACATTTTTAAAACCATTTTCTCATTTCCCTTGCTGCTGGCTTGTGGAGAACACCTTGCCTGCTTCTTGACAGGTCAATTATTCCAGTGCTCAGCTTCTTCTTACAGATATGAAAGAACCCAAATCGCTGCTCATCTTTTCCAGACGCAGCCAAACAGAATTCCATTTGTTACCTTCACAAGGCCAAAGAGGCAGGAGATGGATGGATACTGAACTGTGACAAATGTCTGATCTAGAGGAAAAGTCTAACTGCAGCAAAATTGATTTTTGGAGGTAGGCCTCAGACGTAACATCGCATGTAAAATTCAATCCAGCAGAAAGCTGCCACTACCTTTTGGTCGTACTTTGCCTTTATCAGGGCTATTTGTTTTGATGTCACAAAAAACTTCCAACCCGCGTATCACTCTTCCAAATTATTTTCTAAAAATAGCATAGCTGACATTTTTTAAAAGTCAAGCCTAAAAAAGCTCATTTTCAAAATGGAATCACAGGCGACACAGCAAGTGGGATACCTTTAAATAGACTGCCATCTTTCTTCAGTGGATGAGAAGCAAACCACTCTCATTAAACATTTAGTCGGTGCTATTTTTGAGATACACGAACACCCATATAATTACAAGGATAACATGAGGAATTAAAGGAAATATCTGTAAAACTGCATCTACCAAATGCCTTAATTTTCTCATGGAAGTATTTAATTTTATCACCCAAAGAAGAGGAAAAATTTTTTACAGGGGCTGACATTTGTCAGGTGATAGTACTACATGTTCTAGGCTGACATTTTTTTGAGAAGAGATAGTTGTAAACAGACTCCTTGAAGGTTATATTAATCTACAAAGCAGATCCTCGGCTGTGAGTTATACATATCTGTGGGCATGAAATTTTTTTTAAATCCTCACTATGTGGAAAGCTATTCCACATGAACAAAGTGTCCTTTAAGGTAGGAAATTACGTGACAGGCTCTGCTGGGAGCTGAGGTTTACAAAAGAGAATGTCATTCCTCAAGTATTTTATAGAAATAGACAGGAGGCATAAAATCTTCTCTTTTTTTTTCAGTAGTTCTTAATTTACCTTTAGCAAGAGACAGTTAGATGAAGCTAAATAAACATCAAAAATCAATTGAAATTGGACAAGAAGAAAATCTGCTAGCGAGAGGACAAAATCCTATATTTTAAATCTAGGAAAGCAGTTTCATCTGTAGAAAGCTTTTTACAATTTTTTTTTTTTTTTAAAAAAGCTTTATTCAGACTGCTGCAAAGATATTCTTTACCTACTGATTTAGGCTTTACTGTTTGAACAAAGAACTGGGAGCCATAAACTCTCAAATTCCAAATGAGACTTGAGCAATGCCTTCCTACACACTCTTCTACATGTTGCAGTGCAGTGAATTTCTTCATCCATAACGTGCAAACTCCAACCAAGTCATCTTCAGGATTACTTACATGTTGGGCAATAATCATAACGAATCAAAGAGTAAAGTGAGTAATAAGCAAGTCTGTTCTAGAATTAAAAAGTACTTGGCAATCAACGCTAAATTAAACCTCAGGAGACCACCGTAAATGATTAAGATGCACCTTCAATAGGAAGGAAAGAGTGCACTCAGAACCCTTTGAAACCATATGAACATTAGGAAGCTTCACCAATATCTCTCCTGTTTTGAAAAAAAAAATAGAAAAAAATCAGTGCAACAGAGAAAAGAATTCTCATTGTTATGACCATCTTGCGTTTATAGGAGAGATTCTCCAGTCAAAGGCTGCATTAGATAAGTAGAAAGACAGGTTTCTAAGAGAAAATTATTAAAATTGCTTATATCTCACCTCACTCCCTCTACTTTTCAAATCAAAACCAGCAGCCTTGGAGTTCATATGCTTTAGCAAAACTATATACCAGGCTATATGCTACAGACACCAAAGCCTGAACAACTCAGTAGTGTAAACTGTTTACTATGTCTGAATTCTGCCTGTTTCAGAGAGGCTTGAAAGGTGCTTAAGGAAATCCTCCAAAGGGCTGAACAGTGCAGTTTCATGAACAGAGTGTTAACAGAAACACTGAAGTGGCACCCCCTTGAGACTGGAGTTCCTTCAGACCAGTTAAACATGCATCCTTCTCTACTCCTCATTTCCCAACCAATTGGTCATCTGCATTATTATCCACTGAGAAAGATGTGCTTAATATCAAACACTCATCTGCAAAAGCTTCCATTTGTTTTTTTTTCAAAGTGCAGACCAAAGTCTTTTATTGCAGCAGCAGAGGTTATAATAGAATGGCTGCAGCACACACTTTTTGGAAGACCCAAAGCAATCACTGCATTAGAAGGATACATCAACTAAAAGAATAAAAGACTGACCTGGTACTTTCTTGCAGAACACTTAAAGCACAAAACTGAACATTATGTCAGACTCTTACCTCGCCTGTGTATCTAAAAACCAGAAATCCCACGGAGGAAATAGAGCTGAACAAATGCATACACACCATAACCAAAATGGTCAATGTTCTTTTCACCCCCAGTGCTAGGTATGGAAGCCTGTTGCTTTTCTGGCCGTTTTACTAACCTTCCTCTGTGGTACGAGCAGATTTGGATTCACTGTCCATTCCTTGGAATTCATTGAAATAAGGGCGAACCTTTATTTCATAAGTGACCCCCTTCTTCAAGCTGACGAGGACAGCACTGCGCTCAGTGGGGACTTTGACCTCCAAATTCTGCCACACAGCTGGAGAAGGCAGGCCAGACGTTTGGCGGTACATCACCCTGTAGCCCTGAATAAACTGGGACTGGCGGTCAACCTGGAAATGACATTAGATAATATAGCAATAAACATATCAGAGTTAAAAAAGAAACAACCTGCATAAAAAGAAAACAAACCCTTTGCCTAGAATACTTCTGCCCTCATCAAAAAGAGAAAATTAACATTTGGTGCTGAATTTAATAATCAGACTGCCTTCTTGTAAGTCACTCTTGATTAATTGTCTGTAAAGTACATTTGTCTCACATTACTTGTTACAGAACATTTCTTTCTGCTTTGCTTTCTCCAGCTCTGTATATCATGGCAAATACCACCTAAAATCATAAAACAAGGCCCCACCCCTACAACAAATCATGAAAAGGAAACTTTGGCATAAGGCTTGCTGCATGTAAACTTACTGAGAATGTCTTGGCTACTGATGTGCTGATATATGAGAAGAAAAGAAAAACAAATTCTTCTCAGAAAAGGACAACTCTTTGAAGATATGTTGCATGCTTACAGTTAGTCCATTACTTGGCTCACAGCTCATGGGAT
Organism: Corapipo altera; assembly: GCF_003945725.1. Classification (NCBI taxonomy): domain Eukaryota; kingdom Metazoa; phylum Chordata; class Aves; order Passeriformes; family Pipridae; genus Corapipo; species Corapipo altera. The sequence continues at coordinate 10,873,744 of NW_020884898.1, read as the reverse complement.
GCACAGGAAAATAAAATAAACATAAGACAGATGCAGAGAAAAACAAATTCCAAAGACATGTCCTGTTTCTTGCATTCACAGTCTGAGCAGTCTCTTTGCATCCTGAGGTTGTGATGCTTTCAGGTCATCAGATGGAGATGGAATGTTGGGTTTGGTTTATATTTTATTTGTTGCTAGGCAAGCAGAATTCAAGATTGGACCATGCACGGAAGTTTAACAATTTTAACCTATCAGAAATATAAATAGGATTTTTATTTGAAGAAAAACTTTACATGTGTTTTATCTTGTAGAGGTTGTATGCATTTTTTATCTTGCAGGAAAAATAAAGAAGGCAAACCCCAGTGATTTTAGCTGTTATGATGCTTGGATTAATTTTACCTGTAAAAAACCAGTCAAAACAATTTGATGTATAAAACCAAACCAAATCCAGCTGCTTCTGTAGCCATCCAATAAAGAGCAAAGAAAGTGCAGCACAAACAATAAGACTATACAGCTAGGTGTTTGGTAAACCTCTGGGTTATAACCAAGATTCAACAAGTAGCATATCTCTTGTGTTCCTATCAATTTGCTAGCTCAAAGATATTCCAAAATTAGAGATACATTTGTTTGACTTCTCTTAAGAATAAATGAATTTAAGGCTGAAAACACAAACCACAGTCTATTACGCTTCTCCTATAATCTTGTTACAGTTTATTGAGGCATTCAGAGGGGACACAGACTCTCAGACATTAAAAAGCAGGGCAAGCAAGAAGAAAGCTTTATTTATGAAAGCAAGGCAGAAATGTCTTTCATCAAAACTGTCACTGTTAAAAACCTTGCAACATATGTTACAACAACATTAAGCTTGCATTTTATAAACTTCTCTACGTTCACTTTAAGTGAATTTATGCACTGAAAGAGGGATATAACTCACAATAATAGCTTGTTAATACCGAAAGGATCAAGCTGTGTTTTTAAGAAGAACATTAAGCAGCTGTTTCCAGATGAAGGGAGTCTGTAAATCAGAGTAAATTGTTTTTATCCATGTTTGACTTTGATTAACTAAATGTTTTACGGACATAAAGACTTCGATGAACCCCGTGTTTACTACGAAATTCAGCAAAAATAACACTTTCATGCACTTTGCAATACAGATCCTTAACCTAAATTACAACATAGTGCTATGATGTTTAATAATCAAACATCAAGTTTGATTCTTGCCTAACTTCTGAGTTAGAAGCTACACTGAAAAATGGCATAACTTTCTTAGGACTTTCCATCTTTGCTGTATGTTCCAGCTCTACTGACTGCTGCCTAGTGGAGAACAACTGGAAATTCAGAATTGACGAGGCTGAACACTGTGTGATGCTACAAAACAGAATGGAAAGTGTTTTGTAAAGCACAAACACAAGTGCACCCACCAACTCACTGTGATTGCATTACACTTCTGTATCTATTTGTGTATAGGTAATATACAAATTGCCCATACACATATTTTCCTCCTAGACTTTTAAGTTCCTAACCTGAAAGACTAAACAATACAAGGATTATGAAAACAGGCACAACAAGGCTGACATGTTTATGGGTGCTACAAACTACCTTGATTTAGAGCTCACACAATTTTCACAGAGCTTTCAATTAGAAGTTAGATTACAACTGGGCTGAGTGATCTGCCCGAATTTCAGATTATTGAGTTCACTCCACTGTTTATGTTTAGGGAGGGCATTGACAAAAGAAAATACTATGCATTTTTAATGTTTTCTATAAACATCCAGTTGCATTCAGAATCAAAGAGAGGATACTAAGCTCTATCTCATGCCCAGTTAGTCTGAATGAACAGGGCCTCCTGTAAGGTCAAAATATTGAGAAACTGCTCTGAGGGCACTTAGTTCACTTATTTGGAAAGGTGGATTTTTTTTTTGTTTGGTTTGGAGTTGTCAAAATAGTGAAAAATCGCTCTTGGATAATTACATGGACTGACCAGAAACATTTGTGAGGTGTATGGCAGGTGTATTTCACATATACATACACTCATACGTTTGTACACATATATATATATATATATATATACACACATATGCATATACATATGTATATGTTTATATACTTGCACTCACAAAGCTTGTGACTTAACAGTTTGCTGCATTTTTGTGGTAATTATGTGTCACGCCTACAGCAGGTCACTAAAAAGAAATCCTAATATGTTTAGCAATTAAGAAATTATTAAACTATGTTGAGCATTAAATATCTCTGTAAGTTTGGTATATGTTCACATGCAGGCAGAGTTGCAGAAACATGAACTGTGACTTGATGAAAGAATGTAATACTTTCCAGGTATTCTCATTTCTCTCTCTCCCTTTTTTTTTTTTTTGGTAAGTGGTTGCCACTTGTACAAAGTGCTCAGCATTACTTCAGTGTTTGCAGGAACCCTCTGCATTGAAATACTGGGATCCAATAACATTTCTAATCTTCCCATGACACTTAAATACTCTTGAATTTGTACTAGCAGCAGTGATACCAACTCAAAAGATCTGCAAGAGTTGCTGATCTAAAGACACACTTTCTCCCTCAAAGGAGAGGAGGCAGAAAATGCAGATAACTCCTTAAAAGGCAGAAGAAAGAAGTTTATGGGTAGTTGCTACCCAGCACCTAATGCTTTAAGGCGACCTACAAGCATAATTGGTCCTCTGTGCTCTTTCTCACCTCCTTTTATGACGAGCATATAGTGCAGGAGGTATCTACAAAGCCATTTCTGCAGAACAGGAAACTCATTTTCCCTGTATGTTCAAATCTGCACATGTCCCAGCAGAACACAAGACAGGTTCAATGGCTATTAGGTTGTTAAAAAGATGGCAAGAAATTCATAATGCAGATTATGCTACAAACATAAGCTCCTCCCAGGCAAACATGCTAATCTGCACCCTAAAGATGTTTTGTAATATGCTCTGTAATGCACAAATTTCTGCCCCAAAATACCCTAAGAAATACTCTGCTCCCACAGCAGTACCCACAGCAATTCTCCATCTGGGCAGAAAAACCTTTCATGCTGTGCTGAACTCACTAGCATGGGCTCACAGTACTCTCTGGAAATTCAAACTGCACTAGTATTTATCTGTCCTACAGGAACAAGGCACAAAGGGATGCCTAATGGACTTGACTCTTGAAGCTTCCAGTGAAGTACATTCATTTAAGATCTACATCAAATTAAAAGACAGATTACAATAAATTATGCTTCTGCCTGGTAGCCTCCAAGAAGGCAGTCAGGATTTCAAAGCAACAATTCTTTTGTCATATCGAAGAATTTATTTTTGTTCCTGCTTGTGCCACAGGGCTTCTTTCTAATGCAGAAAACATTTCATATCTGGTCACTAATGAAACTTTCAGTTTAATGCCCACTGAGGTTACAAGTGCTGAACCATGGCTGAGGTCAGCTAAAAAAGTGCTTGGAGTACACCATATGCTCTTGCAATGCAAAATGATTTGATAAAAGTAAAAATAATTCATGTCCAAGGCTTGCAATCAGCCATTTGATAACAGCGGGCATATCTGACTCCACAAGTCTCTTCAGAAACAACTACCTCTGCACCTCACCTCTCTATGTGTAAAGTTAGGATAATGACACATTTTTACCATTATGATGTTAAATTCAGTGCTATTTGTGAAACACCCAAATGTTACAGTTGAGAGCATGACAGATAAGCAAGCATGTGAGACAAACTAATAATTTTTTATTCAATGAAAGATTTCAATAGTATGAATTTAATAAGACCTGGCACCACACAGTGAATAAAGAAGATAAAAAGAAATGTTGAATAACTCCATGAAGAAGAAGATCCTGTATGTGACCAGATAATTACAGCTATATTTTCATATCTATGCACAAGAGGAATAAATTTAAGTGACAGTGAAAACCTAACTTCTGACATTCCTCTTCTTCTTTTTTTTTTTTTAACATTCACTTTGTAAGCCTGACCTTCCTTTAAAACAGATAAAATATGTGTGTTTATGCCTGTGCATATTTTAAAATTGCAACAGAGTAGTAGGAAACTATTATAGAAATTCTAAACTCAAATTTGAAAACAGAGAAAGCAAAACCAAAACCATCCCACAAAGGAGGAAGAAAGTGGTGTTAATTTGCTGTGTCAGGATGCCAGAAATTCACTAATCCAGGACAATCCTTGGTATTCATTCTTTGAATTGCAGAAAGTCAACACAAAGAGTCTTATGACTCTCATGGCACTTCTGTTCCTTTGTATGATAGCTACACTATCTAACCATTTTATATTAATAGTGTGGTCTTTATTCTCTGGATAGAGTGGGATTTTTTCCTAGAGACTGTTGTTAATTAATTGGTTTTGTTCTGGTTGCTGGGTAGTTTCTAATTAGCTGCTTCAGAGATCTTTCTTTGTGTGTGTCTTCCCATGGGTTATTCCAAAATGTCTCTACAGAGGCCTGTGAGCTTGTCGGGTGGCACTGGGTCACTGCTTTGAGGATCTTCCCAATAAGCTGATATCCAGAGCATTCCCAACAATTTACCTTTACCTTACCATGTTTTCTTCACTCATTACTTGTTCAGTAGGGGCACCAAGAGACTCTTTTAGAGGAATATATATAGATATATATATGTATGTATGCATGTATCTCCCCATATACACATACATACACATAAATACATATACATCTATATTTCATTATAATATAATGGCATTGGTTACATGGTATAAAACTGAATTCTGTTTATACTGAAGGTTCTTTTTGTAGCACATGCTAAAGCAAGGGCGAGCCTATGAAACTATTTCTGATAGCTGTCACATCCAAGAAGGGGCTTGAAGGAGCACCACATGGATGTAACCCAAGTTTACAATTACTGGCTGCTAACATCCAGAGTTTCTAAACTACTGATCCATCTGTTTGGGCAAAAGGGTTTGCTACAAAGGTTAGTCAGCCTGTCCTGGAGGTATGTAGCTGAAATAGAGAGCATTTTTAGAAAGGCAAGCTGCATATTGACATCATCGAAGGAAAATAGCAGTGACACATACTCTAAATAATCTTCTAAGAAAGATACATTTGTGGGTTTCTCTATTTATTCTAATCTGTACCCTGACCACAGAAATCTGTCAGAACAAGGATGGTGCATAAGCCCCCATAAATATGGCTGAGTAGTGCAAAAACAACAGTAATCCTCATAATACACAATCTATCACCACACTTCTTATCTCCTGTTGTGTAATCCTCTGTGCACATTAACCTCTTAGCAACATGACATGCAGAAGAAAACCCCTGAGTATTGTGAATACCCCCTTAGCAGAATTCATCCTCTATAAAACAACAGTTTCAGTGATGTGCAGAGCAGTACTATTTCTCTCATTCTCCCACCTCTTTCCATCCTCTGGGGCAGATGCCCCAAGAGCAAAGCACTCTTTCTGGTGTGCAGTGCCCTGGGAACTCTCTCCTTCTACTGTTACAAATCCTTTCCTTCAAGCCTCAGGAAGGGAAACATAGCATTTTGAAAGCCAAAACACTATATCAGAAATTCTACCCAGTAGTTTGACCCCTCAAATAGAAATGTTGTTAAGTATTGCCAAAAAGTCTTCTATAATGAAAGGATGTTCAGATTGTGGGTAAAGATTATGCTAGAAAACCAGATGATACACAGTGGATCAGGCATTAGCACCATGTGCTTCTGACTTCACTAAAAGTGCCCTATAAGAAAGCTATTTTTTACATTTTTGGGTCACTAAATAATAGGGTATTCTCAGAGGTCCATATGCCTTTAAGTGCAAAGTGCTTTTTCATACAGCAATTTTGTGTTGATATTTAACTTTGATTATTTTTTGACATGCAGAGTAATGAATCCACAGATCAATTATCCTCTAGATTATGGTGTTAAGCATATTCATTTTTATCATATTTTTCTAGCCAGACAGACAACTCACATTGAGCAGAAGATGGAAGACATTGAACCTTGAAAGAGAAAATAAAAAGACTATTTCATTAACTTATATATATATATATATACGTGTGTGTGTGTGTGTTACGTACACACACACCTGTAGAATGTTACTTTGTCAGAGCACTCACACTGGGGTGAAGAATGGAGCTTTGGGTGGTAAAAAACTGAAGGGATAAGTAGGCAAAACAGGCAAACTGCAAGTACTGTTAAGGTAATAACAGAGGCCTCACCGTCCAGGTGACTTGAACTGTCGTGGGTGTCAGCACAACAGGATTGTGCAGCCGTACAATGACGTCTCCCAGTTCTTTCTGGACTTGCCTGTGATCCACACCTTGAGCTGGTGGGCTGATATCTGCCAGGCACACACATGAAAGCATTATTTTAATGAGAAGAGCTATATATGGCATCATAAAAAGTACTGAATAGATTAATGACCTGATTTAAGCATCCTTCATAGTTCTGTTTTTTAAAACAATACAGCACTAAGGTTTAAAGATGAACTCCAAAGAATATCAAGTAATGCAAGCAAACCATTCACCTTTAGCCACTTAGGAAATAATGAAATATAAATATCATTAAATGAGTATTCAGACTAGATGGCAAAGTTTTCTCTGCTCTAGTAAGTGATGAGAGAGATGCAATGTTCACCAGTTCCAAAACACTCAGATAATAATAATGCTGCCTAGATGCCTGGAACCAAATTGGTTAGCATAATTTAAGAAAATGAACAGGTTTCATTTTTAGGGGTTTTTTTGTAAATTTTCTTAGACTATACATGACATTAAGTCATTATATGTTTCTAATCTGTCACTAAGCTTGCCCTCCCCACACACCATGCACACAAGAAACCAAACACTAAAAATAACATTTTCCTCTGCTAAGCAAATTTTCCCTTTACAGACGTAGATAATGAAATCTAGAGTAGATATGAAAAAACCAAAAGAATTAATTTAGGAAGCCAAACTGATTCTGATCTAATAAAAGGCCAAAAAAACCAATCTACCAAAAAAAATTTTATTTTCAAGATTATGTGCCCTTCAAAGTGTGTGGAGAAATTGTTTCTTCTAGTCAAAAGCTGAAGCTATTTGGTAGCTCAATATACATATATGGAGATTTGTGATTCCAACTCCAGCACCACATGTGGTCCCAGTACCTAGTCCTTAGGGATCACATTTGGGTTGTTGTGTTAAACTGAATGAAGGTTTATATCACCTCTGCTAAACTGCAAACAGAACGTATGTGTCAGAAAATGGGGGAGGAGGTGGGCAATGTGTCTCTTTTACACTTCACCAAAAGGAGAATGCTGGGCTACAGCTATCACCCAACTAATATATCACTGTAGGATGTCCCTTCCCTCCAACTTAGACAGAAATTAAGAGGGGATATGGAACAGAAGCACAGATTATATTCAAAAGGGTTTGACAAATTCTGGTCACGCATCTATGAATTTTGCTTGGCTTTCCCTTTGGATTCACTAGTCAAAGACAGGTGCCCACTTTCAGGATCAACATCATGTCCTTGTGAAGAGAATACATACATAAAACTTTTTGCCCCTCTGATGGACTTAGATGTGGGAGCAGGCATCACGTGACTTCTTTTTATCTTCTAAATATTATTAAGAAGTAATAGAGGTCTTAAAAATGAAACATTTAAATATAACAACTGAGTTTGAATCACGTGACTCTAATTTTGAAAGAAAGGAATTCCTGATGATCAATATTTCAGGCTCTTAATTCTTGACTGTTATGGGTTCTGAGTCACCAATAAACAGTATTGCCACAGGCTTCTATTGATATTCAATTTACAGTGGCTCCAAGGATCTCCAAAGGGAATAGAATCCAAATATGGATGTCAGTCAAGGAGCTTGTCTAGCAAATTATGTCTATTCAAAGCAACCAAGAAATAGAGAGAGATTATAAAATGAATCTGTAACTGACAGCAACTCAGACTGGTCTGCAGGGTGATAATTTATGCTGCTATCCACAAAAAGCTATGATCCCTGCTACAAAATACCTACATGGCTACTTTTTAAGTAAAGTTACTCTGTGGTATACAACCAGCAAAGTACCTGTATTCCCTCATAGGAAAGGACATTTCTACATAATATCTTTGTATGAATGGCATTTCATCGTTTTATTGGGACATATGTCCAGGAGGCAATAACATGAACTCATAACAGTGAAAAATGAGTATTAAGATGTACATGTGGAATTCTGTTTTCTGATATGCACACTTGAAAACTTATGTGGGACACTGAGAGAATAATGTCTTGACATTTTCACATTTCTGGTGGAAAAGCAGTTGATCTATCTCTAAGGACATCACCAAGCATTGGAATAATAAAATCATGACTCAAGCAAAACTGGTTCAAGAAGCTCTGTTCTGGTCACCATTAAGAGGGTTCTAAAATAAAATTGATTAGATATTTTCTATAACCTCTCTTTAATCAGCTTCCAGTGGATGTACTATTAGTTGCTATTAATTTAAATTTCAGGGATAGGATTATTTATAGTTTCTTGAAAGTGTTTTTTTAATATATGGTTTGGTCTATTAATAATCCAACAAGAAATCAACTCCTTGGTCTATTAATAATCCAACAGAAATCAGCTCCTTTCTTAGAGTAATTATGATTTCTCTGTCCTTTTTTGTTGTAAGTCATATAAGGTAAACTTATTGAAAGTACCTGATCGTCTACTTGTAGTCCATTGGTGAAAATATATACATAAAATCTTGTTACTTGTATTTGCCATGCTTAAAACCAGGACATTAAATGCTCAGCTATTAAAGCTACCAGAGACACCTGTTGCAAATTATTATATAGCACTGCTATAGCTGCTTTGTTGTTTCTCCATGGCCACTGTGAATAGGCTTTCTACTGTCTGTCAGCTTCTTCTGTGAGCCTGAATTGAATTCAGGCATAATTAGAAATCACATCAAAACATTATGTTAATTTTCAATTGATTTTATGATTTAATTCTATTAAACTGCAGGCTTGCAAAGAAGCTATAAATCCTGTACATGTCTGAGTGTGCTTGACTGCTAAACAGCTTCTGGAAATGGAAGCTGCAACACATGCTGTAGCTAATTAAAAGACAAGTTTTTACTGAAATCAAATTGCTTGTCAGTATGTCAGGTAAAAAGTCTATACTTGACACTCAAATGCCAAACAAAGTTGTTTTTTTTAGCTAGGTGATAAGTTATGCAGACTAAAAGGCTGTTGCAATGAAAAGCATGAGTCACCCTATAATAATGGGAGAGTAATAAAGAAGAAAACTTGTGATGCTCCGTGAATAGTCAAGCCACAAAATCGCTGCACAACTCATTCCTCCAGCTTTTCAGAAAGCAGCTCTGTTTCTCTTTTTCCAGTCAGAATTACTATTTTGAGTGTCTAACTATTAAGGACAGATTTATTCAGGACTAGGCTGGGATGAGAGGGGCTGGATCTGGTGGTTATGTGATAAAGAAATACTACCCTACTCCTGTTTATCTCTTTCCATCTAGGACCACTGAAGTACACAAACCACTTACACAAGCTGGATGCTCTCTCCATACACAAACACAAACAGAGGATCTCATTTTAAGTTAACAGAGCTATTGCTTTGGACTCAAAAAATTATGATTCCAAAGAATGATTAATTCCTGTATTACAGCCTGCATAAGAAAAAAATACACTCTTGAATTAATTAGTCCAGCAACATCTCAAAGCCAAAAAAAAATCCATGCTGTGCAGGGAAATTTGTTTGTGGCAGTTATATGCAGTTAGAACTTGATGCAATGTGAACAGAATTCAATAGTCAATTCAACAGCAATGGAGGATTACAGCTATCAATCATATCACCACCCCATAAATGAGGGATTTCACTTCAACCTTCCCTTCTGGTTTATGCAGTGGATTAATATAAAGAATTCAGATATGTAGGTATATAAATAGAATGCACTTTTCTCAGAATAACTTCAATATATTTTTAGCATGAAGATGCCTTAATTTACGTGAATTCTTTGCCTAAATGTTGGATTAATCAACAATATTTTGTGTCATTCTTTTGATTAAAACTAACACTAAACACAGTGTCTGCCTGCCATAAGCACCTGTTGTTACTGTATATCCCTGTTATAATGATGGAGAGGAAGTAAGGACATGGAGAGGATACTGAGGAGAGCATAGTATTCAGAGAAGTTTTCAGAAAAGCGTGGTTAACTCACATCACTTTTAATAGAAACCAGGAGCGCAACGAGTCTAAGTGAATTGTAAATCAAAAGGTCTACGCTGTAGGAAGGATTAAAAAGGGAAACTATGTCTCCTAAGCTCCAGACTGATACAGCAAACATTGGACTATTTTTACCTTCATTGATTAAGCCCAATTCCTTCAGCCAGGGTGCTCAAGCCCGGACTGACCTATTGGTCAACTCTCAGAGCTTTCTTTTCATTTTAGCTCAAGCACAGAAGCCTTAACAGCCACCCTTACCTTGTGTTCTGACAGGGTCTGACATGGGGCTGGGGTCACTCAGGCCCTGTGAATTGATGGCTCTCACCATGAACAGGTAGATCGTGTTGGGGCGCAGGCCCCTCACAGTGTAGAGGGTGCTCTTCACGTGGTTTGCCACTGTCTGCCAACTATTGCTCACAGACTGACTGCAATGAGAAGAGGGTTGAAGGTTATACACAAACACAAGAAAAAAATAAAGGAGTGAAAAGACCTACTTTTGTAACCCAAGATCAAGTCTAAGTACAGGAAAAGGTAGTAAAAGCAGGGTAAAATTAAAAAAAGATGTGTTTCGGCTAACTCATTGAGAGGAGATAAAAAAAGCAACACAGCTCCCAAAAGTATTTTTCATTGCAACAGAAGCAAAACCTTTTGCCGTTTCTTTAAAATAAATGCCTGCAAAAGGAAAGTGTGAAGAGCTGTGAAGTAAATTTGAGTGATAGGCTACTTTTGAACATAAGATTTTAAAAGGAAAATTCTGTTAAAAGAATAATTTTTTATACTGCTAAGTAAATTATGTCAATAAGTTGTCATTGGAAGAAAAGTAGTCTCCTTGAACTAAAATCATAAAAGTTAAAAAAAATTCAGAAAACTTGCTTTTAAAGGCAGGAAAGTATATGAATATTTTTTTGTCACTACATTTTCAATTCAACATTATTATAATTAGATTAAAATCCACCATATGAAAAGATTTCAAATGTGATTGTAAAAACAGCTTTTAATGAAAATGTCTGGCTTTTGTTAAAATTATTGATGGCATGCCATTAAAGCTTATCTAGGGAGAAACATCACAAAAGTTTAAAGAGGAAAATTTATTTTATTGTGCTTTGTTGTATAAAGTATTGATAAAAAAAATCTTTAAACATATTAAGGGGAAAAAGAAAATGGAAAGCTACGAGTTCTATGTTGTTTCAATTTCTTCATTCATGCAACAATGTTCCTTACATATTAACAGAGCAGAATGAAGCATTTTAGCTAAAATTTGCATGTATACGATTTTGACTTGCATGAATTTTAATTAAAAGATGAACTGAAATATTAGTCATTTGTTGAATATCTTGATTAAGGAAAACGTTTAAGAATGTGTGGATTTTTAATCTGAAATGAGTACTACAGATCTGTTGCAGAGGTATGGCCCATGCTTAACAAACTTGCTGAACTGGAGCCCAGGAATTCTTTTGTACCACGTAGTAATTGCTGCTGTGTGGGAGGGAGCAACTGGATTCTCTTCAGCCTCAGGCTGCAGGATAAAATCCTAAATTATCCCCACTAGCCTTTTCACTTAAAAGTTTTCATATATCTAAAACAGTAAAAAAATAGAAATTTAAAGTGATTTGACTCTTTAACAGGTACTGCTTTAACAAGAGCAGGAATTAAAGTGTGCAGAGAAGTTTCAGAACTACCCACTTATTTTCATATCATTTGTCCTATGATATTCAAGAACCTGCAGCATTCCCACAGAAGACTCTCACTGAACATCAACATTAAGTAACAAATAATGACTGCATTGTTCTGTTATATTCCAGCAGAAATTGTAAGATCCTTCTCCAATTAATCACTTAAAAAAAAAAGATAAATTAAAAAAAAAATTCAGTTTAAAAAATATGAATCAATGCCTGCTATAGGAGTTGTCATTTAATGAACCTCTAATGATATGTGTGGAGTCCAAAAGAATACCACAGTACCAGGAGAACAGCTGTTACCAGGGTTTAAGCAAAATTAGAAAGAAAGGAGCTTAAAAGTGGAATAACTCACATACCTAAAAGCCTCAATGATATATGCACTGGCTGGTAGGCTTCCAGGGGTCCCTGGCTGCCAGGACAGGGTGACACTGTTCTTAGTAACATCAGTGACCTGAGGTTTGGATGGTGGCCCAGGGAGGTCATTTATATCATAGTTTTTACTGACTGTTGCTCCACCGGATTCTGTGAAGGGCAAATGTAAACCAGTTATTTTTTATCCTTGGTTATATAATTTGATCAAAGTAGAAGATTAAAAGGAAAAAACATGGCAAACATCTGAAAAAATCATCATAATGAATATTCTTAATCTGTAAAGAACTAAGTCAAAAATTGCACGTTTTTTGGATGAAGAGCTATCGTTCTTTAAGTACATACTGAAAGAAAAAAATTGCACAATTTAAAAGGTTATACATAAATATTTTTAAAAAGAAAAAATCAAGAACAACAAAAACAAACAAAACAAACCCCCACCAGCTTTACTGAAGTTTGCATAAAATACCAGAAACTCAGTTTCTAGAAAGCTGAGAAAGTTCCTGTATCCAAATCAACTCCAGTACTCACAGAGAGCACTTTGGACTTTGAAATGTCTCTGTGTAGGCATAATAGTTTTGTTGGCCAAGTCAATTATTGGATAAATCCACAGTTTATTAATACTCCTGTTTAGAAGAGTTATAGCTTCCCTCTGTCACTGGAGACAAACATAAAAACTGTTTCAGTGTCAATGGGCATTTAAAGATAACAGGAATTATAGGAATAATATGCAAGGCGTGTGAAAGAACAGAACCTGCTCATCCAAAACTCCTCCATGTCAATCCCAGAAGTTCTAGAACAGATTATTTGACTCAGACTGCTCTGGTATAGTCTACACTTTCATTGTGTGCCAGCTGCAACATTTCTGGACATCACTTACCTGTCACCTCCAGCACAGCACTCCAAGAGGTCTCCCCACTGGAACTTGTAGCCACGCAAGTGTAAGTCCCAGTATCGGACAGCTGCACATAAAAGGGGCATAAGGGCAGTTTTAACAACCTTTTAGAATCAGCTGAGTTTACTCTAATTTTCTTTTTCTAAATGTTTCTTGGTAAGAAGGACTTAGCCTACATTTTACATCAGACTAGAGGGCATCAGATATTTTCCAACAATCATTTAATGGTGGCTTACTTTTAGAGAACTATAATAAGATTACTTGCTTCTAATACTTTACTAATTCTAATTTTCATATTGTTAATGGTACCAGTATTGTAAATGCTACAGAATGGATGTTTCTGACAGTGCCAGTGTTTGTATTGGTTACAACAATTGCAGGTGAAATCAGGTAACAATATAATGACAATTAACCTCTTAGAGGGCAAAATCTCACCATTCATTATCCCATGATGAGCAAGAGGTACAGGTTCCAGTGCCAAGGAAGGATGTTACATCATCTTAGACTTTTATGACAGATGAAGTCATTTCTATACAGGCCACCACACAAGCAAATACTGTTGATGCTTAACAGTGGTTTTCTCTATGCAGACAAGTCCACCAAGCAATTTTCAAATAGCAAGATTAAATTAGATCCTACACCATGCTTACCTTTCTGCTGTTTCACATGGGATTTTATTTCAGGCTTGCAAGGCCCTTTGGTAGCAAAAAAAAAGTGCATTGGTACAAAACTATTGTGTTTCCCTTGTCAGTGCAAATATTTTAAATTTATTTGGGGAAACTGTTTTGAATTTGATTGTCAATATTAATCTCATCACTGTATAAATTGTTCTACTAGAAAATTTGCCAGGTGTTTTCCTATTCCCTATTTAAATTTAAAATAAAGATTTCTGAGTCAGGAACTAGTGAAGACCACAGAGATGGATGGGAAACAGTAACTTTACAAAGCATAAAACATACAGAGAAGCTCTCCTACCACTATGTATAAAGCATGGTAATCTGGAGGTGGAAGCAGAAGGGGGAGAGTGCTGACTCTAGTGATAAAGAATTGTATTCACCCTCAGATGACTTGATGGAAATAGAAATGCATCCAAAAAGCTTTATTGGACTTTAAGAAATTGTAATGGGTTTTCTGTTAAATGCAGATCGGCACTATAGCATATGTGCTTATACTTCACTCTTCAAGAAGAATGTGAAGGCAAATAAGCAAGATATTCTTTAGATTACTTGTTGATATATAATTTAGTTGATTTTTACCTTGGTCTTGTTTGAATTTTGTTGGTATTTTCTTCAGATGCACTGAGACTGCAGTGTACCATTCTTAGGGGAGGAAGCAACTTAAGAGGAGGAATTCTTAAGGGAGGAAGGCAGCTCAACTGCCTGAAGGAGCCTAACTCGCATTTCAGGAGATTTTTTTTCTCCGTGAAACACAAGCAACAGTGAAACCCCTCTGACAATGCCTCAGACACTCAAAATATAGCAGTGCTGCTGATGAAATGAGAAAGACTCTTGAAAGGAGAGATTTTCCAGAGGAGAGGGCCTTATAGCATTCTGAAGCAGTGTTTTATTTTGCTTCCTCTGAGCTTTTATTAAATATATAATTCTTCATTACATGATAATGGGGAATATTTCTCAAGGCTATGGTTCTCAACTTCATTTGTGTGCTACTGTGACAGATGGTGCATGGCATACTCAATGAAGTATGTGGTGTACACGACAGAGTAACTTGCAGAAGACAAACTCAACATATAAAGCAAGCTGGAGATACACTGCTTCTTGCAAGTTATGGCAAATTATCTGACTTCCAGACTGTGGATGGATTAGATACAGACATAATGTGTTGATAATTCAATTATTTATACTTCTTTTTTTGTGCCGTGGAAAAAACAATGGGGGAGGCGAATGGAAAAATGTGTGTTATTCAGTAAAATAAACAGTTTTTAATTAATGCAGGTGTCTAAACCTGCTGTGGTAGATTCTGTGGAGCTAAAGGGAGATTTCCATAAGTGCTGAGCTATCTGAACAGGTACTGAGTGACATAGGTGAGTTTTCAGTTATCTTCCTCAGAGCAACTGGAAAGATTGGCTCATCAGAAAAATCTCTATGTTCATACTTATCACTGCGGCCCATGTGAGTGTTGCAGGCTCATGAATAATTTAATTGTGATGTAACAGAAAGAGCTACATAGCAGAAAATGACCAGCTAAAAAAGGACCTTAAAGATCATCTCTTTCCAACCCCTCTGCCATGGGCAGGGACATCATCCACTAAACCAAAGTTGATCAAAGTCCCATCCAACCTGGCCTTGAACACTTTCAGGGGTGGGGAACCCATGACTTCTCTGGGAAACCTGCTCCACCCTCAAAGTAAAGAATACCTTCCTGATATCTAATCTAAATCTACCCTCATCCAGAAGGCTGAGGACATGTGGGTGACAAATACTAATTTATTTTGAACTTGGATATGTTAGGTGTACTTGGACATTTTCATGGCCATTTTTTGCTTAGGAAGTGGTGCTACTCCTTGCTCAGGTAGGCCTGAGAGAAAAGTTAAACATTCCAATCTTAAATCCATATTTAATTCACAAAAATCGCAAGGGACAGGAGAAATCTGCAGTTTATGGTCCTGTGTAGTTTTTGTTCTTGAATCTGAATACACTGCTATAGAGGGGTTTATAAAAAATGCCTTTCTGAACCTCTAAGGAAAATTGGTTAGTAGTGAATGAGCCACTTAAGGATCAATAAAAGCCTCATGTCTTTCCAAACCACACTCACTACTAATACTGTTTTCTTCTCCCCTTGCAAGCAATTTTTTTCCCCTTTAGTTTACAGACTTTGGGCCTCTGACAGCGAGATTAATGCGCCGGCACGATTCAGAACCAATTTCATTGTTTGCATAGCTGCATGCAGACAGGTATCCCAGGAGCTTCTGCCTCATGGACACTCCACAGAAGCCCATCATCAGTGCCTGGAAGCTTGTTTGAAATCACTAAGCCTCCACCTTTAATTGCTGCTTTCTAACACTACTGGGGAATCTTGACTATTCAAGCGCACTCTTTAATCCAGCTCTACAGGAAAAATGCATTAACCTTCATGGCCTAAACCTGCCTTCAGCCTAGGGAGGAAGGATAAATTGTTTACTCAAGGAAAGCTAGCATAAATGTTTTAATAAATTCCATTTTGTTCCAAGGAAGTTCACAATTCATCTACGATCACTGATGAGAAGGTATCAAAAAACAAAACTGCTCTTTATGTCTTGTCATCAGTAGCTACGTTTATTGACTTTTTTTGGATGGAAAAGCCAAGTGCAGAAATTTCTGCTGATGAAATTAAGTGGTTTCTGAAATTGTCTTTAAGTTCTTGACAAATAAGGACATTTACCTTGCTATTTTTCCACACGCACACAACTAACTAACTAACTAAATACACACAAACAACTAACACGTGTTTATCTTTGAACAGGGAAAAATTAAAAGCAAAAAAAAAAAGATTAGTGATGCAATATTTATCAACCACATGGGACGTTATGCTATTTGGAATATTATAAAATCATGTGTTAAAATGTAAATGTTACAATAGGTATTTATTTTGAACAGAAATCCCGCTGTATATGACTTCATGTACTAGTTGTCTTTTGCCATTTGAAGCCTGGCGGAATATTTCCAGCAAGCATAACATTGGAATAAATCATCCAGTTCAGGACTGACAAGACTTATTGATGGAGAAAGTGTGCAGTTAAACTCTGATGAACTCTAGATCATGTGCTACCACTACAAGTCCTTGGAAAATTATGATCAGGTGTTGCCAAGGAACTGCTCTAAGTTTAAACAGAGAGGCCAATGGCTTCATGGTAAGACTAACTGAAAAGATAGGAAGGACTATCCTTTTATATTTCTATCCATCTCCAACTCATGTGTTTTCCTGAAACATACATAAGATTTTAAACATCAGTTCTATTTTTTAGGGAACTCTCATTGAAATATCTGATACAAGTTCCACTCTTCTCTTTTTTCCCCGCCTTCCCTACACAGTGTCAAAGAATGAAACAGGACATGGACTTGGAGAGAATTGCAGGGAAAAAAAGACAAGTTAATCTTGAAGACAAGGGGGAGGCAGCAGAGCTGCTCCAGGCACATGCCAACAGGTCGGAACCAGCCGTGTAGAACCTGTCACGCCTGCTTGGTCACCACCACTCACCCGCAGCGCTTTGATCTGCAGCGTCCCCTGGTCCTGTATGGACGTCCGAGGGTCTCGGCCCAGGAAGGTGAATCCTTCTTTCAGCCAGCTGATGACAGGGAGGGGGTCACCAGTGGCCTTGCACTTCAGCAGAGCTGTGCCATCCACTGCCAGTGTCTGGTTGATGGGTCCCTGGAGGATGATGGGTGGAGGCCTATCTGTCAAGACTAAACAGCGACACCCACACCTTTAAAGATCCTCTGCTCCAGTGAGCCCTGTTCCTTCACACAGCACCGATTCTAAGAGACTGGTTTAAGGCAGCATCCGAGAGGTTAAAGACATTTTTTTGGAAGACCCGTACATGTTAACAATTAGTTGGTATATTTGAAAAGTATTTTTGTAAGGATTTTATTTCACCATTGCGAGACAACACCTAGACATGTAAATTTCTGTCAGCAAAGATCATCAGACTCATTTGGTTAACACAGAACGAAAATTAAGACCTTGATTCAGAAAAGAATTTAAGTGCATCACTTATTTCTTCCAATTTAGGAAAGCACTTAAAGCACACATTTGATGTCACATCAAAATGTGCTTAATTGCTTACCTAATTTATGGCCTAGAAGAGAAAATCTGTTAAGAGTTCAAAGTGAAAAACTAACACTATTATAGCCTGGGTACCAACCACATCCCCAGTCCTGCTCAATTTGCAAGTTTTCATCTGCAAAAATACCTCACAGTAATACAAAACATCCTCACAATCTGAGTGATCTAAATGACTGCACTGCTCTTTGCAGTGGAGAAAAGCTCAAACTCAATCACACCATTTAAAAGCTTACTTATCGAATCATTTCATCACCTTTTAAAGCCAGGAACTCTCTTAATTTTTTCCCCTGATAATTTACATTTCCATGCTTGAAATACTGCTTAAAGGACTCTGCAACCAGTGAGTGCATGATTTTGTATAAACCTCATTCCATGACCAGTGGGATACCTTGAAGATGAGGTAAAATGCTTGTGTTCACTTTTCTTGAAAAACCATTTTTTGACAAATTATTCTGCTGTTGAACCTATCCTCTGAGCCATCTGTTAAGCAGCAAAATATAACTTTTTGTTTCTAAAGAATGTGTTTATACAAAACGAATGTGAAGTACTTGAATATAAACAAGGCTTTGACTGTTGCATAAAATCAGCATAACAGAACTGAGTATTCATTTTTATATATTTACCTGCCACACTGCTGCTGTTTTAAATCTTTGAACAACTGAACAATTATGTGATTGGTATTAAATATTGTAACAGGTAGGATTATGTTCTAAAGTAGTGTAAGTTAGTCTACCTCTGCTGATGTCAATTAAGTTTGAACCATTTATTCTAGCTGAAAATCTGTTTATTACAGTCCATGCACAACATTTGACTCTGACAAAGAAGTGAAAAGAAATTATTATGAAGCAATAAGGTTTCTGTTGTATTTGAGCTGTTTGAAATGCAAAGGTCCCTCTGGAACCTTCAACAGATCCAAAGTGCTTTCATTACGCTACTTAATAAATAAAAAATATTAGGGACATGTTAGTGGTACATTTTATACCTAAAATAATTGTTTCTGAAATTTGAATGCTGCAAAAATACAACTACCCTGTTTTGTTAACAAGATTCACAAAGGACAGAATCATTAGTATTATCAGAATCACACCTTGGAGTGTGAGTTCATCACATTTATTGAAATTGAAACTGAAAATAGAAGGCAAATAAAGACTATTTATTAACACCAGAATGTGAAAGCTATTTTGGAAATTCTGAAATATCACCCATTGAACTCAGAGATAGGACAGGAAACACTATGTTACAAGAAAAGAGAAAATGTAATGCATTTTCACCTTAATATGAAATTTTTTATCTCATTAAGGTTCCTTATAACTACACAGTGCAGCCATTTGGTGAAATAAAAACTGATCCCATCTCCTATGTACTATAAGGATACCTGCAGCACAAGTATATTCAAATGAAAACTTAACTGCAAGTTATCCTTTAGATTTAATGTAAAACAGGACATCCCAGTATTTTAGGCAGCTAAAATTTAAGGAAAAATTACTATTTAAGTTGCTAACTATCTATCGCAGTTATTTGCTTCGCCTAATTGTTTTTCATATGTGTAGCAATGTAGGTATTTTCAAAACCTACGGCATTACAGATATTGTTCTTTGGCACGTAATTAGTTTTTTTACAGCACAAATGAGGACCTCATAATCCTTTAAATAGCTCTGATCAATAGTGTAATTGAAAGTCTCCTGGCCAGAAGGAATCTTCATTTTCAAGGGTGTCATGGGTGAAAGACCACTACAGGTTTCCATGACACTAAGGCTAAAGGTTAAATGAACACTTAGGGTTTCCACTGATCTGTGAATGACTGTATTGTCTTCACAACTAGGACTTGTAAATCTTCTATAAAACCTGTGTGGGTGCTTGTGTTCCTACCTCATTAGTAAGGATCCAAAACTTGCTTAAAGGTTTAAAAACATATATCATAAACATTCTGAAGAACAGAGATAATGAAAAATATCCATAAAATGGTGTGGTGTTTGTTAGTTGCTTTTAAAATATTTTAATTTATTATTTTTTTTTTTTACCTTCAGAGTTTCCCCCTTGCAGGAAACTTTTACATCCTTTCCACAGAAACATTGTCTGTGGTTAGAAATATGTTTGCATGGTAAATCAGAGGTTGATTTCAAAATTAATTTAATTTAAAAAATGGATTTGAAACTATTTGCCAGTATCCATTTATTCTTATATTCTGGTAACTGAAAAATTTAAATATTTCTTTTGTGATAAAGTGCGTCTTAAAATTGGAACAGATTATAGGAAAAGAACAAGTTATAACTGTTAATTAACAGTTTATTCAGTAAAAATGCAATTTGGATCAACTCAAATCATGTTTAACTTTGGGTGGAATGTGGTCAAATTACAAGAGGAAATTAAAATAAGAGAATGACAAAATGAAGTCTTTACTTTTTCACTTTCGAAATCAAAATTTCAAAAACTTTCCTGGTGAATTAATGGGGAAAATCAAGCACAAGTCCTGAAATTCACACGATGAACATTAGTGTGATAGGGTAGGGTTAGGGTTAGGTTGGAAAAGCAGAGACCAATCCTTCTGTCTTTTTTTGCAGAAGAGCTTCACAGGAGGCTGTGATATTGTTCTGAATCTATCCTGTTTGAGACTGTCACACTTGCTACAAAATATTTAATATACATTTGATGAGGGCTAAGAATCATGGTGGCCAGATTTGCAGGCAAGTAAACTGTGAGTAGAGGATTTAAGAGAGAGATATCCCAGAGTATTCAATAGATCTATAATAAAAAAAAAATTGCAAAGGAGTTTGGGTAAAATGCCTCAAGTGTCTGTCCCAAATCAGTGGAGAGTGGGCTGTTGAGGTATGCTGCAAACTCCTCCCCTTACTTTTTTTAGTCTATTCTGAATTATCCTTATAGATCCAGCCTTTTGCTTTATTGGAAATCCCAGAAACAAAATGTTTTAAATTAATTTAATATCCTAAACCAGTTCATTCTTATGCTGTCAGAAAAATGCACACTGTGAGGCTAATCTTTTCCTTCCAACCCAATACTCACGCTAAACAGCAGCTGCTGGGTAAACTGGACAAAACATGATCCTACAGCTGCACATGCATTGGCCACAATTTTTATTAATAAGTGTTAAAGATTACTAAGGAGAAATTCAGATCTTTTCCAAAATATTCTGTGCACGATGGATAAATTTATGTAACTAAATATTAATTGTAAACTATTCATTTTATGCTGAGCACAGACATAGATGGAAGCATTTGGTTTATTTCCAGGATTTGTCATTTTAAGATTGTAAGCTGTATATTCACTTCTTGAGTTTGAAAGGATTACTAAGATTGTTCAATTTTTAAAATGATTTTGCTTTTCCAGATGTGCATTAGACAGTGAATTACATGATAGCCTTTCAAGAAAATACAAGATTTGAATTTCAAATACACCGAAGGCTCTTAGCACAGTCCATAATCAGCAAAATTATCACTCAACTCAGCACATTTCATCACAGCTAGTAATCTCTTCTCATGTGAACACTTGAGTTAAAAATATTTCCAGTAAAGACTTGTAAGTGCAAAAATGTTAACAACTGAAACACTGCTATATATGGTATAATTAAGCACTTGTTTTTCTGCACATGACATGTTTTCATTCTGTATTGGAACTTCAATTGGATCTAAATTACTCTGGATCAAACAAAAATGTGTTCAAAATGAAAAAGATGGCTCGCCACTATTATTAAATCATTAACCAAACAGAAAAATTCTGGGCTATGAAGTAAAACTGAAATCACCAGCCAAAAACTAGAACACTAATGCTTAAGTATATAGCTAACATGTACAGTGTTTATCTTTTATTATATTTTTAAAACCATTAAATTAGATTTCCCTACTGATAAAAATCATTAGCTTCCTTAACTTCTGCTCAGCATCAACCAAAACAGATTATTTCAACATTTATGGGTAACTTCCTAACTAAAAGCAATTAAAAAAATATCTGTGATCTAATGGTAGATTTATTTATATAATCTCAGTTCCACAATGTTGTTTTGGCACTTTTCTTCTGACCTCACCTGCCCTTTGACTCGGGGATGAAATCGTATTTCTATAAAGCAATTTTGTATTTTTTCATAATGATCGTGCTGCTGACAGTGGGTTCTGGAAGGCATTTGAAGAATGCAGGCCTTGCACTCTCTGAGCAGCAGAGCCTCCAGCTAATGCTTTCTCCAGCAATGTGAAATGCACACTGCCTTTAATCAGAATTAGCTGTAGGTGAGTTTGCATTTTAGCAGGGACACTTTCCGCTAATCAACTAACGAAAATTCCAAAGAGATCAATTGGGATTTATTTTTTTTTCCCCCGCACGAGAAATGGACCACAGGCCTTGCCTGTCAAAAGGAAGAATTTCTCACCACTCGTGTCCTTGAACCTGATTTGATCCCCTCAGTGCCTGTTGCTGTAAATCTGTGCAGCATCAGCAGGTGCAACCATTAACAGCTCAATGTTTGTGTGTTCTATTTATTCCAATCACAGTCATGGCCCTGAGTCAGGCAGCACTATGGACAGATATTACAAAATACTGCCTTTCCATTAATTTTAAACGACCTTTTAATCTACATTTAAATTTTAATTGAATGAAAATGCATCATTTTCTCTCAGACCATGAGAGAAAGGACTTAAAGGGATCGCAGAGAGAAGCCAAGCCTTTAGTCTCCAGAAACTACAGAAAAGCAATGTGCTTGAAGAGATGCGAGGATAAGGCAGAAATTATCTTCCCTTGTCATAAAAATATAAGCAGCTTTTGGAAAACAAAGAAAAGGCATCAAATTAATGCTCAAACCTCTATAACATGAGCCTGAACCTCTCTACCTGTCACTTGTGATGAATATGCTCTTGTGAAAAGGCAGATTATTCAAAATTAGACATCTTTTCAAACTTTCATGGTGCAGGCAGGTCTCTAAGGGAACAGTAAAAGTAGACCTCTGCATATAACAACAGTTTTAATGGCAAAAATTCATCAAAGTCTGTCAGGAGATATTTAATGTGTCAGTTAAGATAAGGAATAATGATGCTGGGGAATGCCACAATCTCCTGGTATAAGAGGAATTCTACTGTTTTCCTCACTAACATTAAAGGATGCAAACTGCCTTCTATCCACAAGAGGATGAAGAGGGATTCCTGATGAACAGGATTCCTGACATATGAAAAGGATTCATGTTTGGAGATGGAGTAAGGTAAACTTCAAGGCAGGATAAATTTCAAACCCAAAAATTTGAAATGGAAAGCATCAAGACAGATGCTTTTCCTTGCCTGAAAACTCTTCTCTACCTTCTCATTTTCATGGCTTTTTTCACACCTAACCATACAAGGAAATTCTTAGAACACAGCTCTGAAGTAGTTGCCTTATTCACAGAGTGACTAAAGGGCTTACATGTAGCTATTCTAAACCAATAGTACTCCACTATGTTCAAACAACTGCCTTGGTTTAATTGAGCTGAGGACACATTCCCAAACTAGCTGTGTAAGATGGTAGTGAAGATTGTTGGGAATCAGAACTAATTTTTTTTGCACCCCAATTCACTGCTTTAATCATAGACCTATTCATTCTCCACAATGTTTTCTTGCAGTTGTCTCTTAGCTCTAGCAAACCAAGCTTCTTCCTTTCTCACCAACCTTATTTTAAGCTTGTTTTCCCTTCTTTTCATTGTTAAGGAACCTTCAGAAAGTAAGCAAAAGGCAAAATAGGCCTTGATGCCTTTTTGACTCCACAGACAATTGCAGGGAGATCCTTTTCCATTTTATTTCGCCTAGAAAACTGTCCGTTTCCTTGTATGAATTACATGATCTCACATGCCTTTATTTACACTGCTTTTAAAATACTTTTGACAGGAAAAAAAAAACCAATGGGAATTTCTAACAGCTCACCATCAGTAACCTCCAGCTGAGCCTTTGCTAAAATGCTTCCAGCAACCGTCAGTGCTTGACAAATGTAGTATCCTGCATCCGAGCGCTGGATGTTGGTAATGGTGAGGTCTCCGGTCGGTGACACCGAGTATCTGCTGTTGGGCTGGAGAGGCTGGTTTGGGAAGAGTAGGTTCTGCAAAGACAATTCATCAAACATCAGTTCAAAACACAAAAGCACCACTCTTCCCTCAGCTAGAGAGGCGACGATTTTTCCCTTAAAAGTACTATAAATAAACTAGAAGGAAAAGTAAGGCTTTATGAACACATAGAGCTGGCTTTCCCTGCCTTGGGCAACTTGCAGTTTAAATTAGAAACAGCCCTTTGACAGCACACAGTGCTGTGTTCTGGGGGTGTAGGCGAGGAGACATTTTCCAACAATCACACTTGAGTGATTTCTATTTGTGACACATTCATCTTCTCTCTGAGTGTAATTGTAATAATATACTTAGTTTGGCTATCAAACCAGGAGGACATAACACTACAGTAAACATTGGAAAACTAGCAGAAAAAATTGACTCCTGGAGACTTGAGGGAGTATAGCACTATTGTCTGGCTGTTAATATGTCCTGGGCAAAGGAGAAAGTAAGAGTAGGGCACTGAAGTAAAGCTGGGAAGAAGCTATGACCAAGTCATAAAGTAGGAGAAGCTGGCAGAGCATGAGAGCTCAAAAGAGAAGTAAAAAGAAATTAAAACTGAGATGTACCGAAAGAGAAATGCATCATGGAGCCTTGAGGGTGAAGAGAAGGGGTATTAATCTGATGTAGAAATCATCAAAGAGAAAAAATAATTTCATGTAGGATAAGACATCAGTTAGCAAAAAACAGGGAGATTAGCTTTTGCCTTCGGGTTGGATTGGAGAAAAGAGAGATGTCAATAATAATAGCTGGAATGGCTGTAGTAGTCATTGCATATGATGAAGGACTGAATGAATCAATACTGAAAAGGTTTTACTAGTGAGGGCTGTGTTTTCAAGGAAAAAGTTATACCATCTGGCACAGCTCTTATGAATAAATAAGAACAGGAAAAGGAAAGCAATGCGAAGGGAAAGGTCAGCAGCATTGCCCAACGAGGCAGAAAGGAGAACTGCTTAAACAATAATTAAACAAAAGTAATTCTAGTAAAATAGGATCTGGCTTTTATGTCAGCTCAACAAGCCTCTATGAAAAATACAGTTGTTTGCAGCAGGAATACCCCAAAACACTTAACATGCTGTGATAAGCTTTCAGTCATTACTGCAGCTCTGTATAGCTCTGCTGTGCTTTCTAATGATGATTCCCTACTAACTTGTAAGCTTGTCTGTATGGGCTAAAAATAGAATCTAAAAGTGTAGAATAGGGTATTAAATGAATTTTCTGCAGACCTTAATAGTTTACAAAAAAGGATTTGGAACTGATAAGCAACAAACTGCTTAAGAAACAAATAAGAAATATAAGAAACAAATTCTGCTTTTAAGTGAAACTCATGCCTTTATGGTTTTGGCAGTAAAAGGAAAGTGATACGCTTTAAATAAGATCCGACGCTCTAAGTATCCTTATAATTGTATTAACCTACAAGGATACTTGTCACCCTAGGCTTTTCCATTGCCTTATTTCAATGGCAATGTTCAAGAAATTTATAACAGCAGATTTTTTCCTCAAAAATCAATATCCACCCAGTAAACATGTCAGATCCAATAGGAAAAAAGTGTTAAAATTCTGAAGCAATTTCAGGCTATGGGACTGAGTGGATCTCAAATAATTGCCTTGTTTTCTGAACTGCCTTGAAACTTTCAGAATAACTTCTGTTTGGCACAGATACCTACTGAATGAGGGTATTATGAAAACTTCACTAAATTTTATGAGAAAGTGGAGAATTTTGGCATGGCTGATCTTGACTCCAATTATCACTCATTATGTAAAGTATATAAAGAAACACAATGTAAAAGACAGTGGAAGGATCAAGCTCCTAATTATTAAGAGAAAAATAATCCAGAATCCTCTTTATCACTGCATTAGACAGGGGACACTACTCTTCTTTTTGTCTTCAGCATGGGCCTCTCTTCTCTGGAAGGTGCCATGTTCCAGTAAATATTTCACACATCAGGAGGAGTTCACCAGTCTCATGACTCCTCTCTTCAAAGATCAGATAACTATGAACTGTAACTTGTCCCAAATTACAGTAAATTGAGTAAAACCTCTTTCTGAAATGTTTTTTATAATTTCACTATTTTAATTAGTTGTCGGGTTGCTCATCTGGACACACATTCTGGGTTGCGAAAAGTGGGACCGAAGACATCCCTGATACAATACCACTGAATTTATCTCAAGGAAGAATTTAATCCACAGGGTCTAAAGATTACACACACCCTGCCCTCATGCATTCATTGGTGGGTGGCTGTTGAGCTCTGGGAAAAGGCCACCAAGTACAAAGGGCCAGCTGTTTATGCACAGGCTGGCACAAAAAATTACTCAGGAGGGAACAGCTCCCCTCCCTTCCAGCTGGTTGTGCTCAAAAACACAGGATCGAGAAATGGAGTCTCAATGAAAAATGCCCCACAATTACTGGAGTGGGATAACACGACTATATAACATTACTTCAAACACTAAATGTGGAGCTGCAAACAGTTCCCCAAGTAAAAGCAGAAGTAAGCACTGTAGAGACAAGAAACAATTTATAGCTGGGCATGCAAAGGCGAAAAGTCACGTAATTTGGCAAAAACACCATCCTCCATTTGTATGATGATATACAGTGTATGGAAACTCACCTCCCTTATGGCATCTCACTGCAAAATCTGGCAAGTTATATAGTGAGAGGGTAACCCTAACCTGTGTTATTTCACTGATGATCAATCGAGATTAACAGGAGGCTGTTGTAAATCACACTGAGCTGTGTTTGAAGGTTTGATTATAAAACATGTAGGTATCAATTTTTATGTTGCATTTATTTGCCAAAAAAGACTATTCTAACCCTTGGGGATCTGTTTCTCAATATGGTAATTAATTTTCCAGGTTTGTAATTAAGCAGCTTCAACATGGTACAATCAGTAGGTAATAACATTCAATTAAAGACACAAGATGCATTTTCACCTTAAAATGTTTTTACCCTTGAAGTGATAGAAATGGAAGAGGATAAAATAGAGTATTAACACTTTTCAATTACGCTAAATGACTTTAATCCTGCAAATGATGTCCTACTTTAATTAGAAGCTCTTCTCTTTATTACAGCATGATGGATGTCCACTTTATTAGATTCAAGTGTGACACTATAAGCTCACTTTACATAAACATTACCATGTTATTAAAATGCTCTACAAGGAAGGGTTTTGAAATGTCTGCTAGCACATTACTATTTCCTACTTTAATTTCAACATACTATTCTACTTTCCCCTTGGAACAATTGCCACCTTAGTCAGACTCAGAACACTTTGCTTTTCCAGGGTGTGTGATCCATGGAGGCTAAATCTAAGTTTCTCCAAATATTACACTGAGAGCTACACACTGAAGGTTAAGCTTACGCTCAGACAAGCTTATTTTCATAAAGCAATAGTGTTGTATCTTTGTAAGCCACAAAGATAGCAGAGCACAAAATGCTGTCAGCCTGGTCCTGTCATTCTGGAATAGCTTTCTGATCTCATGAGAAGGTGAAGGAGAAGCAGGTGGGGCAGAGCAGGAGATCTGTGGTTCAGCTCTTATCTCACATTTTAACTGAGCTGGTGCACACAGTGCCTCCAGATCTGACAAAAGGCACGTCTGCACTGCACAGCACAGTGTGGATACGTGAGTTAACTCACATGGGGGAAAGTAGCACAGGGGTCTGAAGAGACCAACCAAAAGAGAAGGGTATATTGCATAGATATACAGACAGGTGTAGCCATGACAGGGCTCAGCAGGGAGCTGCAGAAGGCACTGTCCTTGGGTGTTCATTTGGCCCTTTTAATTTTTTCTCAGGTGCAAAAGAGAAAACAGCACGTAGTTTTTGCAGTGCTCAAATTTAACATACTAACATGAACTGCACACTCAAAGTGAGGAGGCCTGACTTCTGCTGTAACAACGTGCCAATGCAGAAACAGCAGTAAAGAAATGTTATAACGTGACATTCAAACCCTAAGCTGTGGAAGCCAGTACTGGCTGACGGCAACGCCGATTGCCACATCACAAATTCTACCTGCAAAAGAGATCGGGGAAATATTTCCAAAACCAGATCTGGAAACTTCCCGGGACAATTTTACTCAAGAAAGCATCTGCGTGTTCAAAACCTATATCTGTATGCTCCAGGAGAATAATGCAAATCAGCTTGCGAGATACGTATCTGCCTGATCATGTCTAGACAGGTTGTGAACTGTAATTACTGACTCTGATTAGTAAAAAATTGAGTCATACCTTTTTTTATCTACTGTGCCTGTCTCACCCACCTGTTTGTTGGGGGCTTCAGAATGCAAAGCCTTTACAGTTGCTTTCTGTACATCCACACAGCACCTAGCCCAAGTTACAACAACTTAAATGGCCTTTGTATTCTTTATAATATCAATATTTAAAAAAAAAAAGCAGCAAAAATTTCAGTGCAGAATAGTGATAGTTTAAAAAGAGAAAGTCCTGTGAAAGATTAAGAGAATCTGTGAAAGGTAATATAAAAAAATTTCCTTAAAATTTCACAATATAACTATTTAGAAAGGCTTGAAAGACTTATAGGGTGCTTACAGCTTACCTGACTGCCCTCTTTTTGCCAGAAAACAGCTGGCTGAGGATTTCCTTTAGTTTCACAAGGAAAAGTCACTGTTCGACCTTGGGCTACAATCTGGTCTCGTGGTCTCACCACAAACTGTGGAGGAGCTACAATGTAAGGAAAAACATAGTGTAAGTTTAGCATATTTTGCAAGGGAGAGACAGGGAATACTGAAGGAAAGAGACGACATTATGGAGATTTGTTTTATGTCAGAGGACATGACACCAGAAACATTAATTAGTATAGACAGAATTAATATATAAACAAACAACAACAGCGACAGAAAGAGCAGCAATATATGTATGTGACATCCCCAGTTATTAAAAAAAAAATAAAAAAGGAAATAAACATTACAACCATACATGCTAGAGTCAATTCTGATGACAATAAATGCTAAGGAGCACAGTCAGGTGTTTATATTTCTGGCTCTGAATGTATTCTACCTTTGGTCTGGAAAGGTACCTGCACTCTCATAGCCTCTTATGCTTCATAGAGCTATCACGTGTTGTAAGTATGAATTAGGATGAACAGACTGTCTTTCTCAGTCTAGCCCTCTAGACTTTTTAAAATGATTGAGAAAGGAAAGGAAGGTCTGGATGACAGCAGAAGAACAGAAGTTCAAGAGCTCTCTCAGTTCTCTTAGAGGCAGTGTGGTCAAGAATGAAGTGGGAAGGAGGAGTTGCAGTAAAAAGAATGGTTGATAAAACAACACAAACTTGGGAAATCCAGATTTCAGCTAGTTTAAAGATTAGAAGGAAGCAAAAGTTGAAGAGTTAGTGGGCAGAAGTGAGTGGTGAGTGAGAAGGAATAGGTATTCCAAGAGATCAGGAAGAAACAAGGAAAAGAAAAAAGGAAACTGGGTTCAAAGCAAGAGAGAAGAACCAGGACTGGCTATGTTTTCAAGTAGCTGGCATTAACAGTGTTCAGACATACAGGACCAGGAGGCACAGTCAGAAGTGAACAATTTCTAAGAGAGAGGAGTAGTTTGACTTGTTCTGGTAGGTACTGACAGAGAATAGAGAGTCAGTACTTGGTGGGAATGAGAAGGTAGAGAAAAGGTGTTAATGTGTAGAAAGAAAGTGAGGAAGAAGCAATATCAGAGCGTTTGAGAGAGAAAACTTGACATCAGTGACTATGTTGAGCATGATGTAGTAGTAAAGCAAATGGCTTTTCTATGAGTGCTATGAAAACCCTCCAGTCTTGGTTCATTACTGAAACTGGACCTATACTATTTTGCATATCTTAAAAATGCAAGCAGTGTCTCCAGATATTCTTATCAAAAGATCAGCTAACTTTTGGGGCAGGCTGAAGAAGGGGACAAAACAGTAAAAAAAACCCACAAAAAACCCAAACAAAAACCACTGCAACACCCCACCTTCATTTTCTTCTATGCCACTATTGGTTTTGCAGTTGTGCGGAGGGATGGCTTAGGAACACTAAGCTTTTAGGTAAACAGAATTTAAGTGTTTTAGAAAACCGTATTTTCACCATTATAATTACAAACTATTTAATTAGGCGCGAAGAGCAATCAAGACCCAGCTTCCGATTACACCTGCTGACAGCACAGACACAAATCTGCTAACTGCATAGAAATGCAGGCAGACCTGATTTTTTTTGAAACACACTTTGCAGTGATCTCCTGAGGTACTTCCCGAGGCTTTACAGATCAGCAGGAGTCTAAAGAGCATCAGTTGAATAATGCTGGTATAATACACTCTTTAAAACAAGAACTGCAAAGCACTTAATAAACATGAACCATCATAAATTTAAAAGGTAGAGGGTATTTCTTCTGCCTCACACTCCTAAACACAGGCTTTGGCCTTCTGGAAAGAAGTGTCCACCTCTTCCTCCACCTCAGCAGCTGTTAAATTGTCTAAACAGGCAGGGACAAAGGCCTTAGTGCCCTGCTGCTGCCTGTTTATAGCCATATGTTTTGAGGTTTCTATAAGGTGTGTCTATACATACTCTAGGAAGTGAACTCATGATATTCTACTCTTTAAGTGCTGAGCTGCAGCGAGTTACTTGTTTTTCCCTCACCTGGTTTAACCAAGCAATCTGTATGCAACAAACACCCACAGGTGTCAGGAAGCAGCAGTGTGATAATCAGTGCATGTGTTAGCTCAGTCAGTCACACAGGAGGAGAGAGAGAAACCTTTAAGCTCTGAAGTAGAAACCTCCCCTTCCTTAGGTATATCTTAGGTATCTCTATGGTTCTGACCACCTACTTAACAAAGGTCACTGGACTAGCCCAGTGTTTGCTGCTCAGCCAACAAACAGAAGTTCATTGCCCAGGATATCAATATAGAATCAACAGCAACCTCAGGCACAGCAGAGAGAAGAAAACCTCTCCAGGTGTTATACCTGCTTTTGACAGGAACGATGCATGAGTCCTATGTCTATGCTGCCTTATGGGTGGCCTCGAGACCATAATCTTTCTGTTGTGATGCTAAAAACCTGGAGCCAGGAGACCATCCCATAGATAAAACCTAAGCATGATGGATGCCTAAGATCACTTCGTAGGCAATGCTTGGTGCACTGGGGGTATGTTATACAGGCAGTGCTCTGAGGCAGCTCAACAGCAGCAAGAAGGGCTCGGCATTTCCATGAGCCCATCTTTCAAGTCATGTAACTGCATAAATGCAAGGCAGGAACGTTTAAGGGTTCATCTGAAACACTCTCACATACACAAGGCTGTGTTGTAAATCAATAACTCCAAGCTCTGAGGAGATACAACAGAACCA
Organism: Corapipo altera; assembly: GCF_003945725.1. NCBI lineage: Eukaryota > Metazoa > Chordata > Aves > Passeriformes > Pipridae > Corapipo > Corapipo altera. Next base: position 10,842,510 of record NW_020884898.1, on the reverse strand, counting down.
AATTTGTTGCTGTAGCAGACTTTCCAAGGATCAAATTAAGATAATTGGTAGTCAAGGTACAATGAGAGATATACATCCTAGTTCCTTACCTAGTTTCCAGTTTTTGACCTATCCCTAACTTTGAATATCTCTCACTTTCCTAAGAGCAGAAAAACGATCTTTTTTCTTTCTTTCTTTTTTTTTTCCTTTTTTCCAAAAACAGGAAAGGAAAATAAGTCTGTAGCTCAGACAAGGATGGATCCTGTTGTTCCGAATGCTGCCTTCCACACACTAAGTCCTTTCCAGCTTTTGCCATACTAGATGAATAGATCTCTGGCCTCAGAGCTATTAAGTTAACCTTTCTAAAGACCCCAGCAAACAACAATATCTAGCTATGCAATCACATATTTTCTAGTTTCCTCTGCAGCCATAATTACTGGAAATTTACTATAAAAAAAAAATGAATTGGAGCTTTTATTCACATCAGAGTTTCTTCAGCTAAACTATTTAACAACATAATCTTAAATAACATGAGAAACATAATTTTGGAAAAATAAAACACTGTGTGAGTTGTTTGGGTTTTTTTAACTTATTCAAAGACAGGGTTCTATAATGAAAGAAACCCTCCTTTTGTTATAGTTTGTTGTCATATTCAGCTATAGCTCTGTTTATAGACAGACTCTGATTAAAATAATATTGTTTATAGCATTTAAACAACGTTTTCACCATATCAGCTTTATTTGCCAATTTCTAGTCAAACAGTGCAATTTGAAAAGTGAAAGTAACACTTAATAATTGCAGGATAAATTCTTGGTCAAGTATAACTACCCAAACACTAAGACATTATCCCCAGAGAATTCAGTGTGACCCTACTCAGAGACAGCAAGGCTTCTTTGACAGAATAAGCACTTGGGCTCTTCAATTTTCCTAAAAACAGAGCTTATTATGTTCGTATATATATGCTGTTTATAAAGGTGGATAAATATTATTACTTCCACTTTGCAGAAAGGCTAACTGATATCATGACTTGCTCAAAGCGCAGCTTCAGGGGAACGCTGGACAAAACTTATTCAAGTCACTATTGCTGCTCTCAAATTAGGTGAATTTTAAAAACATTCTGAAAAGGTACAGTTAGAGAAATAACAGCAGGTTTGATCAGCTTCAGCTGTTAAAGTTATGTGGTACTTAAAGGCTTCATTCAAGCTAAACATTAAGGTCATTAGAAGAATCTGTTGAAAAAACTGTTATGAAGCAGCAAATTGACTGTTGTGCCTACCAGACTATTACTCTTTACTGTTTCAGATGCAGCATTAAGTGCATAGGAAGAAACAGAGTGGAAAAACTCTTGCTTAATTAACATCTGAAAGTCAAAGACAGTGGCTCCAAAATGAAATATATCGCTCAGATTCCAGCAGACTAGCCATAACTATGGTGGGGGGAAAAAAAAAGAACAATTAAGATTACAAACCTAGTATACTTATATTGAAATTGCTGCCCTTTTTTTTTTTTAAGAAATTTAAATAGTACATAGTAAATTAGATGTGATTTCTGGCAAATTATGCTTTGATACTGCATTCAGCAAGCGCTGGCTTCAATCAATGTCACACCAAAGCTCTGTTATGCTAATAGTGCTCGGGAGGCTGAGCGGGATGATATGGAAATCAGATGGTTGAACATGAATAGAAAGCACAGGCCACGTACGAGGGGGCTGTGAGATGAGGGGATGGGGGGACCCTAAAGGTTAATCACATCATGTTCAGAACTGTTTTTACAGCACAGAACAGTATTCTGTGCAAGAATTAAAATGGAGATGGAAAAGCACGAGCGGTAGTGAGCTTTAGTCATGTTGTTCAAAATGGGAAGAGTGCATTCCGCTGCACTCTTTCTGGGATGTTGGTTTATGCATGACTGAAGGGATCTGTTATTCTATTAATAAATGTATGTGAAGGTAGCCTCTGCTCCAGTGTTAAAGAGCTTCATGAAAAAAAAAAATCCAAAACCAGACACTTCAAATTGTTTCAAAGGGATTTCTCAACACTTCTTCAATCTTAATAGTTAGCAGAACCTCTAATCTGATGGGATGGATTGCATGCATTTCTTTCCCAGTACTGTTACTGAGTACTAAAGGTTACACTGAGCCAATAAGAGCTGATAAAGCTGTTGATGTAGAGAAGCTTGCCTGAGACAGTGAGTTCATCCCTCTTAGGTGAACTCTGGTCATCTGATAAGAAATGTGGCAGACGACTCAGGAGAGGGGAAAATTACCAGATAAAAATATGAATTTATAGCAAAACGTACATTGATCCCATATCAGGCACTAGCAACATTTTCTTCCAGTGATGCAGTTTTCTCAGCTGCCCCTGTGATTTGTGGTTCATGCTGAATTCAATGATCCTAAGGGAATTCTATTATCATAGCTTGATCACAGTACCTTCCCCAGCCCAGAGGCCCTGGGGTTCACACATTATATTGGTGATTTCAGGTAAAAGTAGATATAGCAGCAAGTTTTACTCCAGTATCGTTACTGCAACAGGCTGGATCAATTAGCCAAGGCCAACTATGTGAGGTTCAACAAGGCCAAGTGGCAAGTCCTGCCCTTGGGTCACAACAACCCCCTGCTGGGGCAAGAGAGGCTGGAAAGATACCTGGTGGGAAAGGACCTGGGGGTGCTGGTTAACAGCAGCTGAACATGATCCAGGGTGTGTCCAGGTGGGGAAGAAGGCCAATGACACCCTGGCTTACATCAAAAAAAGTGTGACCAGCAGGACCAGGGCAGTGTTGTCCCCCTGTACTCAGCACTGGTGAGGCCACACCTCGAATCCTGTGTTCAGTTTTGGGCCCCTCACTACAAGAAACTGAGGGGTTGGAGCATGTCCAGAGAAGGGCAATTGAGATGAGGAAGGGTCTGGAGCACAAGTCCTATGAAGAGAGACTGAGGGAGCTGGGGTTGTTTAGCCTGGAGAAAAGGAGGGAGACTCAGGGAAGACTTTATTGTTCTCTCCAACTGTCTGAAAGGAGGCTGTAGCTGGGTGTGAGTCAGTCTCTTCTCCCAGGTAACAAATGATATACAAGAGGAAATGGCCTCAAGTTGTCCCAGAGGAGGTTTAGATTGGATTTTAGGAAAAATTTCTCCACTGAAAGGATCGTCAAGCACCGGAACAGATTGCCCAGAGAAGTGGTGGGTCACCATCCCTAGAGGTGCTTAAAGGATGTGTAGATGATTTTCTACAAACCTAAACGATTCTATAATTCTACCATAGAATATGAGGTTTTATTCAAACTTCATGGAAGCTGGTAGAAATTCTCCTATTGGCTTGTATAGTCTTTGGATCAAATCCATTGAAAATATAATATATTACAGGAAAAGAGTGACAGCAACAAATTCCAAGGTCTTAAATTACAGATTTGACAACCTTTAATTACGACTAATTTCAGTTGATAGTCAACTGCATGTGAAATTCATCATGAAGATCACATAGGCAAGCTAAAGTGATAAAGATGAGTGCTTCATTTTAAACTGGAATTGTTTATTATCCATAAATATATTTCTATGACTGGTTCAAAGGGGGCAAAGGGAAATATGCTGACATGTAAATATCCGAAGCAAAAGTCAGATAATGGTAGGTAGAAAAGCCTTGAGGAACAAGAATAAAGACACTGGCTGTTAAAGCACCAAGATTCTGTAATCTCAGTTCTGCTTCCAGCAGGGAAGAGACAGCAGAGCAACCAACTCCCATTCTTTTTCAGCATTGTACATTTGGAGCGACAAACTAATTTCATTTGGGCAATTAAATTTAGGCTTGGTACAAAGTTAGACTCAGTAGCTCAGTCTGGAGGTAAGAGAGTGATAATGTCACTTTGCCCAAATTGCTTTTTGACTTCTGAAACCCCACTAACATCCCAATCTTCTTTTGCATAGCCCACAAAGACTTGAAGCTGGTATCTAAATGCTCCTCTCAAATCCTTACCGCAGTGAAAACATTCATGTGGCCACTTCAGCTGGTTTTGATACACATGAATATTTTAAGAGATCGAACTCAGTTCCACTCTTATCAAATACAGATCAAGACTTGCTTCTAAAACACTTACACAGAGAACAGGAGAAGCCCCCAGACCTCCAGGTAAAGTAATATGTATTTTGCAAAGGGAGGTAACCCTTGATGTCATCTATGGAGTAGGACTACTCATCTCTAGGATTGCTCTGCTAGTTCCTCAGATAATTGAAGGGCAGTACAGGAACTCTTTAAAGAGAATAATGATCCTCTGACTTTGTGTGTCATTGGTTAAATTTGTCTAGAAGGTCTGGCAGATATTGGAATTTCAGGTACTTTTGTGAAACAAATGAAAAAAACCCTGTAAGGTCTTACTTACACACCTTGTAACAATGTTTGCCCTGAGCATGGCATGAGCTGCCAAAAAGTGCAAATGCAAAGGTCTAAAAGTTTTGAAAGACACTTCGCAAGGCTCTTATTGATGATGGAGTAAACAGAAGAAAACAGAAAATATGTGCAGTCTCAAACACTAGAAATCTGGGCTGATTCAGCAGTTCTTCCCTCATAAATTTAGATCTTCTTAATGGGTACTGAAAGTGATGTGTGGTTGTTAGGACACAAAGTTATTAGTGCACTATTAGCTATGACTAATGATAAATCAAGGGAGTAGCCTCTGACACAGGAGCCATTACAGAAGACTGAGACAACTTAGGCCTATTACTAATTCAGATCTTTCTTATCAGGGATAAATTAATGGAAGTTGAGGATGATCATTCTCTTTAAAGGGAAAAGGCATAATCTTATAGTGTGCTCCAGTGATTAGGTGTGTTCACACACGGGGAAGGCAGGAACTTCTTAGCACACGAGTTATAACTGAGTTACCTGGAAAATGAGTTTCCTTTTTTAATCTGCCATGAGCATCACATTAACATAGGAATCTATAACTATTCCCTAGGCTGCATGAGTGCAGTGGTCTTTGAAACAAATACACAGATCTCATTTTGTGGGAATTCTTTTTTAAAACCATGTCTTCTTGCTTGTTCATTTATAGTGTTTTCTTTGTTTCATGATTTCTTCTTCAGGTGAATGGTTCTGCCAAAAAACAGAGGAATGAGTAGTTTATGGGGTTAACAAGTGATTCATGAAGTCCTTCACTAGATCCATGATATTATTTTAAAATGACATGGGTGGAGGTGGTTTGGAGTCTTCTGTAAAGCAGCTTCCCATAACCTGGGGAAGTTCCAGTAATCCATAGCTTGCATATCAGAGCAAGAGGTGGAGAGTGGGAAGTGGGGTTTCAGCAAGTTCATTGCCAGGACCAGTTCTCCTGCAAGTGTCCTTCATTCTGCTCTTGTCTCATGGAAAGTGAGAAACTCCTTTTTTTTTTTTTTTTTTTTTTGGTTTGTTTGCTGTTTTCTGATGAACCGTGTAAAAACACGACAGTGCGAAAAGACCACACTTCAATCATCTGAGAATGCTAAACCTTCCTTCATACTAATTGTTCTAATTTTCAATTAAAATTCAGGTTCTGAATTTCACATATAACAACATTTTTATCCTTCAGTTGCTCTGAAACACTGAAGCAGAAAATCTCTTAAAGCATCGAAGCATAAACACTTCTTTCTTTCTTTGCAAGAGGTGAAAGAAGTCTAGAGAATCAATAAATAAAAACCACTAACTGTCCTATATATTTTGACATGTAGAATCTCTCTTTTATCCCTAAATGACCCAAAAGAATGAAGTGGGATAAACCTTCATGGTGGAAAAAACAGATTTGTTCCTCATTCTTCCCTAGGACTAATGTTAATAAGACAAAACTTTGAGAATAATTTTAAAGAATCCAACTCTGTCTCTTACATAGCTGAACAGAAAGACATCTACTTTCTGCTCCCACATCCCCATTTCCAATGCTCTCAGTTCATCACCAGCACTTTTCCTGACCCTCTCCTTCTCTTTGTTTTACAGTGCATTTAAACATTTAGTTTAAATACCTGGTCATAATTTCATTTCAGCATTAGACTGTAGCTTGTTCTCATTCAGTCATACATCTCTATTTTATTCTATCTTGTCCAGTCATCTCTTTTAAGCAGCTCCTTCACCTTACAGATTCTGCTGGAAAATCCCATCTAGGAAGTCCTTCACTTAGTTTTGATGCATATAAAGAGAGGGAGTATTGATTCTTCTGCCCAATAACTTCCATTATTCCATAACAATGACTTGACTTTAGATAATGCTTTTTAAATTTTTTTCTTTTTCCTAAAGTGTCTGAGATTTGGGATGTACCTTTTGCTCAGATCAGATAGAAAAGATGTGCTCTTCAAAAATCTTAACACTTTAGCCTGCTTGCCTACGTAAACTGTACCATAAGGGGATGGCTTGTGCTACTCTACCTTCTGTGAGTTTACTAAACAAAACAAATTATGCCAACAAAAAGACATGTAATCTTCCTTTATTCCTTTTTTTCACAGGAGAGAGCAGGAGGGTTTGCTGGTAATATGTTTAGTAAGGAAAAGCATACCCCTTGCTGATTCAGTAAGATTTCGTCAAAATAACGAGTGTAATCTTCAAAAAAAACATGAATTCACATGCTGAAGAGAAGAGCTAAGGAGATGATGAAAAGAGTAAAGAGCCTGGATAGGATAATAGGCTCCCTCTATAGTGAGAAAGATGACAAATTCCTGGTTTGTTTACACTTGAGAATAAATAAGGTTGAGAGAAGATACTCTGCTGAATTTGGGCAACTGTTAAATGAAGAGAGGAAAAGGAGTGAGGAATAAAAATGGCTATTTATTCTGACTGACAATGCAAGCATTCAAGGAATAGGGCATACAGTAGTTTTGTTGTTGAATAACACTGAGATAATATCCAAACTGCATTATGGTTGGCAGCAATTCAGAAAAGAAAGTAAAACGAAAAGTGAATGGATTAATATATTGATTTTCACATTCCTCTGGAAGTAAAGTAAGAGATTTCTCCTTTTACAAGAAAGGAAGGGAAAAGTTTGGGGAGAGCAAGACATCTAAAGACCTTTTTTATACACTAATCTTCAAAGATTTAGGGAGATACTCAGAAGCCACTGAAGTAAGAAAATAATTCCCATGATTTGAGCATGTTTTGGCAAAATTAAAAAAATGTATGCATTAAACTTCTTAAAATTTTCCCAAGCTAGAGTTCAGCAATTAAAAAAAAAAGAAAATAAATAAAAATAGGGTGCTTGATCACTTACTTCCTGCATTTGCTGTAAGTGGGTTTTCTCTAAGAGAAACAGCATGAGAACTGGCACCTGGAGCCACAGTGAACGAGCAGGATGCCACAGTATGACATGCTAATAATTCAAGAACATACGCTGTCATTTTTCATGCTTATCTTCAAAGAAGAATCCTCTATCAGATCTTCTGTTTTTCTGTTTTGACCTCTATGTGGCAAACTCAGGAAGATTTGGAGGAGCTGGAAATGAAGCTGAGTTTTGTGAACCAGCACTTAAATGCTTGGTGGTTAATGTGCTCAGTGTCCACTTGCAGAGCCATTCTGGCCCATACATTGCAAACAGTCTACTTCTATAACATCCGAAATTTATGATTCAACTTAAGTTCAGCTAGTAAACTTTTTTCAAAGCAGACATGCTAAGGACTTAAAGATTTTTAGACTGCTCTTTAAAAGCCTATGAAATACCAGAATGAGTTAGCTCCATATTTTAATCTCTTACTGGCACACGAAGAAATCTGAATTCCATTTTATGGCAACATTTTTCTTTAATCTGAAGAATTTGCCTATTTTTTAAATGATTATGATGTCTTATTCTTTCATTTAAGGAAGAAACAGATCCAAAAAGCCTAGTGTCCCTTGGTGTCCTTACCCTCTTCTGAAAATTTCTGTATGTGGCAGCTGAGAGGCAACACAGCACGTTTTGATATAGACTGGGGATTTGTGCCACTGAAAGATGGCACCGTAGTGCCAAGCATGATCTCATCTCTTCTGTCACACACCAATCGACATTACTGATATTTTATATATCCTCAGTGTCTCAAGTGAAGGCGATATGTTCATGAACGTAATAAAAATAAAGAGCATTCATCCTATATAGACTTTCCCTGAAAGAGTTGGGATGAAGGAGAGTAAAGAGAATTCTCTCTCGCTTACCAATCTGAACCATCTGAGCAATGTAATTTCTAGCCACAACACCTAATACAGCCTTGTTTAATATACAGTCCTTTCTATTATGTTTCATGCTGTACCATCCCTAATAGACCATTAAGTCATGCCAGGCTGATTTATGTTGGGAAAACTTCCCAGATCGGAATGAAATGCATCACAGAGTCACACTGCACTTAAATATGAATAGACTATATTTAATTAATGAGAAATTTGGAAAATTCCTAGCAGGTGTCTTATCTGTTTGTCTCTTCTCCAACATGGTAGGGAAGTTAAGATTTTGTAACTTGGTCTCCCTTTACTTCCTTAGTTAATTCCAAATACTTGATTTTTATCCAGGTGGCAAAACTGTCCAACTTTTTCCTGCAAGTCACTTCTTTCTGGGAAGATGAGTTATAGCATATGGCAACAAACTGAGGAAACTTGTTTTACTGCAAAGCAACTGAAACGCAAAGAACTGACTTTTCACTTGGACTTAGTTGAAATCAATTTGCAAACTGAGTAGCACTCTCTCATCTGAATGATTTTTTGAATGATTATTAAAAAAGTAACTGAGACATCAGACAGATCTTCATAGATCTTCTATTTGAAGGTCTTCTGTCTCAAAGCAGTATGTAACTGCTTCTAAAATGAGTGTCATTGTCAATGGGAATATATGAAACTTTTGGGCTCTTCCCAACTATTGTGCTTCTTTTAGCAGTTATTCTCCTGCCCAGCTGCCATAAGAAATACAGCAGAACGCAAAAGCGAGAAAATTCATCTGGAAAAATCCATCTAATGAGTGAAATAACTCCAGAAAAAGATCTAAATAGGGATAATATCTTATTTCCTAAACCCATCTGTTGCGAATCCTGTCAGAAATCTTTTCAAAAGGTTATAAATAAGAGAACATCTATTTTAGAAACGGGCAATGCATTTATTCCTAGCAGTGAATTCAACCATGATGAATAATCTGGCATAGAGCTGTTAAATTCACCAGCTGCCATCCACCTCAGGCAGAACCATACCTCATTTTATCTATGTATTATATACCATTTGTTAATAGCTACTTGAACCAAAGATGGCCACTGGCAACCCCACTCCTGAATTTTCACTCAAGCTGAAATTTAAATAAAAATATCAGAATAGAAATATTTGAAACAGACAAAAACTCACCAGAAAATAAAAATTATTCCATTCGCAACAAGGATTACAGTCCTGGAACATTAAGAATGTATTTCTCTATTCTTCAGTGACAAGACATTGGAAAAAAAAGAATTGTTTGGTCTTGTTTAAAGCACAGTAAAGACAAAACATGTCTGCTTTGAATTAGAGACAGCGATGAAAGGTAGAAGTACCTAGATAATTCTCTAGTGTCACAAAAGAATATAAACTTTTAAATGGCTCCCCTACACTTTAACATATACATAAATATATAAATATACTTCTGTTAAAATGTCAATCTCCTAGAGAGCTGTGAGCTTAATAACATTAAGTAGTGTTTGCTTTAGCTTCCTTTCGGCAAGGAGAGGTATTTTTGCTCTGCCTTCCAGTTAACTTCCTGAATAAAAAAATGCTACAAATGCTATTTGACTCACCATTCTTGTTAAATGACAACTTTAATATAGGGTCACTTGGGTTTCTTGGTGGAGAGGGAAGCTACTTTGGTTTGCTTTACCAGGCTTTAAATTTTAAAAAAAAACCCAACAGGTTAGGTAGCTGCCTGCTTTGCCTATTCTTGAGTGGAACAGAGCTACGAACTGTAGAAATCAGCTTGATTTCAGGTACTTAAGCACAAAAGTCAATAAAGGTAGACACTATCATTGTCTGCAGGTACAGGATCTCATAAAAGTGATTGACAGACAATGATCTGCTTCTGCACAGCAATCACGACATACACACTTGTATGGGAGTCATATATACGTCAAATATCTTTGGGGTTGGACTTAGTTACTCAACAATCTTTTCACAAGTCACAAAGAGAATTTTGAAATTAAATAATTTGATAAAGACCATGTGCCCATGCGATAATTATTTTCAGATCAACTACTCTAATTTTAGTTTCCTGAATAAATGATGTAAAAGAAGAATGTTCTCTTGCAACAAAATACAATAGCCTAGGCAGGGAATATGTGAAATTGAGCTCAGCATGATCACACAAAAGGATCATATACCTGGACCTAAAGTAAATGGAGACCAAGAGCTGCTGAATAAGCTTTGGAGATGGAATCAGGGATGACTCAATGGCCTGAAAAGCCTTAAAAAAGAATCAGTGCTCTGAAATGAGACACCATCAACACTGCTGAAACCTATCATTTTCTTGCGAATCTCCAGTCATCTGTTTTATGTGGCTTTCACACAGCCTGAAACTGTCTCTACTTTGTGATTTTTTTTTCTTGTCTTTTTTTTTAAGAGTCAGCAAAGCGAGAAAAAATACCTAGAAGTAAAATAGTTTTAATCCTTTGGCATTTCTTAGTGCATGAAGAAGCATCATCCCCTGACATGAAAGATTTACTTTTAAAGCACACTAAATTCATGCTGCGCTTTCTAAGAAATGGAAAATTTTCTTGCAAGTTTACTCCATTTTTACACTGTTACAACTCTTGGGAATTAATTTCTTAAGAACCAGCATAATGCCAAAGTAATACAGTAGTGATTTGGATTTAAAGCTTGCTATCAAAACCCCAGATGGAGAAGAGTGAATTTCTATTCTACACAGGGAATTCTCCAGGCTTGGATAAGCCATGCCATGGCTGTGGAGGTATTTGGCTTGGCTCTATATTTGCTAGTCCAAGGAAGCTAATAAGATGGGATCACCTTAGTTCTGGAAAAAGAGGCCTAACTTGGATTTTATCTTTTAATTATTCTAACCTTTCTTCCTCCAAACTCAGAACAGTGAAGAGCTGAGATGACTTCAAACTCACAAACTTTAGTCAAACACATATCTAGCAAAAGTTTTGACTAAATAAATAAAGACCAACCTGCTCAGCAATCTCCATAAACAGCAGTACCAACTTTTTACACTAATCCAAAAAAATAGGAGTAACTATATTATTTGAAAAGACACATCTAAACACAAACTGCAAAAATCAGAGGAGCAGTGCAACTCATTAAACTAAATCCATATAGGCACAGAGTAACCATCCATGAAAGAAAATTAAATAGTATGTTTCAGGAACACCAAAAGTGAATTTCAGCTACTGACAGTTGCAAAATTTCCATTATGCTTAGCTGTATATTTTGTACATTTTCAGAATTTCAAAGGCATAGGAAAATTTTCAATGTGGGAATAAAAAAATTCAGAGGTTGTCTTCCTCAAGACTTGTTTTTCAAAACAGTCTGCATCCTATACAGTGCATTTCAAACTGCACTCCAAGATGACCCAAAGGCAAAAATCAGTGATGAACTTTCTTAAGAAGCAGGAAAATCTACTCCATCCCCTCTCTGATTTCAGGACCACTTCATTTCAGAGCTCTTTGAAAGACACAAGAAAGACGGGACATGCAAAGCCTGTGCTATTACTGCTGTGCAATAAAAGCAGGATGAGCTGATCGTTTAGGGCCTGGTAGAAGCTCAGCAAAGTCAATACAATCCTTTCTCTTGATTTCAATGGCTTTTATACCAGGCCCATAAACAGACCATTAAAAACATCTAAATGAGTGATTTTTGCTCAGTATCACCACACCCACCCCCGCTTCTCTGATTGGCACTTGCTGGTGATTTGGCAAAATGAGTTTATACACGACACAGCAGAAAATACAAAGTTCAGAAACAGCACTTTGTCAGTCAAAATCACTTGCCTGGTGTTAGACAGTTACGACTATTAAGCGCTGGCTGCTCGTTTCAGCCAGTTAAATGCTGCTGCAAATGAAAGATGAAGCATTGCATGAAGCCATGCTAAAATGGATAGAAGGATGGTTACTTACCAACGGGGCGAGCTGTTGACATTACAATGGTGTAGTGAGAACATAAAAAAGAAATTAAAAAAAGAAAAGAATATCTGTCAGAATGCATGACGTGTAATGTTACCTTCCACTATGGATACTACCATGATTGCTAACCCCTCAAATGACAGCCTGAGTAAAATGTTTACTGTTGTTATCGCTCAGTCTCGTGCCACTATTATCCCATTTACTTGAGCATAGCATCTGAACAAGCTGACTGGAACCATTCTCTGAGAAACATTTTTATTATCTTCACATGCCATCATCAAGTACCATTGTTAATGCCTGATAAAAGAAAAATTGCATTGCATTAGCACAAACTTTTAGATCCCGATGAACACATCAATTTAAGCCGCACACTGCCGAATGTCATGCCAGTAGATGCAAAGCCTTTGCTTTCTGAGTCAAACACCAATTGAATTTTAAGCATGACCAGTCTGTACAGCAGTAAGGGCTACAGAAAGCCCAGGACAGTTTTTCTCACTCAATAAGGACATGAAAGCTTACAGCAGAGTTGTTTTTTCTCCTCACTGACACTGCTGATGAAAATATAACAAATAGGCTGAAATGGCCGCAGGGACTTCAACCCAGAACCTCCCAAATCACTCCTTAGGTAACCTCTATTTCCTAAAAAAATTGCTGCTAAATGATCGACAGGTTAATACTGTTTCAGGTTGATATCAAGATTGAAAGTCGCTGATGCAACAAGTGATTTCTTGATTATAGCGACAGCCCTTCATTATACTTGTGCTGGGGAAGAGGGTTGCCCGTCCCCCTGTTAATAAAATATAGACATCCCTTTCAGAAGAGCTGAAAAGTGGTACAAAAATTGACTCCAGGTTGCATCTGTGTAGGCAAAGCTTCCCTTGTTTCAGCAGCAGAAATAGTTACACATTGCTGAGCAACAGTACAATTTTTTTCTTTTTTTTTTCTCTTTTTAAGAAGATTACAAAGTCTGTGTGCTTATGTGCAGGCTAGGGTCAAACATAAGACATGCAGATTCAGAGGTAACAGAGCATGTAAGGACCTTCTTAGTTCTCAATCTTTCCATGGTTCTATCCCTGCTTTGGGATACCCACTTCATTTAACCGTTTCGAGCCTGCTGCCCTTTCGCACCCGTCATCTATTGGAACCCTTTTTGGCTTTTAGAATTATGAAAATATTCCCTCTTCTGCAGAAAGACGAGGTGTAAGTGATTTGCATCTTTCCAAGAGAGGGCATGAAGTCTGAGTCACAGAACTCAGACTCTGGTGTTGTTTGTGACAGTGTAATTCAGCCTTCTTGAGTGGGAGCTGAGGACTGCACTGCTGTCAGGTTGCCATATGCAACCACTTGGCACCTGCAAGGACCAAGGCACCCTTAAGGTAAATTTTGAAATGCTAAGTGGTTTTGCTCCTCTACATGACAAGTGGTTACAGTAAAGCTAGTGTCAGATAAAACTGTTAAAAGTTGAAGAATTCAGAATTAAGACTTTTTTTAATTAAAAAGACCATTGCTCATGGTCCCTTTAAAGTCAATGAGAGTTTTCCTAGTCCTTTGTTTTCAGAAAATTCGGAGTAACAGACTTCTCTGGTGAATTTCTTCACTTTTCTCATTTTCTGTCATATCCTGAACATTTAATAAGCTTATAATATCATGGCTTCCTTAGAGTTGGATAAACGTTATGTATTTGACCGTAAATGACAAACCTAGGGGGAAAAATACACAAGACAATAAAAATCTGCTTTTATGTGGGAAAATCAATTAAATTATGTATTTCCTCGAGTTTTTTTCTGTTGTTTCACTTTTCATTGTGTTCAAGCTTGGGTGATTTCAAAGGATTTTTTGTCTTCGTTCTAACTATTGTTTATATCACAAGTCTGGGTAGCAAATCTGAAAGGCTTGCTCCAATAATGTACACAGTGGACACAGTTCCAGGAGTGTTTAAAGGCTTGTGCATTGGTTACCAGATTTATGGGATACTGTGATCCTGCCTGTGACAAAGGAACAGAGTGAGACTGTTTCTGGGAGTTCGCTGTGGTGACTGTTTTCCTCATGTCACAATACAGAAGAACAATCTCTTACATAAGCATGTAGCAGGTAAACCTATTTCTTCAGCTTAAAATGGGAAGAGCTGCATTGTCACTATGGTCTAAAGCAAACACTGAGATAGTATTTCAGCAGATGGATTATCACAATGCTCTCTTTTCTTTGTTACATACTAAGATCTCTCCCCTTCAAAGCCACTCGGTGCCTTTTTTTTTTTTTGTCCCTTTGAATTCAGCAAATTAAACTGAACTGTGTCCATGCATTAAATGGATGGAAATGGAAGCTGGCCTCTTGGGTCAGTTGACCCCAGTTCTAATAAAGCAATCCATTGAGACTTTGAACATTTGATTTAATGTGTATGAAAAGAGGAGGACAGATAAAGCTAAAAATGTTTTTATTAACCTTTCACAGCTCTACTGAAAACCGTCAGCATGCACCACTAAACTGTGAAATAGTGTCTGCATGATATCCATTGTGCCAAATTGCTGCTTATCTTTTGGAATGTAGTAATGACTATTATATTCTGTTTACTCATATGGAAATATTAGCCTACAAACTTTTTCTCTCCCCTTAATCTTTAGCATGTCTATATCTACTGTCACAAAAGATATTTTGTCAACTCATTATTCTACCAGCCTTAAAGCCTCCTTGCAAAATCAAACAGCAGCTCATAAACAAGAGTGGGTACTATAGACCACAAATATTTTAGGAGAGAATATGTTAGTCTTTACCTTGCAATACTTATAAAATTTAATTAGGATTTTCTCTTTCCTTTGGCTATGGTTTATCTTGCAGATAAAGGGTAATGGTAGAGATTTTAATTATAGCAGAGCTAATCACATAATAATATTATCTGCATTATGTTTGTCATTGATATAGTTACAATACTCCTTGTACCTCTTAGAGAAAGAAGCATAAATAATGGCCTGAACTGATGGCTCACATATGCCCACAGTTATGTAGTGTTTGCTTATTCATATATATGTATAAATTCTTCAATAAAAACACAGTTCTTTAACTGCAGGGAGATCCTATCCTATTGAAGTCAATTAAAATTTTGCCTGAAATATCACCAGGACCAGGATTTCACCAGTGATGTAAATCACTGCTGTGCACCCACAACTGCCCAAGGGTATGTGAAACCCAAACAATGCCAGGGGAGGATGTGGCCCATTCCATCAGAAAGCAGTTTATCCATACAGGACACACTCACCTCGCACAGTGAGGGTAGCAGAGGCTTCCACTTTTCCAACTCTGTTCTCAGCAATGCAAGTGTAGGTTCCCTCGTCCGTGCTCATGGCTTTCTTGATGCGCAGAGTGTAGTCGTCTTTGATGTCATACCTGTGTGACAGGAAAAGGATGAAAACTTATTTTGTGGACAACAGAGAGGAACGAAAACTACCACCTGGATTACGCCACTCTGAATCTATCTTGGAGCCAACTTTGGAAGATAAATTATTATCTGGCATTAGATAATTCCGCCAAGCATTAATCTTCGTGACATTTTTATTGCACTCTGCATTAGTTAGAAACTTTACATAAAATTAGTATTGCTATGTTCACTCAGTATTAGGGCTTTATTAATAATATCATTCACTTTGTCCTTGATCTAGAGCAATAAGATAAAATTAGGCTATCAGACATCAGTTATCAATACATGACAGCTCAGGTTTATCATGCCTTTAAACTGTGTGAGCTACACATTTTACCTTTTGCTGATTTGGAAATTTCCCTTTATGTACAGTTTTTCCCTACTGCAGCAATCCCTTAGGGAACCATGAGCATGTTGGTAGGATCTCGCACTACCCGACTGCAGACAATAAAAAATATATTCAAGCTCTGGAATGTGACATTTATTGAAGAGGCACATTAAAGTAGATTTATCAATTTCACAGAAATACCCCAAAATGATTCATTAAGGGTGGACAATAACATTTTCTCTTTCTTAAAACACATTAGAAACAATTCAATTATGCCTTTTCCATTTCTTTGTTTCTCCTGCTGAAATAATTCTAAAACTATGAGGATGTATAAAATGTGAATTAATACAAAGTATTCCAACATGCAGCGAACATTCATTCTTGAGGCATTTAAAGTGCTTATATCTAGAAAAATATTTTCAGTTAAATTGTTATTATCCTGCAGAAGTCATGCTTAACAAACTATTTTAGGCTCTCATCCAAAGCTCATTAAAGTCAATGAGAGACTTCATCTTTTATGAAATGCATTTGGTGGTCCCCAAATCAGGAAAACACTGAATTCCAGTATGGATATTTTAATCTTGAAATACTCTCTTGTAAAATTATTTTCAACAACATTTCTTCTTCACATAGTAAGCCTACGATGAATTAAGTCATCTTGAACCTGAAGTTGGCTTCAGATTCTCATTTACCAAACAGTGAAATAGGAACATGAAACTAAAGAAAGATCAAGACTTCAGGAGATGCCAGTACTATTTCTCACTGCATTCACAATCATGACATAACTTCGGAAGGACTGATTTACCTTCTCTTTGCTATACAGTAAAGAACTTACAGACTTGTTCATATGGAAGAGCACCCTTAAAAGTTTTGATGAATAAGAATGCAATGCAGTTACTTAGAGGAAGGTTGTCAGGCTCTGTAAGCATTTTTAAATGCTTTGGGAACATGAAACATAATTTTTTTTGTACATAATATAGATTGCTATTTGTTCCTTTAATATAGATTTCTAGAGAGAACACTGAATGCTAACAGACTTTAAAACATCTTAACTCGAAGGGTCCTATATGTTAAAGCATTTAAGGGTTCTGTTAGGTCTAGTTAGATATCAATTACAACATTATTGTCAAGACATCTTTTCATACTCATTAGAATACAACTTCATTCTGTATTCAGTAAGTAATTTCTATTAATTAGTAAGAAATAATTTTAAAAAGACCAAATTGGGGTTAACCATTCTGTCAGAGTTAACATAAACACATACAAAACCCGTTTTCCTAGGAGTTACTCTTAATTGTATGTACCTGCAGTACCTCAGGTTTAAATAACAAATAAGAGATGTGTCAAGGGGAAGAATAAGGAGATGCCATGGCAAACTTCAAAAACTTGTAGGGATATGTCTTTTGTCAGTATAATGCCTTTGGGTGGGTGGGAAGTTATGATGCTAGAAATACTTAACATGCCATTTCTGGAGCACTACAGATCTGTTGCAACTACATTCAACAGCCACATGCAACTGAGGAACATTTCTTCTTGACTGCTCACAAATTATGTCATTTTTGCACGCTGTGCTGCATTAGTCAATGGCAAACAGAAATCACTGTTTACATAAGAGAGAAAATGCAAATTTCCCCCCCTTGAAAATCTCAAGGATGTGACAACAGTATCCCACACTGATGGAGCAGTTACTTGTCCTTGGTGACTGCAGAGTTGCAGACAAGAGATAATGCCTATTTTCTTGACATGAGGCCAGCCCTAGGAGTCTAAAAATATAAATTTATATTCAGCTCCTGTAAGATGAGAAAACTAAGATAAGTTGTAATATAAATATGAATTGGATATAGGAATCAGAGTTATAAAGCTAGGCAACAATTAGTCATTGATTTTTTTATTTTTTTTTAATAGGACAAATAACATCCCTGTGGTTCCCCTTAGCGTTGCCAAGAGAATAACAGAGAGGTAGCAGGACTGCATCTGACTGAGGGGCTGTTTGAACTGGGATGCAGGAGGCCTGGGACAGGGCCTTCCAGTCTGCTGTGGGCTGCAGCTGACTCGCTCCTCTCCCCGTCCCCGATGTGCCGGTGGTGACGGCATGCCAGCCAGCTGCCTTGGAGGCTCGGGCAGCCTTTATGCCTGCACCTGCCAATCATGCAAATTGTGCAAAGGCTGCTGGGGGAAGGAGCCAGCTGCATGGCATGCCAGGACGCAGAGCAAGGGTGCAGCCATCGTCTCCCACGCAGGCCGTGAAATGGAGGGTGGCGTAAACATGTTGCTCTCACGGTACAGTTATCAATTAATTCAAGGACAGGTTCAGCTCTCCCAGTCCGCTTCTCCTACAAGGCCATACTGGGTTTTTGGACCATCCTGACAGAATGTGCCATCCAGCAATTAGATTCATACATAGATGGGCCCATGGGACATTATAACCATCTGCTGTCCTGAAGTATTGATACGCTGCCCCTCAGTCATCTGTTCCACCCGCACTGTCCCCAGAAGTCACCACGGTTCAGTGAAGAGCTCTGACAGATGAAGCAGGTAGGAAGAAAACTGGCTTTTAGACTGATCCACAGCAGCACAAGAAGTTTGTGCGAGAAAGGGACCATGAAGTAACAAGGAGTGAAGACTGAATATGTGTTCAGGACCCACCTGTGCAGCCTTTAACAGCGTGTCCTCCCCTCTCTGTTCCACAACCTCATATTCCCACAGCGAGGCGTTTTCACCTGAGTTTTTGTGGAAGTTCACTCTCACCTGGATTAGTGCTATTGAGCACTTGGGAATCAGGATTAGGGCCTTTCTCTTTGCTACTACCAATCACAGAGAGAGGTTACCAGGCTCCTGGACTGACCACGGAATGGCAGGAAACAAGAGCACCGTGGTTAAATTGTTCCTCAGTGTAGCCAGCGCACTCAGAAGGCAATGCCTTCAAAATATGTGCAGTGTCAAGAAACAACTTGTGACATATTGCCCAAATATTGCTGACTCCCAGCCAATTAATGCTAACATTCAGCTAAAACCATGGGGTGTCAGACATCAGCTTCACATATTTATGGCCATCTAATTGATTTTAAGTACTTCTCTTTGTTAAACATTCAGAGGTGCTTCACCATTCAGTTTAGCTTAGACTTCAGCCATCAGACTGAGCTGGGAAAGGTCTTTTAAACAGCCAGTCAGTCTGTGTCAGATATGAAACAGCCACTTTTGGGCACCACGTTAAATAATTTCTGTTCTACAAGTAATAGAGCAGATCTGCCTTTAATTACCCGAGAAGGAAGGGGTTGGCAGGGGACTGGCAAGGAAGAAAGAAAGAGAGAAACAAGAGGCAGATGAGAAAACGCTGCTGGTGGGGAAATTCTAATAGAAATTGGGTGATTTTGAGTGAAATCTGGCAGTCTCTGGCACATATGAATGCATTCATTGTTGCTAGTTTTGATTAATGACAGTTGTACAATAGTGTGCTGACAGTCACTGCCACACAGACACAATTTTTTTTGATATGAAACACTGCTGAAAATGCAACCCAATCAGATTTGGCCCCTGAACAACATGTGCTATCATCACTGTACCGTGAATTGAGATTGATTGGTAACCAGCTGTGACAAAGTGGGAAAAAGAGCCTTGTCTTTCTCAAGAAAAGAAAAGAAGAAAAATAAAAAACTGAATTGTGTCAAAACCATTACCATCTGCTCAACTAAATAACAAATAAAACAAAACACATTGACTGTTTTTAACTATCACAAATTAATGTACTGAGGTTGAATTAATGTATTGACTTAAGTATCTAAGAATAAACTTGAATTGAACTGGTTTTGTCACAGTTATAATTCTTCCCCCCCCATTCAAAAGTGTATCTGTTCATACTCAGCCACCAATCTTCCATGGTTATCAAATAAAAAAATAAGAGAAAAAAATTTACTGAACTTAAAGAGAGATTTAGCAACACGCTTTTTTAAACACATTTTTCAGTGTTTCAGAGAACCTCTAGTTTCCAGATTTTCAAAAATGTGCAAGCAGCTGTTCATAAAAATATATGCACTTCTTCTGTCTTTAACATGCAGAGGTAGTGAAAATATGTCTCCAGTTGGAGTAATTACATTCCTAAATGTCCAAGTAGGCCTAACTGTTAATACAAGGATGTACTTGCTTTAGCAGTGTGTTTAAAACTTCACAGAATTCATCACTAAATTCAACAACATCCAACTCAAAAGTCTTATTTCTTGCTAAAGGGAGCTTGCAAGAGGAGAAAGTCACATCTTAACTGTTGCAAATAATGCCGCTGGCATTATTTAAAAAAATTAAATCTGTTTATACCAGGCATCTATTTTCTTCTAAAACATTACTGTAAATAAAATAAAATAAAATAAAATATTAGAATCTTTGTATGTATGCATTGTAGGCTTTTATTTTTTCTTTTTTTTTAGAGATGGCACAAAAATGACTTTGCTCTATTTCCTTTTGCCTGTTTGCCAGACTATTTTGCAAAACACGCACAAAGCTTCAAGATTACTCACAACATGGATGATTAGGGAGCCCAAATAGAGAGATGCTACTGGCCAAAACCAGAGTAAACAGGAGGTAGTTAAGGAGGCTTAAGCTTCTGTCTCCACTTCTCTTTTGTGGTGCTGGCACTTCAGCTCCCAGCACAGTGCCACAGCTTTTCACTGGCTCCAAGACTGTGCCAGATGGAGGGAGCCAGAGGGAAGCTGCAGCGAGACAGGAAGCGTGAGCTCGTTACCTGCTTCAGCCTTGTGTGATGCAGAAGCAGACAGGAGAGCCTCCATTCCCACCGGCAATGCCCTACTCCCACCTCCCTCACACAAACAGAGTTTTGTTCACTTCCATCCCATGCACTGACAAGTGGGAGAAGAAAGAAGCCCAAACCTCTGTGAGTGACATCTTTCTGAGGGAAAGATAAGGGAGTCTCTGGTTTCCTTTCCCTCGTAAACCTGAATCACCAACAGAGAGAGCATGAATGTGTACATTTGTGTGCACTGGTCTCAAATTACTCTGTTGTGCCCCTGAAATCAAGGCTAGTTGCTGCTGGGTGTCTCTAAGACACTGCTTACAGCTGTGATAAATTGAGCTACCAGGGAGCGATCCCCAAGGTGCTGACAGGATGGCTACCACTAACATCTACATGTCTGCACTCCCATTTATCTTTTGGCTGTGCCATTCCTGCCACAGAAAGGTAGGAGAATACTTGACATTACCTTGAATTTCTTCCTGGGAGGCACATAGGCAAGCAGTCATATAAAAGGGTTCACTGGCCTTATCCCATACAACAAACCAGAAAAAGAACTTTATGACACAGGCTACTATTCACTATTTTGATTTTTCTTAAAGTATGCTGACAGCACGTTCTGCTTTAGTCCAAAACCTTTTATGGGTTGTGATCAGCATATTATTTGTAAATGTTAGGGTACTCACTCTCACTTGCAATAACACTAAACACAAACCCACGCTGCACTGTGTTTTAAACCAAGGCATTCAACAAAATGGCCTAAATCTCATAAAACATATATATAACTGCAAAGTCACTGGGCCAACATTGTGAAACCATACCTGTGTCCATGAAAATGGTGTTCTCCAAATTCTCTGGAAGCATTACACTCTGCAGTACTGCTCTTATGTGCAAACAGACAGGTGTGACTGCACATAACTAGTGCCTCACAAAATCAGGAGCCAAGCACTCAAGAGAGAATCAAGAAATTAAAATGAGACTGCTTTTGGATTCTCTTGGAAATAATTTGGAAACAAACAGAAGTCAAGAACAAAACATATGTTTGGGAATCAATGACTCAGTAAACCCTATCCAAACTTATGCAAGCTCCATCTTTTACCTCTACATCTCTGCACAGAGAAGTGTACTCACAGGGAATTACCACATGATAATTACCCAAAATGGGGTCTGATTTGATTTTAGTTCCAGACATGGCTCCATATTTCAGAAAGTGGAGCGTCAGTGGAAGTATGATCTAAGAGACCACGTAATGGCTTGGCATGGAGACCCATCCTCCCATCACCAGAAGCAGTCCTTTCCCTCACAGCTGAGACACATTTCTCAGGCACTTGGGGAGATTTGTATTATTAATGCCTATGTCATAAATTCATCCGTCAGAAAAGTACCTTTGATTCTCAGAGTTGTCTGGTTTCACCCATTTCTGGGTTTGAAAAACTGAAATGATACTGCAAGGATTGGAACGAAGTAAGAAGATCTGAGCCCAGACCAGCATCTTGCACTCACTAAACTTGGCTCGATGCATTTTTTTTTTAACATGAGCACATAGATCATAAGTAGTTTGAAATAAAAAGAATTTCTGTTCGCCTATCTATTATTATTTGCCTTAAGCATGATAAATGATTACTATAAACTTGTCAGAGAACTGAAGTATTTTCTAATCAGTATTTTGAATCAGTAACCAACCTTGAAGTGGTAATTAAAGATGAAGTCATGTTAATGTTTTAATGAAACTGCCTTCAACGTTGCAGTTGAGCCAGAAGTCATATTCTTAAAAAGTACATTTTGCTAATGTTAAGCAATTATCAATGTAGGACTTCCCAATAGAAACTTAAAATAATTCTCAGGGTTAAAACTTTACCATTGAGGTGTTTTCACTGACTGTGTAAGTTTATTTGTTTTTGACAGAGATGATAACTTTAGTATCCCATGCAGGGATGGAATGTGTTAATGCAGAAGAAATCCCTGCAGGCCACCCATCTCAGTAGCATCAATAGTCAGAGCTCTTGAATCTTACTCCCACTTGAACATAACTGCCAGCTTCCCTCTCCCTGCTCTCCTGAGGGTTTGATAGAAAAATTGCATAGTTAATTATCTTTACTTTTTCATTCTATATTTTAATAGTCAATAAACTGATTACAGCGAGATTAAACTGTTTGGTATCCTTATACTTTTCAAGAAAGATGGCTACCTAAATATTCTAAAATTTATAAATACAGTGTATAAACTATGTGATCATTAAGTTTTTACTCAGTATACTTTGCTTTTCTGAT
The DNA here is from genome assembly GCF_003945725.1 of Corapipo altera. NCBI lineage: Eukaryota > Metazoa > Chordata > Aves > Passeriformes > Pipridae > Corapipo > Corapipo altera. The sequence goes on along the minus strand of NW_020884898.1, from coordinate 10,819,728 downwards.
AGTAAAGAAGATTCAAGCACTAGAATGAGTATTTTGAGTGAAATTCTACATTAAATTTTACTGTGTCTCCTTCCTGCAAGACTATTTTTTTTACTTCAGCCTTCTGTGAGTGGAAAATTCAGAGAAACCCAAGTTTGAGGCTACTACTACTGGCATTAAATTTTGTTTCTGAACTCTGCCAGTGACTTCATTAATTCCCTGAAATTTAACTACTTTAGGATGTTAAATAAGAGAATAAAAAAATATCAAAACAAAACCAAAACAAACATTTTCCTGTAACAATACTATTTCAAGTGCACTGTCAGTGATCACTTCATAGATTACCAATGGTTCACACAGCATAAAGAGAAAACATGCAGGCAGGAGTGCTAGTTGACACAATTCCTTTATGGATGCTGTCCATGGAGCTGTCCACCTTGACCCTTATGTAAGCAACTGGAGACTGTTTTCATGAATCTGCAAACAGACTGCCTGAAACAATAGCTCTTCTTCAGCTCTGTGGTGAGAACTGACACTTAACATGAAGCCAATTTAAATGTCAGTGTTATTAACCATTTCTCTACTGATCAGTCTAGCAGAGCCACACATCTAACACTTTTGCTCACAGTATTTAATATTTCAGACAAATGGAATGGCAGATAACTACTGGGTTAAATTTTAGACTTCTGGGGTAACTGTGGGATGATGCAATTATAGGACTTTATTCAATGGGATTTAAAACATAAAAAATACTCTCATTTACACATTCACTTGGCCTTGTATTTCTCATAAAAGTGTAAGAAATAGTTTTTCATTTACAGAGCAGGAAGCGATCAGTGACAGGTAAAATATCAACCAGAGAAAAGGGATGCTCAACCAAAAATACAAGAGAAGGAGGTACCCCACAAGCACTGGGGTACATCATCTTGATGCTATATACACAAAATTAACCAATCCCTGCATCTATTTCACCTCTCATCACCTCCTTATCTCTAAATGATATCTCTGGCTTTACAGAAGTTTCCTCAAATGATTCAACACAACAGCAAAAAGATGCTTACACTGCACTTTGCTGAGATCTGCCTGTGTTCACTCAGGATCCACACACACTAGAAGTTGCAGAGCAGCTCACTCTGTGCCAGCTGTGTGCTGCACTACACCCATGGTAACAACATCCTCTACAAACCGTCTCTACTCCCTCCAGATGTGTGTAAGGACACAAACAGCATATTAAATCTCTTTCTTTCACTATCTCCCTTTGACAAGCTGTTAAGAACATCCAATCGTCTCCCCTATGCTCCTCATAAAGGGACTTAATCTCTCCTTAATGCTTTAGCTTAGGGAAAAAAAAAAAAAAAGAGGGACATGCAAATCATACAGGATCTAACCAGAGGTGACAAATACTACATGTGATATAGCTAATATGAAAAACATCCTTTCCCCCCGACCCTTTATTTAAAACCATTAGTTGTTATTAATTGCAATAGAAATTTGCTGATGTAACGAAAGATTATATCCATTACACTACTAAAACACACTCTTTACTCTAATTAATTTTCAATACACATTAGACTGCATTTTGTTACAATCGGCACAGATATTAACTCGAACAAAGCACACAGCACTGTAGTGTTATTAACTCGTATTTCATTGAAAGGTCAGTCTCCCCTTCGTTGTATCTAGAGGGAGCTGTAGTTAAATACCTCACTATCCCATCCACAGAATATAAATGGAATTATGTAGCACTGTTGTTTACTCTCAAAAATTACTGTCTCCCTTGCTTACAGGGCCTTATCCTGCGATTATGAACGTGGTGGGTTAAACCCTGGTTAGATGCAAGGTTCCCACCAAAGCTCTCATGAGAGAGCAACAACTCTGCAGACACCCAGAGCAACGCAGAAGCAGTGTGGAGGGAGTGTTCCAGGTGCCTGAGCTGAGATTCCCCTGCAGCCCAGGGCGCAAACTGTGGTGAGGCAGCTGTGCCCCTGCAGCACCTGGAGGTCCATGGCAGAGTAAGATCCACCCGCAGCCTGTGGAGGACCCCACAGGGGAGCAGGAGGATGCCTGGAGGAGGTTGTGAGCCTGTGGGAGAATCTCTGCACTGGAGCAGAGGAAGAGTGTGAGGAGTCTTCCCCCTGAGGAAGAAGTGGTAGAGACAACCAGTGATGAACTGACTGTAATCCCGTTCCCCACCCCCTGCACTGTTCTGAGGGGGCAGGCAGAGAAAATCGGGGGTGAAGCAGAGCCAGGGAAGAAGGCGGGTGGGGGAGATGTTTTTAAGATTTGGTTCTATGTCTCCTTATCTTATTCTGATTTGGTTGATAAAAAATTTAACTAATTTTTGCCCACATAAAGTCTGTTTTGCCCATGGCAGTAACTGGTGAGTGATCTCTCCCCATTCGTACCTTGACCCATGAGCTTTTCATTATATTTTCTCTGCCCTGTTCAGCTGAGGAGGGGAATAATAGAAACGCTCTGGTGGACACTTGGCATCCAGCCGGGGTCAACCCACCACAGCGGAGAAATACAAATGCAGAACTTCTCTGGCCATCAGGGCCTTGCTGGATCTCCTCTTAAGGAATCCAGTTTTTCTGAGTTCATTAGGATAAGGTTTGCTGCCAGCTGCATTTAAATGCATTTCAATGATTCGCGCCTGGAAGACAGTAACATATTTTTTAAGATTTCACGTTTTACTCTTAGTTTTGGTCTCACAAGAAGCCATGGAGGAAAGCACAGAAATTATAGGTGTGTACTTTTTCAATAAGTACTATCAGGAGTGTGACAGTATTTCTGCCCAGACTTTGCAGACGCAATCACTTTTCAGGTACAAAGCATCCAGTTTTAAAAACACAGCAAAACTAACACCTACACAGACTTGTGTTGTTGCAGCTAACATACATATTGGAATATATAATTTAACTCTGTGCTTTAAGAATGCTCTTTCCCAAATAATTTTTAATGAATATTGCTAATCTTCAGCAAATAAGAAAGCTTACTGTGCTGTTTGTGGTTTTCACTGCTGCGTGACACCGCTCTGTTTCATTTAATAACCTACAATCTCTCAACACTTAGCAATATACCTTGTGTAAACTACACACCATAGTTGTTCTGAAGCATCACTCTTGGTTTTTCTGCCTACACTCCCGCTGCCCGGGTGATGTATAAAACAAATACCTCTTCCTGCTGGTGCAGTTGCCACTTTTCATCTCTAGTACAATATCCACCTAATCAGACAGTGCCTCTAAATGCAACTTAAAAAAGCAGGTTATAATTTCATTAAAGATGTATTTACTGAGCTAAAACAGCTGTTCTGGGCTGGAATGCAAAAAAAAGGCCTATGTGATTGCTACTCAGTCATTTTTAAGGCAACTGAAAAATACATTTGCTGAGCTAACCTCACTCTCCTGAAGAGCTGGCACTGCTGGCTTCTTCTGTATAAAAGGTTTAAACAGTTATTATAGTGTGTCATAAATTTTGACTTGTAATTGAAAATCTCTTCACTTCCTACAAAAAAAAAAAAAGTCCTTATTACTTGCTATGTAATTACAGACCATGCAGCTGCTCTCTTCGGCTTCACTAGAAAATTTGAAGAAATGAAACACTGTGAAAACCTTATTCAAATGTTATTAAATTGCTAGTCATAGATATGCCACTCTCATACTGGAGGGTCTCAAATAATATCACTTTCTTCCTGTTACCAGGACTAAAAAGTAGATGAATCAGAAGTGGATCCAGGCCATATTGAGTTTCCCACCACAGAGGAGACCACCAGGTCTTTAGCAGGAAAGTATAATCTATTTCTGCCAAGAAGACATCAAAGGAAAAGATACCTGAGCATGTATCTGGAAAGAGACTTCAATGCATAAAGACAATTTTTATTTCATTTTCAATAGGTCCTAATAATTATGCATGGCCACAACTGTCTAAGTCACTTCAGTACAATCTTTGTGCCATTTCCTTGTGTCATTTATAATGAAAAGAAACTATTCATGAAATAGTGAACCTCATATTTCAGCCAAAGGCATGGGATTGGTGACCCCACAATATCCTGTTCACCTCCAGTGGTTTGACATGAGTCATACTTGATTAACTATTCTCTAGCCTTTGTGTACTGCAGAGGCTACGGTGTGATGCTGAATTTTTAGAGCAATTAAAATAAAATATACACCATGCGCCCCTACCTTTGATTTACAATGCATTTCAGTCTTGGGTCACTGATTTGAAATGGGTAGCTTCTGGAAAAAGGCTTTACATACCCCTGACTTCACTTTGCATTTTGTTTCTCCCTGTTGGTGCTGTTTCAACATTTAAACCAGCAAGTTATTAATTTGCTGGGATCAGTTTGGGCTCTAACAAGCATTTTAAAGACTGAAGATTACAATTAATTCATTATCACAATGTAAAAGAACTATGAAAATGGTCATCATACATAAATCACAACACTGTTTCCATCTAGTATTTACTGTTTTCTTAATTCCTGTCCAGCCATATGCAGAAGAGCTCCAGGATGCATATCACAGTCTGAAATCTCAAGTCAGGTCTACAGGATGTTGGACAAGTAACTTCCTGTGACTGCCAGTGAGATCAATGTTTCCTTGGCATTTTGAAAAATTCCACTCAAAGAACCATTTTAAGGTTTTAAATTCAAAATACAGACTACCATAGTTGGTTTAGATCATCAATTCAAAGCAGTTAAAATTTGGAATGAAGTTTTGCACCTTCAGATGAAACTAACTGTTCTAAGTTTTAAAGTATGGTTATTCATACAGTTCTGGTTAATTACACAGACTTTTCAACAAATGGCCAAATTAATTTTTTATAAACAGTGATGCTTTCAAACATAATAATTTCTTCTAATCCAGCTGCAACTGGAGATGCTGTTGTTCATCAGGGACCTTTATAATTAAAACTCCAACAGTCTGAAATTATTTTCCAATTATTACTCAACACACAAATTGGTGCAGCAATACTATTTATACTTGTCACCAGAAAATACTGTGATTGCTTTCGCACATGTCACTAAGAAAAAACCAAAAGTAAGCAAGGTGGAAAAACAGAGAAGGAGTTCTAAAAGAATAGGGATCCATTATTACTGATTCTGGCATTCACCAGGAGCAAATTACAGAAACAAAATGCAAAAATTCAGTTTGTCCCACTTTGCTGCCACTGAACTAGACACTTTTGGAAGTCGAACTAACAACAGATACATTTAAAAATTTGCAGTAATTGTTGAAACAGGTACCTACTATAATTGTCTTGTAATCTAGGGATGAAGCCAAAAGGAAATTATTGAAAAAATTAAAACCGACAGATGTGCAAAGAACGTTGTTAGCTGTAGAAACAGGAAATTGATATTGAAAGTTATAAGACAAATAGTTGCACAGATCTGCTCAGAAAGAGTGTTTATGCATGTAGGAAGAATAACAAAGGGAATTCCTTGAGGGCTTTATATTTCACTGTAGATGCTGAAATACTTAAAATACAGGGGCTCAAAAGCTGGAAGCTAATTTCTCTTTTACCTCAAAAAAAACCCCAAAAAACCCACCTCCCACTGCAGCAAGGAGGAAAAACTTCGACATTCTCTTCTTAATTTATAAAATTGCTGTATTATAATTTTCTCATCCATCTATCTATTCCTTCAGACTACACTTGAGCAAATTTCTTTGTTGGCTTCAAAAAATCCAAAAAGCCCCCACCAACAGCTTTTGTTTTAGATGTTCCAAGTTAATCTTCCTTGATGAAGCATCACGCAGTGGATATTTCCTATTTGGAAATATCCACTCTTTGGAGAGCGAAGACTCTGCTCACATGTTCTGCTGTACATGTGAAACATTTTAGAAAAGAAAACATACAGTGCTGTCCATCAGAGGTGTTTGCTTCTGAAGTGCAGATGTCAGATTCTACTGGATGACCACAATCCACGTGGCTCAGGTGGTGGTCACCTGATGCGTGGGCAGGAGCTGTGTTGGTCCTCTGTCCCCCAAGGTGGTCTCCAGGGTGAGGTTCTGCAACCTTGCCCCTTCCTTACCCACCCCTCTGATGTTCTGGGAAACAGATATAGATGGAGACATACCCTCACTTTCTGTTTTAAGATGCCAAAACACAATTAATGAAATGTTAAACAGCAGTGTGAAAATACTGCAAAACACTGGGAGCAGTTTTGGAGCCTGAAGTTGATTATTATCAGAATGTATCCCATGAACCTTCTCTCCTTTTAGTTAAAAGCCCAGTGAAAACTCTTCCTCTGCTTCCTGCTAAATTTCTTCTTCCTTAGAAGTACATCATGAATGAAGAGGAAAAATCACCTCAAAGTACACAGTACTATGTTTTTCACAGTAAGATAAAAAACAAAAAGAAGTAACAGAGACATTAAAAAAGAAACTATTAAAAATGTAACCTAACCAAAGACACTATTGGCTCTTCATCTCTTACTACTGCTTATGAGACCAAGAAGTAGACACAATTTAAAACAACAGAAGTAGCACAACAGCAAGAATAAATCACAGAAGCACAATGTATTTACTGTGCACTACTCTAAAGTGCATGGTTAAATAGCAAGCAAACAGAAAAATCCATCCTAACATCCAAAGTCTTCTCTTCAAAATAATATTTTGTGTATTACATGCATACACATCTGCCAGTATAATTAGCAAAACAGCTAAGTCACTATTTAATTTGTTTAAGCTCCAAGAAAATTAATTTTTTTAAGTATTTATATATATATACAAATACCTATCTTACTTATGTAGGAAAGTTTTTTCTAGATTATGTATTCCATTAGTATATTCTATTGATAGAAAAGATCAATTATGGTGGGGGAAAAAAAGCTGGTGTTATTCAGATCTGCTGTTGAAATTAGAAGTCACAAAGCCAAGAAGGATTTGTTGGGTTATGGAGACCTGGGTTTTAATTCCTGTTCCCAGACCGATTTCTGTGTTAATATTTTTTAATGTAACAATGATTCAGCATCAAAACAAGGAAGAGTTCCAGAAAATGAGGACCAAACATTGTTCTGTTAGCTGAAAGGAGCCAAACTAATTTAATACTCTTTTGCAGGAGAGTCTCTCTGCCCCTGCTCACTCTGGAATTTTCTCCATGTTTGTTCCAGAATACACGAGTCTTTCTTAAACACAAGGGGCCTGTTCCAGATTTCAGCTTTGCTTTATGCTTGTGTTAGTCTGGCTTTTTTTTCCTCAAGAGGAAGGTTTCTCTCCAAGACTTAATAGAAGTGAACCAAGGAGCCAGCAAAGCCCACCTCAGTGCTGTGCTTCTAATCCATTCTGCTAGTGCAACAGAGCAACTCTCCTGCCAAGTTGTCTCCCTCTTGGTATCAGCACATTATTCTGAAGGTTACTCTCACTAATACATTCCTAAAACATCTTTACTGTCTCCAATAAATTCAGTGAATACCCATGTGTTCACAACACCTACAAATCATTTTTCTTCCTTCCGCAGGAATCCATTACCCGGACAACTCACCCAGACTGGGTGTCCCTGCTCAGCTGGCTCTGGAACAAGTTTTGTAGTGCCAAAGACCAGTCATAAGGGAAATAAATCTCGGAAACAATGTCAGACAACAAGCTGTAAGTAGTAGGGATGGATTCCAGCATTATTCAACAACTGAAATTTGAAAGTGTGGGGAACGTGAACGTTGCTCTCACCTTCCTCTCGGTAAATCCGCATCATCTTTCTTCCACCGGACTGTGGGTGTGGGATCCCCCTGCACCTGGCACCGGAAATCCACGGCCTCCTCCTCCAGCACCACTTGGTTTATCGGTCGCCTGAGAAACGTGGGCCGCTCTTGAAAGAGACATTAAAATTCCTTGGTGAGTCAGAGGGTTGAAATGAACATTTTTTGACTTTTCAGCATCTTTTTGTTTACCCATCCACCACACAGAAAGGAGGCTGAGCTCCACAAATTCAGACAAGTGGAACTGATGATGTGCATAAAGAGCCAGGAAGAGGGCTGCCAGGCTGGAGAGGCAGGGGCTGTCGCATCTGGCCCTCAAGGAAGAGTGGAGTGCCACCAGAAGGCAGCCTGTGCCAGGACCGACTGCCCACCTGCCCTGCTGGACAGCACACAGGCCTCTGAGCCCATACCCTTCCCTAGGAATGCTGTGGCTCTGCACTGCTGCACACACAAAGCCTGATCTGAGAGCTCCTGCCCGCTCTAGCAATATATGAGCTGCCAATGGAGTCAGCCTGCCTTTGGCAACAATCAATACCTTGATGCTTCAGAGGAAAATTTAAACTCGGTGTTAGGCGTCTCAGGCAATTGCGGAGTGTCGGGCAGAGGACAGAGCTTCCCTTCGCCGACTTCACCATGGAAAACCAAATTAAGGTCTGAATAACAACTTCTGTTTACCCTCGTTATTTTAGCCTGCACGGCTACAAATATTATTAATCACCCTAATGTTGCACAGGCCTGCTTAAAATCCAGATGCAGAGCCACAATCTGCTCTCAGTGGTCCTGGTGCAGTACCCTGTATACAGACACTGGTACAAACTCCAAGTACCGGTAATTTCATTTGAAAGGATGTCACTGGGGTGAGTTTCCAAGTTGCCTTTGGATTGCATAAATTTTGTTCTGTCCTCTCAACCATACCACACTTTTATTGTCATAAATTATTTATGCTAGTCAAACCATTATAAGACTGGGTTTATATGAAGCAGTATTTCCACTCAAGACAGGGATTTATCATAAAGACGTTTAAAACTGGTTACACGCTATGTTTCACATTTCATTCTCAGCAAGTTGAAGGGTATGATGTCACTTAAAAGAATTACTCAAAATTCACATGGATGCAAGCAATACCAGATTCTGACTCGGGCAGTTTGTCTTGATAACTACAGAGCTGAGTTTATAGGTTGGTTATACATGTTCGTTATATGCAAATAATAATAAAAATAAAAACCATTAAAGAGCGTTAATAAGGTTGCAAAATCAAGCAGGCAGCACCTCACTGCCAGAACTAAGGCTGCCTGCGTGCCTGTTAATCACTTCCTTTCTGTTCATGCCTTATGGGACTGGTTGCAATTATATGATAACACATCATTTTTTCCCCAAACATCTCCAGATTGTTGGTGTTCATTTAATGAGCAGGTGTTTAATATTTTGCTTTAGTTGTACTGTTTAGTGGGTGGCCTCCTGTCATACTAATCAAACTTCACTTCAAAGGCAGAATTATTAATTTCCTCATGACCTCTATTACACATATCTTAAAGCTTCATGAGCAACTCACTTATTTTCGTAACTCCTCTCCAAGGTGTGATGGAGATCTTAGAAAGCAAGACAAAAAATATCTGCTAAATTTTTATGCCCAACCTGAGCCACAAAACTGGCAATTTTTGAGGGGTGGGGAGAATTAAACACCAATTTTGTGTGTTCAAAGCTCAGCTTCCATCTAATTCAGTTGCAGACAAAAAAAAATGTTCACCCCTTTTATAAATCAGAATATCAAGTCAGAAAATTAAGGAACACAAAACCACCTGTTAGTAATTATGCAAATGAGTGACAGCATCAGATAGGAATTCCATGATAGTAGCAGGGGGACCTATTGGTAGGGGAAAACGTATTTTGTCAGCAGAAGAATAGACATGCTCAAGAATCCATAGCACTTTTCCAGATGATAGAGATAAAAATATGTCTAACGGGCAGAGATTCTTCTCCCCAAGCCATTGCTTTTGTCCTATTCCTGTTCCTGCCCAGGACCTACAGGTTTTAGCAATGTTTGGGCAAGTAAATTCAGTTCTAGTCTCTTTCCACACATTGAAATCTTTAGTATTCCACATTTCAAGTCTGTGTACAAGCCATATCCAGCTGCTGACTGCTTCCTTAGCCAATTTGTCTCATCTTAGCCCAGAAATATTGTATTGGACCTGCAGTTCTCAGGACAGAAAGCTTCCTCCATTCCTCTCCTTCAAACCTTTGCCTATTTCTCTCCAATTATTCCTTTTACTCAAAACTGCAAGAACTTCAACATTTTTAGAGAGGAATGAATTATTCTGGCAATTTAAAAAATAAATAAATTAAAATCAGTTTTCTAATCAGGCACAGAATATTTTGGATAAAGCCTTTTTTAGTTTGACAAACTTATTAAAACTGGACAAGGTAAAAAACCCTATTATTTCTTAACGTTAGTGCCAAGCAATGCACTTGGCCCACCTGCAACTATGTGAATCTAGATGGGAATTTCTTTATGAAACTTTCTGCAGGTTAGCAACAGCATCTTATTCACAGCTGCTCTCCTAAGAAGATTCAGACCAAACCCTGCTCTGAGCTCATACATAATACATTCTTCATTTTGGTATTTGTTTTTCAAAGATGATCCTAAACTAAGAAATTTAGATCCAGATTGACATTTTAATTGGTGATTTGGAGGTCCTTGGTATACCCACACTGAATTTAAATAACTGTGTGTACCTGCATAATGGCTTGGTCTGCACACAAAAATTATTTTAGACCACGTTTATAACAGCTGTATGTAAACAGCTAAGAAATTAGTGTGTGCATATTGATGAAATTGTTACTTGTGGCTGTAAATTCTTCTCCACAGGAGATGAAGAAATAAATCCCTGTCGCATGTTGAGGAGAACCCAGAAAGTAAATGGCCCAAAGGTCATTAGCTAAATCACTGGATTCCACATCTAGGCAATTTAGGAGCATACACCCACACGTTTATTTCAGATCAGCTTCTTAAACTGTGTATTTTCAAAAAAATTTAAGAAGTTTCTAGAAAATAAATAGCTATGAAAGGTCAGATTCCAGTTAGCGAGGACATGCAGATACCATTAACTGCTGGTTCCATTTTTCCGTCATCTCTGCATTTTGCACAGCGGGAATCAGGAAAGAACAAGTTACCTCTCATGTTGTTTCCTGTATTTATATCACTCAGAAAACCCCTTGAATGTGTCCAATAGCTAATTATACAGCTATAAAGTGATCAGAGCGAATGCCATTGCCAATGCAATTAACATTCTTTATATGAGATTAACTGGATTTGAGTCACCTGCATAACTTGCTTACAATGTTAATCTCTCAGGAGACAGAGCGCTGCCTGCCCAAGCATGCTAAATAAAGAAGGTTTCTTCACACAGCCAGGTCAAATTTAGTTTAAGAGCTAATCTTGACAAAAAAATCTTTTTTTTATTTTTTTTTTCCTTCTGAAATGGTTTGCCCATAAATAAAGCCTTGTGGTATCATTAAACATTGTTATTCTGTCAACAGCATCCAGAACACAATATATTTGAGAAACAACAAGAAAGGGTGATAAATTAAAATCACAGACATATATAAAAATTTTAATATAGCTATTTTATAAGCTTTCACTGAGTAAATAAAGTACCTACTTCCCAGACTTTCTCTGATGAATATTAAAAATCTTTGAAGAGAACTATAAAATAGGTCATGGTTATATGTCATGTCAACCAGTCACACTATTACTAAGGTGACCTTTATAACTTCAGAATAAACTTTGCTTGCAGTTATAAAAGGGGGTTGTTAATGCAATCTGGACACACATCTAACAATCTGTTGCAGAGCTCGAGATATGCACTGCAAGGAAACCTACAGATCCTAACCAGAAAGAGGAAAATGCTTTCCTTGCTTTGGGTGCTGACACAAGTTAACCTCAGAACTCAATTTTTCCCATATTTAACAATTGGTCTGAGTATCACAGTCTATTAGAGAAGCTCAGATGACCTTCAGATGTATTATTGCCCTTTCTCTGTTCCTCAAAAAGTTAGACAGCCATACATGGGGCCTCAATCTAATTAAAATGATCCTAACTACCTTAATATATTTTCTCTGCTGAGGCAACTGCTAGAGTGAAGGATTTGATGGTCCCCATAATGCAGAGCCTCAATTTGATTTGGAATTGTTTTCTCTGTGTTTGCTGGAGAGAAGACATAATTTTTTTAAAATGTTTTTGTGTTCTAGAAAGAGTATTAAAGTAAAAATTAAAAGGCTTTGGGGAGGGATTTAATAGCAAATGTTAAAAATAAAAGCTTTTTTCCCTTTAGCATTTTGATGCAAAAAGAAAAAAAAAAGGAAACATTAGATGGTTGGAAGTAAATCTCACTTCAGAATGCTGTCAATAGCATAGATATTTTATTAAATACAATGTAATCTGGATGAAGTAAAGCTCTCTGCCAAAAAAGAAGACATGGAATAAGACAGGATATTACGATCTGACTAAATTTACCTATGTTGGCCAAATAAATGAAAATACAATTGCAAAAGCAGATGGCTTTATATTTAAAGACATTATTCTACTGCCTCTTTTTAGGCACTTTTCTATTTTTCATTTAGAAATAACCACCTTCTGCTCCCTAAGCAGCACCCAAGGTGAGACAAACTTGCCCAGTAAAGGCATGGAGCACCGACAAGAGGCACATGCATATGCAGTAAAATTATTTTTATCCATTGCTAGTAGTTTTCTCCTTTTATATGTGTCTACAACCATGTTCATTTCAGTCTTTACTGACCATTCCATGCAGACCTTGGAGACCAAATCAGACCCTTTTTCACAGCAGTATCATTATCCTATTACAGCTCCTCTGTATCTGTGAATAACAAATATTGTAAAGACAAACTGGTTTTTTGCAAATTGCCACAAGTAAACTGCAAGTGGGAAATACAAGTATTGGAAGAAAACCTAGAAAAGCTTTCATCTGAAGGACAAAACACACACTGCTGATTTCCCTGTCTCGATGTGTGAATGTATGTACCTGGTTTTGGTAGATTTTTCCCTGTGACTGGGAAAGCTTTTGGGACTAATTTCCAAGATACAATGGGGCAAGACTCTCTGCTAAGGCCTTCCACATAAGCAGAGTTCAAGAAAGCAAAATGGGGCACAGTGTCTTCATTAAAGGATTTTTGGATTTCTTTCCTCTAACGCCATGTCATCACAGAATACTCTTCCTGAAACTACGGCTTCTCTTTCAGCCTGACAATATCTACAGAACATCAAACACAAATACTTCTTCAAGCATCAGACAAAAGTACCTCTTCATCCCACAGGACCTTATTAGCTGAAAAAAGGGTCAGCTACCAAAGTTAAAATCAAAGATTAATCCAAAACAATCTTTATTATGTCCAAATTGACATATCTTTTAAAGACGTTTTTGTACTCTTCTTAGTTATGCTTTATATTCTTTTGAGGCTCTTCTAAATATATCTTCTTCCACTGCTTGATGCCAGCCTCTTGAAGTTGATATACTAAGGCTTTCATTGATTTCACTGAGCTTTAGAATCAATATACAAGATATACCTTTGTACATGCACTTCAAACATATCATTTTAAGTCCAAAGGAAAAAAAAAAAGAAGAGTCTGAAACAGCTAAAACAACTTGAAAACTTATCTCAGAACACGGCAATAGCATGACAAAATGATAAAGGTTATCTCAAAGAGTAATTCTCACTTTATTTAATTTCTGGCTCCATATTATGTATTTACAAACAAAGCTTTCTTACAAATTGGAATTAAACTGGTTCTGTTTTGCATCTCGCTTTAATTCTGTTCAGCCAAAGGCTATGAGACCAAACACAAGCAAAGCAACCTAATTTGTATCACTTACGCTTCTGAAATTGGCCTTTAGAATAATAAAGTCCCACGCTGCCTCTTTTTGTGAGCATTAGGATTGATGTCATTAACTTCCTTTACAGGACAACTCCGTCACAGCCCCTGTCTTCTTGCTTTCCCCCAAGATTGCACCTTGGAGCCTCATAAAGGCAAAAACTAGCAATAATGCTTGAAAGAAAAGACTAACAAAATGTAGTGCATCATCGTGACTGTTCAAAACACAGGAATAATTCTGGGGAGCACTGCTTATATGCTCAGTTTGCTTTATGGTATTTTGCTATGAACGTTTGACAGTTTTCTGCTAGTGGAAGAATCCTGACTTGGGAGTAAAAGAAATGCAATCTGCATCGACACTACCAGCATACAGTTAGAAGTGCCTGAATGTTGAAAACAAGGTTTCAAGCAGACAAGCTTGGAAAAAAAAAAAAACAAACACAAAACATCAGTTGTTTTGTGAAAGTTCTACATGTATTATTCACAACTATCTCTCAGCAAGGGTTATTGAATGGATACCCAGCCAAGTGGATATATTCTGCCCATGGGAAACTTTTATTTTCTCCCCCTACTTCTTTCCAAGGTTCTTATTGTCCATTTTATTTTATTGTTTCTAAACTCAAGAAAGGTGTAATATTTTAGGTTAGGCTTCCCTGCTGTTCCCCTCAGGCCACCAGTTCCCACCACACCAAGTCACTTTTTCCAGAGGCAACGCCTCCAGCTAAATTTTCTGTACAGGGAGCCAGAGAGCTGTCACGAGCCACACACAGAAGTGAACTTCAGGTATTACAGAAAAACTTGCAAAGCCAAAAGTAATAAGTGGCTGGTTCCCGGAGAGGTTTGAGAACTAGTATGAAACAGTTCCTTTTCCTACATAGTGTAGTTTACTAAGGCCACCTTCACTCTAGGAAAAGGGTTTTGAGGGTTGCTATTTGGGAAAGGAGGAATGAATAATCAGCTAATTAATATGCATTCCTCTCCAGAATCATCACCAGTTCTAGGCTTGCCAGTCACCTAATTAAATTCTCTAAGTCTCTTAGCTAAGATCTTTTTATTTTTGTTATGAAGTTCATTTTCAAATAGCTGCGAAAGAGTTAAAGTTGGACACATCAATTGCTTATAAGTATTATGCTATTTTTAGCTTATTTTTCCTCAAAATTTGCCCTATTCCCATGTTCCTCAAACCTCTGAGTCATGTTAGAAGGCAGCTTTGGACTTAACATATGATCCCTGGTCTTGCCTGTGCTCACTGAAGCCAATTTGAACATGCACAGCCGACCTGACGTTTCCCAGTCTCTGGATTTGTTTCCCAGTCTCTGGATTTATTCCCCTTCTATCCCCAGATAGAAGGGGAATTTTAGATAGGAAGATACTGAGATAGAGTATTTTAAATATAATTTTCTTTTGGTAGTCTAACACGATGATGTAGCACTAAAATATCTAATCTCACTTATTGCTGATTTTGTTCAGTATTCACCAAATAATTTTAGACTGTATTTTTGCAAGTTGATTGTTATGACTATATGCTGTAAAAAAAATCAGAATATTGCAATTGGCTATGTATTCTTATACATACCAAGATAAACCTAATATTTTTCATAGCCTGGCAGGATACAAAATTACATGCACATTTCAGTTTTCATTCCTACAGTTCAATGCTTTTTAACAAATTATTTTCTTAAGGATTTCTTAGGGCTTTGTAGTTTAGGACTGCAATTTGCTTGCTATCCACAGGGAGTATTACCAGAGATTAGCAGTACTTAAACTGATGAAGGAGATATGTCATGTCTTTTTCACATTTGTGTAAAGGCACAACTTCAACAGATTGGCTGCAAAGGACATAATAATTTGATAGAGATCCTTTCTCTGCTTTTTTTGCAATGTATAATAGTTCTGCCTTTAAAAGTTGTATGTTTCCATGAATCCACAACAAACTAAGTGAAGTGGAAGCCTTTACAGTCTTATAATGCTGGAAAGCAGGAAATATTCAGTCATGTGTCCAGTAGAATTTGCTCAGATCTTGTCTAGTAGAAACTTTTCTTTTGTGAATCTCATAATATGTTTGAGGGTTTTTTAAAGTGGACAAACTAATGCTGAATTGCACATGCATGCAAACACGGAGATGGCAATATGACTGGGTTTTCCAGTGCACCATATTAGATAGATGGTGGAAAAAAATTAGGAGCATCTGCCTCAGAAAGGACCTTAGGATTTCTGTTAAAAGTCTTACTGGAATTACAAACAGGCTTGTTTGGAATTTCAATATTGTATATTAAGGATATCAAAGAGCTGTAGCAGGAGGGAACATTAACACTATTTCTCTTTTGCTGGCATATATGTGTTTTCTTTAGCAGTGAGGGTTCTTTCCTTACTGATTTTCCTTTGTTTGCTCAGAATCTCTTGACTAATTCCTACAAAACCATGCCTATAGGATGTACTACAGCATGATTTTGTGGTTTTGCTCCTTGTCCAGTTGTTAGCAGGATGGATCCAGCTCTAGATTCAGTTATTACTCTGTTTTTGTTCTGGACTCTAACCATGGAGGGAATGTTACCTGACAACTTCTTGCCTTACCTATCAGGTCTAGAAGCTCTTTCACACAGGAAACATATTAATTTTTGATTCATTCAGCAGCACCTGGCTTACAGGATGAAAAGCTGTTTCATGACCTCTAAAAAACAAATTAAAAAAGTATATCTCTATGTACAGAAAATTGATTTCATAATTTTCTCCAAAGATGTTTTACTGATCAACTAAGCTCTTTCGTGCTTTCCTACAGAGGTTTGATTTCACAACCCCACAGGAACATGGAATTGTTTAAATAGGCAATGTTAGTCCAAATCTCTGGTAAGCAGGCATCATCAACCGTATTAGAAGTAGCTTAATTACTTTTGGCAATTTTGTGAGGGAGAGGGCACTGTGCTTAGAAGGAAAATCTTGAGCCAGCACAGCTCCACCATTATAAACCGCAGGTTTTGAAATCTCTCTTCTTCAGGAACTGTGAAATGCACCCTAAGCAGTACTGCTGTGTTTTGTTAACCTTGTTTTGGCTCATATTTTGACAAGCCACCCAGGGCAATCCAGCCCATGGCATTTGTGGTGAAGAGGAAATAAAGGCAAGAGTCACTTTACCGAAGACAGTCAGTTCTGCGGGGTCGCTGTCCCTCTCCCCCACCATGTTGGTCCCCACACAGGTGTACATGCCCGCGTCGCTCTTCCTGGTGTTGGAGATCATCAGCTTCCCGCCACGGATCTGTCTCAAAACAAGGAACGTATTTTTAACTTCAGATGAACCAAGTGTATCAAGGAAAAAAAAAAAAAAGCAAAAAAAAAAAAAGCTGCCTTCTCGGGCAACAAGTTCCACAGTCAAGGCGTTTTAAAGTTTTGCTTGTGAATATATGTATAGCTTTAAAATCATAAACTTATATATTTAAAAATATTTAAGCTGTTCTAGAGAATATTTTTATCATACTGACTAATTTCAGCTTGCAACTAGTTTCAACCACTGAATGATTCCAACTGCACTTAATTTTTTTCCTTCGGTGTTCATTAGATTCTTTACATTTCAAAGTTTACATTTCTTGCTGCCTCTTGGCAGCACAAAGAGCTTGTATTTCTTGCATGATGATACTTAAAGCACTCTTGACATCTCTCAGAAGAAAAAGGCAGTTGGATTTAGTTTTATTTAGTTCATTTTACTGGTTTCTTAACAGTTTCCTTGATCACCAATTAAGATAGAGTTTCTCTCTTTGCTGCAGCAAACAGACTGAATCTGGCCCAAACTGAGAATTCACCCGAGTCTTGTAAGACTTAACATTTTTTTTGGCTACTAAGGGTGCTTGTAGAGGGAAAGAGCAGGATAGCTGAAAAAAATAAAGTAAAAATTTGCAGCTTGTGAAGTCACAGACAGTGTCACAGGCTAGACAATGGGGTGCTTTAGAATAATCTAGGAATAGAGCCAAAGAAACTTGAGAGTCGGGGAATGGTAGCCAGCTCCCTGCAACTCTTCCTTCTCTACTCTTGCGTGGACCCTAGCAGAGAGAGCCTGGTCCACAAATAGCAATGATTTAGGTTGTTTGGCTTGAAATCCTTCCTTAGGCATGCCACAAACAATCTTCCTGATAGTACGTCCATGTTGAATAAGGTCAGCACTGAATCATCACATACGACATAAAACTTTATTGAAGGAATATTAATGGTGAAAAGCTAAGCATTTAAAAATTAGGAATGAGATGTCCTCACACCCTTAATTTATCCCAGTTGCTCGCACAGACCATGATTTATCTCTACTCCCTTGATAAGTTAGGTATTTCTGCTGGATCCTTTTTCACTCAGTACGAGAAATGAACAGTCACAAAATTCAGCCAGTGTTACTCAATCAGTCAATATAGATTCATATTCAGGAGTCATAATTCTTTAGAGTGTGATTTCAGCCTTCATTTAGAATGCACGTCCAAATTACTACACTAAATACAACTTTACCAATATCATGCTAAGCTGTTGGGTTTTTTTCCACAGAGTATTTTCCTACCTCAGAGATACGACTGAATTTACCTATAAAACACCTCTCTGATATAAAGTCAGATTTTGACAGTTCAGTGAACTGAGATGTAGAAAAGATAAGGCCAAATGGCTCAAAGACATCCACTGAGTCCCCCATCTAACCGAGCACCTTACATGACCAAATCTACAGTTGAATAGATCTCCATTGCATCGGACATACAAACCAACCCTCAGAGAAGTTCAGGGTGGAGAGCCAAACCAGAAGCGATAAACAACCTTCTGCCCTCATTTGGGAAAGCTCGGAGAGGCAACCTGACAAAAGTCTCTGTGAGAAAGGCTATAAAACCATGAAGTTCTGCTGCTCTCGGCTGTGTGTCCTGTGTCTGTAGACAACCAACCAGCCAGTTGTACTCACACTGATTCGCTCCTCCCTGTCATCAATGCGGACTTTATCCTTCTTCCAGTAGATGGTGGGCTCAGGGTGTCCTCGAGGCGGCTGGCACTCCAGGATGGCAGGCTCTCCAGCTGCCACCACGACATCTGTAGGGTTCTGGCGGAAGTCATCCCGTAGCACTAATACAATAAATGAGGGAAAGAAGGAAAAAAAATATTAGAAGTGATGACATTGTAAGTGGGGGAAAAAAAACCCAACCATGTAGAAACATATAATATTAAACAAACAAGTCTCAACCATTAATAGGTGATGAGTTTGCATCTTACATTGACTATAAAAGATCTCATAAAAGAAGCTGGTGGATGGATCCTTTTGTCCAGTGGAGGCAGATTTCACACACATGGCTTTTTTTCCCCTTGCTTTTTTCTCCAGATAAGAACACTGCTCTGCATTTAAATTGGAAAGACCTGTAGCACCCATTACTCTTTTTAACCTTGACAGGGTCATTTTCCATAGTTAAAAAAGTAGCATTGCAGGTAGGATGTTCAGTTCTTTTCACAACAGAAAACAACGTGCTGAATATCTGCCTTGCCTGGATCTCCAGCTTCAGCATAAGCTAGGTAAAAAAGGGACAGAACTGACACTGAATTGCAGAGTTATACCTTGATTAAGGCTGTTGTTGTTATCCCTGTTATTACTGTTATCACCAAATACATGCCAAAGTGATCACCAGTTCTGAAAGGTGTCAGAGAAATCAAGCTGTTACTAATGAGCTTCCAGCACATTTATTTCTTCCTTCTATATATTTAGTTCTAATATTTCTGCAACTTCAAACCAGTGCTGTCCCATGACATAGAAAACAAAGGGCATTTAAATCACTGAGCTGTTTGAGAACTAAATTAGGCATCACAGGCCAACTTGTTATGTAAATCAAGCTTCTATAAGGAATTAGGTCCAACTAGTTGGCTTCAGTGTGTTAAAATGATATCCACTTCATCGTTATTCTTCCATGTGTGTCCTAGTCTCTAGGTTAATTGACATTCTTATAAACATAAAACTGAAAATAGCTCTAGATGAGCTACTGAAATAGAATTTAGGGCATTGCCCCTCCTTGAATTTCAGCTACGTATGGCTTTCATTAGAGCTTTAAAACAGTTCTCGCCCTTAATGGAACCAGGGCCCTCTGAGAAATTAGAAAACACTGTATCCTAGTGAAGGGGCAAGTCAGGAAGAGTTCAGCAGAAATTGCTCAGTCTCATTTCATAAGCAGAGATAATTTACTGCTTTCAATGTTAATAAAATGTGCCCCATTTTAACATTGGGAACGGAATATTTTTCTGTTCTGTAATAAGCCAGAGGAAAAATATGATTAATACATACAAGAATTGGTTTCTGAACAGGCTGAGGGGAGTGGGCTGTATATATGTGGCACTCAGAACGACATACAAGGTAACTTTTATAGTTCCTCATTTTGGGATACACAGGTAGATCCCAGAGGAAGGAGGGGATTAATTGGAAGTTAATTCCTTTTCTAACAGACACACAAAAAAAGAGTGACTATCTAGGTTTCACTCTCGAAGTATAAAACAGAAGTGATAGGATGGAGCTGGCAACAAATGCAGCTCTGGCAAGGACCTGAAGGCTTCTTAGGTGACATACCCAATGGATACATATTTTTTCCAACAGAAAACAAAAAAACTCAATCCCGAAATATTTCTGATTAATACGAATCACTTGTATGCTTCTGATTTGCAATAATCAAATTGACAGAAATGGAATTTATAGAACTTCAAGATCAAATGGAAGAAATAACTTATGCAATGCACTACACAGAAACGTTATGATGAGGATCATGGCCTGCTGACTATTTGGCAGTACAACATTTTGCAAAGCCAAGAAAGCCAATACCATGGCAATTTCAGGGAAAGAACCCGAGAAAAAGTCTTACAAAATCATTTTTTTTTTTAGGAAGCGTCTTCCTGTATCTCCATGATCCCTATGATATACAAGAAGAAAAAATACTTCTAGACAATGCTATACACACTTTCACAACCGGCAAATGGAAAAAAATCAGCTCCCTCCATTACACACAAAATAATTGTTTTTATTGGCTTGATTCTATTCGCAATTACAGAACTTCAGTGCAAATCTGCTAGTGGAAAATCCCCAGAAAATCAGCAGATCCCACCACATAATGGCTTTATATTCCTGACTCCTAACTCCTGGCAGCAACATTAAGGACAGCATTTTCCTTGAACATTTCACTCTGCTATATGAACCTGACAAATACAGTTTCCTAGAGTGATACACAGCAAATTACATTAACTTTCTCTGAATCATCCCAGCAACTGTGTAAGGTTCCAATCAGCCTCAGAATATGAGGCTAAGAGGTGATTTGATTTTATCACATTCCTTTATCCAAAGTCTTACTGCAAAACTGGCTTGAATGGAAGACAAAATTGATGCTACAGGCCTTGCTTAATCTTGCTCTGCACCTCAGCACATATGTGAGTGTTGAATAGATGTATCTCATCATTTCCATCTAAAGCATTCTGTGTTTTGGAGAAAAACAAAAAACAGTTGGAGGAAAAAGAAATAGGGGAAAAAAAATAAAGCTGTAACAGAAAGATAAAGATAAGAGAAAAATGTGTGGAATATAAATTAAAGAAAGAAAGCAACTCAAAGAGGAAGAGAGGGAACACTAAATTTAGGGAGCGTGAGAAGAAAAAGCCAGGTAAAGAAAGGAAAAAAAAATAAAAGCAGAGAGAAAAACAGGGTAAAGAGCAGAAGGCACAGGCTGCCATTCCTGTGACTCAGTGCTTTTAAAGCAATCTAACAATGGAAAAGCACAGACATTAATCTGATCAGCCCAGCCAATCCAGAACATCCAAACATCACCCCGAGAGAGGGGGAGCAGGGAAGAGGGGGCCAGAGTGCGAGCTGGTGAGCTTGGCTGTCCCCCTCCAGTGGCACAGGAAGCCACAGAAGAAAGGAGCGTGGACTGGAAGTTGAGTTCACACATATTAGAAGAGTAAATGGAAAAGTTGCAGCACAGCTTAGTGCATTCACCATATCTAATGGTACAATCATCTGTGAAAACAGAAAAATGACTGAGAGCTGCAGAATATTCCTCAGCCAATTATCCACAATTGCTGGGTACTTCCAGATAACTGTTAGTGTGCCTGAGCAGATCACCGTTTCCACACACCGGCAAGAGGCTTTTGTTCACTTGAGGAGCCAGCCCTCTTCAGGGCCCTTTTGGCAGGGCACAAATACTAATGTTTTAAAAATTCAATACAGGTGGGAAAAATGTTCCACCAGCCTTCTCTTCCTCATCCTGTGTTCTTATTTTGCTTTATTCCAATTTTAACGTAAGTTACGCAGCTCCCTTTGTGCTTGCGTGGGTGTTTCCCTACATTTTGGGTTTTTCCCTGCATTTTGGGTGTTTCCCTGCATTCTTTACTGTGAGGGTGTTGAGGCACTGGAACAGTTCTCCAGAGAGGTTGTGGATGCCCAATCCCTGGAGGTGTTCAAGACCAGGTTGGATGAAGGTCTGAGTAACCACTGGAAGGTGCCCCTGTTCACAGCAGGGGCATTGGGAAAAGATGAACCTTCAGGTCACTTCCAACCCAAACCTTTCTGTTATTCTATGATTTACCAAGGGGTGACAAAGAAAAAGATGTCTGGCACCTCTCCCTACCAACTCTGGCACCACAGTGCAGCTGGTTCTGTTCCCTTTGAAGGGCAGCTCAAACGTTTAAAAAGGCAAAGCCTTGGAAGGGCAAAAGCTTCTGGATGGCTAAGCCTTGCTGCCTGGAAAGGCACCAAGGGACTGGAGCGCTGGAAAAGACAGCTAACGCGTCCACACAGCCCACAGTGGTGCTGTGGACAAGAGTTTAATTAAAGTTTGATCGGTCTCTTTGTAGCTTGAAAAGCTGATGCTGCTCAAACAAGATAGATGTCTGTGAGCAGTCACGTTGGTCTTTAAGGCATGCAAAGCCCTGCACGGCCATTTCCAGGTAGCCGGGAGCGTAACCAGGGAAAGGGAGAACATCCAGCAGCGGCAGCGCCGAGATAAACACGCACAGGGCACGCACCTGCTGGGGCCAGGGAGGGAGGGGGAAAGGAGTGAAAAGGAGCCCCTGCTACCAAGGCAACTGCTCACCAGCACCTGCCAGCTTAGGCCCAAATCCAGGCCTCGGTCAAACTGATGCTCATAAACTCAGGGAATTACACGGAAACCGAATTAATTTCCTCGGCCGAGGCTCCAGCAATTTGTTTAAAGGAAGTGGAGATAAAGCCACGATGTTTACGGGGTAGGAGGGAAGGTGGCCGAGTCAAAATTATTCTAGGCTAGATATCCATGCCTTAATCCTGCTTTCCAGCTTCCAGGTCCTTAGAAAGAAAACATTTTTATAGGATTTACATTTACATGATGATTACAAATAACCATCTGTCTGCTTCCACTTTTTCAATCTGGTCCATGTCCCACGAGCCCCCAGCCTGTGGTCAGAGCAGCTAAGCTGGAAGGAAGAAGTGGATGCCCGTCAGGAGGCTTTGGGATAATTGCATTCTTCTCCCACCAGCGCTCGTCTCTCCACCTCCTCCCCCTCGGCGTGCACGGTGAACATCTGAGATTACCGGGAACAGGAGGGAGGGAAAGAGTATGTTTTTTGCCTTTTTCAATGAATGATAATGTCTTAAAACACAGCTACATCTGTTGTGCTGACTAGAGGGTATAAAGAGATATTGAGTAAATGTTAATAGGCTGCTGTAACTTGGGTCCTGGTAGTTTGTATTCCCCTTTCTATTTTATTTTATGCTTATCTCAAGATAATATTATTCTTACACAAAGACTTTGTGCAGACACATCAGTGACAGTTTGGTCACAGGTAGGTCTCCCCTGATCCAAGTCACTCCCCCACAGGCATTTTCCTAAATCCTCATCTCTCCACCACTGCTTTGGCACTTCCCACCTCTGATACATACTGATAGGAACAACTGACATGAATTATTATGTCAAATAAGTGCCCAGATGTCATGCAGTGGACAGATTAAAGGATTATTATACTTTAGGTAGCATATGGTGCTAAGGGGTATTTTGGAACTTGACTAATGTGTATGATCTACTGAAATGGTCCCTGAGCAAGCCAGCACTACCTGCTGAAATGGGGTGACAGAAAAAAATCAAGGGGTCACAGACAACTCTCCTTGTGAAGGATAATAATACACTTTGTTTGAAGATGCTGCTGCCCCACCTCTTTGTTTCAGTAGCTGTCTCTGTCACATTTTGTAAGGAAAATTTAAAAAAAGAAAATAATCACAACCTAGACAATAGTCTTAGGCAAGACTGTCAGGGAGCTCTTGAGCTCCCTCTGCATGGGCACAGCCTGGAAAAAGCTGCTACTGTTAAAAAAAAAAAAAAAAGGATTATAAAGAACTATACACTTTTTCCCTCTGTTCTTTTTCCCATCCTTCACCTATCTCTTGATACTGATATTGCCTAGCAGACACGAACATTAGCTAAATTACTATGACTCAAAATGTTCAGACTTTACCTTAAAATGAGGCCCTATACCCAAGAGAACCATTTTCAGAGGCATTAAGATATTTTCAAAGAGTCTAGTAGCTTCAACAATGTTTGATTAGTAGGGTACCTAGAAATCAAAGTGATGAAGTGAGCAGCACAGAGATTCCTGCATCAAGAAACAAAAGGAGAATCTTCTTCCTTGCCAATTCAGCAACTTTCTTTGGCTTCATCCATTTTTCTCACTCAGTATTTCATGTGCTTCTGAACTCAGTAACTTCGTACTTAAGTTAAAGATAGCTTGCTTTTTATTCTCAGGCCTCAGTAAACACAAAAATGTGGAAAAAACACTCCATTCTGACACATCCTCTAAAATGTCTGACTGCTCATACATACAGATACAGACACAGAAAGAATCTGGACTTTATGAGGAACATTAATGTCTTAATTTCAGTCTGAGGTGTACCCCAACTAGCTGATTGTACAAGAGTCAGGAAAGAAGGCGGGTTTTTTCCTTTCTTATTTCCAGCATACACTGCAAGAGTCAGACTTTGAAATCTCACTCTAGCAGTTAACCCAGTTAAGGGCACTGCCGACCTATTTTCCCTTTTACACAGTTACACAGGTATACAAGTGATAGTTGTTGCAGACATTAGCTTATGATTTCTTTCTGATTTTTTCAGGGCTGCTATTTGTGCTGAATTAAGCATATGCAATACAGCCTGAATACACTTACTGAAAAATTGTGTAATGTCTTTGTTTTTCTCATGATTCATTGTGATCACTTGAATGCAATCTGACATCTCTGTAATATTTTTTTTCTGAAAGATTTTATTTGACTACTAGATAGCAAGAAGAGTGGAGATTTTTCTAATTTAGAACATAATATATTTATATTTAAGCTTCCTGATTGAAAACAAAGTTCTATCACCTGTCTTCATTGCAATGAATTTCCAATAACCTTCTCTTTTTTTCAAACTCCCACCTCCTTCCACCAACAAATTCTGAATGCTGCAGTTAACAGTCAGCAATCTCATTACCCATCTGCTATAAATCTTCAAAAGCATCACTGTGTTTTGACAGTCAAGAAAGGCAAAGGGAAGCAATAAGCATAACCAAGTGTTCTTTATGGATGCAAATATCCTGAAGACCACATTTAAGTAATTTCAGAAATCTAAAGCTATACAATGTAATATGTTGAAGAATTTTCTCTAGGATACAGGGAAGATTTTTTTTTTCTCTTATTCTTAAAGCATAATCACTCCTGATGAATAAACTGCACAGCTTGCTAATGTTAGCAAGAGACACATTACTAGGAGTTTTATTTCATTGAAGCTAAAAACCC
The DNA here is from genome assembly GCF_003945725.1 of Corapipo altera. NCBI lineage: Eukaryota > Metazoa > Chordata > Aves > Passeriformes > Pipridae > Corapipo > Corapipo altera. Next base: position 10,794,403 of record NW_020884898.1, on the reverse strand, counting down.
GACCACTTGCTTAAAAGTTCAGAGACTTTCTAGAAGAATTGATACCATAACTGTAGACAACAAACTTTGAAAAATGTGCACAGTCTGTTATAAATCTTCACATTTAACAAGGATCAGACATTTAGCAGTTTAAGTCAAGTCTGAAGTTAGCTTTTACATGCTCTTCCCATCTAATGGACTACCTATTCAGAAAATCATGGGCAAGAAATTTATTTTTTCCCAGATAAAGGGAATATGAGACAAGGAAGCAAGCACAGCTTAAAAAACACCACCTCACAACCGAAGCACTGTCACTTTTATGCTAGCATGTCTTCTTTGCAGCAAGAATATGGGACTAGTTTCACCAAAAGCATCAGAGGACTCTTCAAATCCCATCAACTATGCTTTTCTCCCAGCAGTGCAATAGGGAGGATCCTGTTTAGTAAAAGAGGCAATCCTTCACAATCCCTTGTAGGCTACAGTCAAAAAAGGGATAGATCAGACTGAATAAACCTTTGCTCTCTGCAGTACAGCCATTCTTAGGTTCTAATAAGCAAAATTAGAAAAAAAAAAAAGACAAAAAACAAGCCTAAACAAACAAACAGACAAAAATCCCCCATACCAACTAACCAGCCAACCAACCAACCAGAAACTTAGAGGAATTAGAAATATATAAACAATTTTCTAAAGCAACAACATCCAAAAAACCTCAGACATTCCTGATATACGAACAAAATTCTAGTGGGAGCTTTTCATCATGTGCTTCAGAAGAGCACACAAGAAACTGCACTGTACATTATGAGTTTATGTGCACAGTAGCGAGATTCCCCAGAAAGCACAGATTTAATTAGTAAAGTTCAGAAACCACAGCATATGAGCATGCAGGTTTACTGTGGTGAGTACAAAAGTAGCATTGCAGCACTGTGCTCAACCTAATGAGTGCAACAGAGAGTCTGACACAGCATTGAGCAAATGTGTTTTTTCTGCTTCAAACTGGAGTTGGTTCTCCTAAAACCACTTCAGCTGCCTCAGTCTCCTGGGCTTCCAGTTCAATCCCAGCCAAAACACCTAAAAAATACATGTGCCCTCAGTAAAACAAAGGAATGAGAGCAGATGAGAATCACAAAAAGAAATACAAATGAATGAATATTTCTTGTATGAGAAATATAGAATGTTATATGCTTCATTTAGCCCATATAATACAGACTGCAATCTCAGAGCTCCACTGAAGTGTGAATAGCCTCTAATAAACTTCTTGTGTACACATGCACAACACATACACAACAGCTGGGATGCTTTCCCATCTTGGCAGGGGGTCACTGCCACATTACTGCTATACTTTAGCCACATTAGGCAAAGCATCAAACAAAATAGGCTGCTGCCCAACATAGGAATTCTCTTCCATCCATCCCCCCTATCTCCACGCCTAACCGTGGTCTCTATTTGTTAATTATGAGCTAAAACTCATCTATTCAATTTTTTGTGAGCAGGGTTTTTTTTTTTGTCAGGGCTTTTCTGTTGCTCCCTTCAGACGTCAGGATTGAAAACAAGATATTTGAGCAGACATAGCAAGGTACATATTTCTCAGTGAGCTTTTGTAACTCCGTGGCGAGGGGACTGTGCAGCCACACTGCAGCAGACATGGAGCGCAAGGCACATCCACAGCTGGCACACAGAACCAGGGGAAGCCGTCTGCTGCTTCCCAAACACCTCACTTCCCATCCTGCAAACTGTCCTCATGTCAATGGGACATTTTGGGGTGGTTGCCAGGTGCCATTTAAACAGGCCTGCTCTATAGGCCAGGCTGGCCTCGTGTCCTCTGTCCCAGGAACGGGCATGTCACCTCACATGGGCTCAGCAGCGGCGTTTCCTGCCGGACCTGGCCTTTATCATTCACCTCCTGAAAGGCTCCACTGCTTCCACTTTTTGTAGAATTTGTCCCAGCAAGTAGAGAATGGAAGCCGGAAATGCATAAAACATGTCTGGTGAGACGTTCTCAGTCATTTGAAGCTGGTGGAAAATCGGAGCTGAGGGAAGGAAGAACTGTGTGTGCAGGGGGTGGGACAGCAGAAGGCCTCAAGTCATCAAATATGTATGCTCACTGCTCCAGTCACATTTGGCACCCCTCCTGCAGGAATCTACAGCAAAACCTCACCTCCTAAAATTCCTCTACAACTTATGATCTCATATTACTTTAACACTATACCATAAATTAAAAAAGCAAGGATGCATGGCCCAATGACATTGTTCATTAAAACTTCCACTTCTACCATCCCTGAGGACAATAAGAACTTCTTTTTTTTCTTCCAGTGTTGGGGCTTTCTTTGAAGTTCCATCATGGCATTCTTCCTTCAAAAAAGGAACTTCAAAATCTTTCAAATTTAACTACCGATCAAAAATGTTAGATAATTTTTCTGGATTACCTTGAACAATGCAAAATAATTTATCTGTCACTTGTCATCATAATATTTTGCGTAATGAATTTAAGTTTCCAGAGCTCTAGAGAACAGAAGGAGCAATGTGATATGTGGAACCTATATTAAAAATGCTCTTAGGACAAAGTCATTTGAGTTCTGTCAACATATTACCAGCTAAGATATAATCCACAGATAACTAGATAAATCAGTAATTTTCTATGGTCTAAACACAGAAAGGAAAACCCAAATTTGAGATTTTATGCAAAACAAAAAAGAAACCAGTGTAATTTGCCAGAAATCTCTTGAACTTTTGAGCTATTCCAATAGCATAAGGAATGGCTTCTCTATAATATAACTCTCCCACTTATTTTCAAAAGAGAAAAAGAATATAAGAGTTCACACTGCCCTCATTATTATGCACTGCAGTGTACAAGAGAAAAGAAAAAAAATTAAAGAAGCAGGAGCAAAGACCAACCGTGATAGCCTGAAGCAACAATTTTGAAAGGGGAGCTTAAGCATCCAGAGGGAGACCAGAACCTGGGTGTCCAGCTCCACCCTCCAGTCACACTGTGCCTGAGACTCCAAATGACCTTCAGCTGAGTGGTTACACCAACTCCCAGACATACTGTTGAAAATATAGTAGCAGAATGTTCTGAATTGCAGTAAATGTGAAACAATTTTTTTTTCCTATAACTAGTACCACTTTCCCAAAGCACTATTCCATGTACAACAAATTCTGCATAACAGAAAAGCTAACAGTACAACGAAATTAGAAGAATAAAATTAATCCACCACGTGTCACACATCCTTCTAAAGCCTTGGTGCTGAACATTCCTCTGGCAGTTCAGTAGAAGAGAAAATCAGGGTAACTACAGATCTGCTGATGGATTTAAAATAAGAGAAAACTGACAAAGAGCACAACTCGAATAACAGTCTACCTCAGACTACAGTGAAGAAGCAATCTGAGATGTGCCTGTAAAACAGACTTTAACATCTGCATTACTCAACAGCTGGAACAACCCTTCGGATGAAAGGCTCACATTCCTCCAAAGTGTCTGAAAGACCTCTGTTAATCCCACAGTTAGAGTATCAAATCATTTTTACAATCTTTTCTCTCCCTCTTACCTCCCTTCCAATCACTAGTGTAACAAAAACCCTATTCCAGCTCAGGCACATTTAATAACTGAACATTGAAACAGGTTTAATCGGGAACCTCCCAGCACAATCAAGTCATTCATTTTCTGCCTTCTTAGCACAGAGTTTAACCAGACACACAGTACCTGTGCTTGCAGCTTCCACAGAGGAGTTAATTTGTGTACATTTATACAGATACTGTCATTCTTTGATTGCACTGGAAAACTAGAGGCTATACTGACAAGATAAAGTATTCAAGCACCATATGATAGACAAAGCACAATATTGAAAGAGGCAGATTAGATTATTAGACTCGACAGGATTGGATGCAGGGAATTTTTAGCCTGCCACAGTATTCACCTGGGATAGATTTTAGGCCAAGTAGTACAAATATTTTCTTCTATGAGAATTACATTAAAAATTTTTTTAAAAAAATCTACTGTTTGGAGGATTTTTAACCCAGCTCACTCTACTGACCCAGTTCACAGCCCAGATTCATAAGCAACAGAGAGAATGACAACCTATTACAAATGGAGAAAATAAGTGGCCAGGAGAGAATAGTACTACTTAAAGTAGATTTTCCACCAAGGAAAATGTGTTGTTAAGCTATGCAATGTACTTCCCTATATTTAGAATAAGGAATATATAAAATACAATAGCTCATATAACCAGTGGGATTTCTCTGAGACCAGGAGAAGTGGAAACATTCTGTAGTTCACTTGTGCAGCTTCAATTAAGGCAAATTGAATTAAACTCTCCCTTGAGGAGGACCTCTGTAGCTCTGCTCCTCCTTTTCTGAACAATTCCAGATGTAGGTGTGGAACATTTTCAGTTTCTCTCTGAAGAATTCCACATGCCTGGCTGTGCTGCCACATTCACACAAGGAGGTGAGCCTCTGGGGGAGAAAACATGGGGCACTAAACAATGTTCAGCCAAGAGTGGGCACATATTTGATTTTACAACTTACTTCTGTTCACTGGGGCCTCCTTCCTTACTGAGCAACAGACAGATCCACTGGAAACAACTCAGAATACATGGAAACACTTCTGCTGCTGAACAAATGAAGTTTAGTACCGTGTGGCTCATAATCACACATTCAGTGGCGCTTTGCTTTCTTCCTGCCATATCCAGAACTTATTACCTGCCTCACAGCTCTCCTTTGCCCTTCCTTTTGAGCACATATCCAATCCAAGGCACTAATGACTTCTGCTGTAAGGAGTCACCCTTCTAATGCAAGTCTGCAGGTTCACCTCAGCACGTTGAGGCTCAGAGATGAGAATTGCCACTCCCAGGGCACACCTTTGGTTCTGGTTCACACAGGAGTGACAGAGCTCCAGCAGGTCCAGCTGCTGGCCACAGTTCATGACTTTTCTTTCTCAAGCAGACATTTGCCAGAATGCCCTTTCCCCACAACAGCAGGGTTTAGGAGGTCAAGTCCATTTTACTGGAACTCATGAAAGCTTTCAACCCCCTCCAATGTTTCCCTCAACCCACTGACAGGCTGGTACATGAACAAAATACATACTGGGTTTTTTTGGTTTGTTTGTTTCTTTTTTTAAATAGTAGGTTGCAGACCTATCCTATGAACAAGGGAACACTACATTAATTCAGCACAACTAATACTTGCTTAAAACTTTAAAAGTTTCTTTTCTGTTCTTTTCTAATCAAATATCTCATGGCTCTGAGCTACAACCCTCCATACTTCTTCGAATGGTTAAACAGAAATGCCAACAGACACACAGCAGTAAATTCAGTGTGTAGCTGAAATTACTGAGCATTGAGGATTTTAAATCCGCATCGTGCAGGATCTGAACAACATCTAAATGTACATTCGAGTTCACAACGCAGGCAGCAGAGAGCTTTGTGTGGGAATTTGCCTGTGATTCCTGGGCATCCAGGAGCCTGGACTGCAGACATTCATCACTGCTACAGTGGGAATGTCAGGAGGGCTGGCAGATTGGATTCAAATCTCTGCCAGTCCTTTTATAAAATGATAAATCCAAGACATTTATTCAGAACCTGCTTCAGATCCTACTGGCAATGGTAAATCCATTAAACTTTGCTTTCACTGTTCATGATGTTTATAAAAATAGTAGCTGGAATTACAAACCAGTAATACAAAGCTTGGTATTTTTCCTCCTCAGATGTAATAATGAGCTGGATAAGAACAAAGTTGACCCAGGGATTTCAATGCAGAAACCTTCATTGCAAACCTGAGCAGTAGTGTGCAAACCCATGTTTTTATGTCAATATAATAATGGCATTTCTATGACTATTAATAAAGTATAGATCTGCTGCTGGATTCATGGTTGAAGTGACATCATAAAATGAATTATATTTCTTCTTAAACTATATAATTAACTCTTAATGAACCCTTCCCTTTTCCCAGTAAATTCAATTTTATCTAATCCTTGGGTTTATGGTAATGTTGAGCTCATTAAAATGTTACTTAAAACTCATTAAAATGCACACTGAGAGGTAACAGCTTCATTACAGTAATATGTTGTAAAAGAAAAAAGAATGCTTTATTATCATTTAATTGTTTCCAAAATGGAATACATTTGCATAATGATGAGGTTCACAGGATATTTTCAGTAGTACTCAATAATTAAGCAGTTCAGTAATTAAAAATGCATTTTCTAAAAATAATTTTATGTTCTTGCTTACTCCCTGTTGTTTTTTTCAATTGGGAGAAGTGCTCATGTTGATAGAGTTTATAGAACTGAGCAACAGTGATACCTGAATTGACATTACAAAAAGATAACATTTAAAGACCTCAGCAAATATCTCTTTCAAAACAATAAATTAAAATTGCCACCAATATATATTACGAACCAGACTTTCTAAGTCGCATAATATCCCTCCAATCACTTTTTTTCAGCACCAGGGAGAACCAGGAATTATAAAGGGGCCTTTCAAGTGCAAAGCCTTACTATCATTTTCATCATTTGTTCTTACTGTACATTTGCACATGATAGAATACTCCAAGAGAGTATTCTATCCCAGCATTGTTTGGGACCTGGACATGGCTTCAGAGCACATCAGTGTAACTATGAATCCTCCTGAACCCATGTTTGGAGGCAGAAGCCCCCAAGCCAGGGTACTGCTTATAGAGCAATGTTGTAGCTTCACCCCTGCTTTTCTCCTTGACAGAAACCACCCCAGCTCAAAGGCAAAAAGACAAAACAAGGACAAAGCTAGAGATAAAAGTTACATCTTCTCAGGAAACTCGGCACTAGGAGTGTCCATTATTTGCCATATGACATTCAGGTAGAAGATATTTTGCTAACTTTAATTTTAACTGCCAAAGGAGGGTTACCAGAAAAGCTGAAATACCTTGCCAGAAAAACTGACACACACATTCCCATTTAGATGGGAATAATACAACTTTGAAGCCTTGAGTCATTCAAGGAGCTGTCTAATGTAATACCATTTAAGATCCCTTGAAGTATTAATTTAATACCAATCGCTGCTCTTTTCTGTGGCTTTCAAATATTTCAAAAATTTCAAATATTATTTCTACTTCTATAAAGCAGATACTCTGTATCACAAAGCACCCAATATGGATTCTTCCAACTTGTTGTGAAAGTTGATCAGCATGCCAAAGGAACAATTAAATATGGATGCAGCAGGTTAGACACAGGAGAGAAACAAGAGGGAACAAGAGAGAAAAGTGGTCTGTGAGCTTTCAACCTCTATATCATTAGTGGGGAATAACAGACTAGCACAAAAATAATCTAAAGGGAAAAAAATGAAGTATTAACCAGATTTAACAATTTCAGCAGCTGAAATTATTGTATGTAATAGGAGAGCATTTCTGTGGTATGAGGCTGGAATGTACAAAAAGAGAACAAGTTATCTGGTTTACCGTGGTTTTCCTGGGTGAGTCTGGACAACTAACTGATCTCAAGTCCCAGATGCAAATGGAGTATCAGACTTCTTTTGATCCCTTCTCTGATTATTTAAATAGATCAGTCTTGTCCGTCTCTACAATCCCCTCTATGTACTTTCTGTAGTTCCTTGCACAGTGGTCCAAATGACAATTCTATAATGCCTATCTTAACAGAATTTATAAAAATGAATCCAGGGCAGTTAGTCAGTGAGATATCAGTATGTGGGCTGAAAAATGTTGTTTAATGCAATAAGTCAGGTCATATTTCTAAATTTGCTTTTGATACTCCCTTATAAATCTAACTCTTCTGATGGAGATGCACATCACTGTTTCTACAGTAATTTACATCTCATGTTCTCAGCTATTTCAAAAGAAAACAAATAATGTGTCTTTGTAGGCAAGTAAACAATCTCTCATTTTATCTTTATTGCACACGCTAGCAGACAAGTCATTTCTATCAAACACTCAGCAAGATGGAAATAAATAATTCTGGAAATAAATAACTGGCATAATAAGTATTAATGTTGAAAACCCTCTCCATTGTATTCCCTTGTATTGAGTAAGTAAAAATAAATGAGATACCATAAATATAAAGCAGAAGATAGATGGTACACTGAGGGGAAAAAAAAAAATAATTACCTATTATATTTACTAGTTTTCTCCAATATAAGCAGTGTGTAAACTGAACAACCAGCAACAAAGGCTGTTAAAAAAACCCAAAAAAACCCTTTAACACAAGCAACGTGCTGCTGTGAGCCCAAAGAAGAATTTCAACTAACCATTCCAGATTATTTTTTAACTTGTACCAAAATAACTCCAAGATACAAGCAGCGTTTTGTGCTATCTCAGAGTGTGACACGATGGTCGTTTAAACGCATCAGATATTTTCTTGTTAAAACACTGTCTAATGCATTCTTATTTAGTGCCTCCCTGCTGAGGTTATACTACATGTTGCTGTTTCCAAACAGCTGATGGCTCTCAGCTAATGAATTTATTTCTCCAAAGGACAACTGAATACCTTGTGGGTCATATAATGAAAACAGACAGCTTGAATAGGAATTCCGTGGGTTTGTTTTCACTTTTACTCCATATCAAGACTAAAGACACCTTAGTCATACAAACTCTATGCCAGCGAAAAACATTTGTTCAAAAACATATGAAGTCCTTCCATTGCCTGCTTGGAATTCATCTCAATCATAATTGATGGCTCCTAGAGTGGAAATACATATCCTGACTCAGTTTAAGACTCAGACTTTCACTGTCTTTACTCAAAACAAAACCCTGCAAAAAGAAAGATGAACTGTATACTCCCATATCTCACCGGAAAATCTGTAAAATAATAATGGAAAAAAAACACACAAAGAAGAAAGAAAAAAACTGCTCTCCCCCCCCGAAACCCCAAAACCCCAAGAAACAAACAAAAAAAACCACAGAAAGAATCACAAACTGGAGTATGAATGTGTTTTGAACGTTGTAACTACTACAGCTTATATGTTTCTTTTATGAAACACCTATTCTTACAACTCAAGAGTTAAATGCCAATGGTATTTAGCATAACCACTGAAAACCTGGGTGCTCAAGGCCACACACCAGCCTCACTGGTGTCCTCCAAAGCAATATATTGTTTCCCAGTTGCTTGAGGTTTATACATAATCACAGCGACAACTACATCACATTCTACTTAATTCTTCAAATATCTTTCTTTTTCTCGAATATTTAGAGACTCTCAAGTTTCCTAAGCTGCACAGTACTAAAAATTTCTATGAAAGGGAGAATCTCCTCAACTCGGCCCAAATCATGAGTGGGCTTATCTGAGATAAGAGGATGCTCTGAAAAACGACTGCCCAAGACTTTCACTTTTGAAACACTAATTTGATTTCTACTGTCTTTACCATCTGCCTAGATTTCTGCTAAATTCGTAGTTAGTGCATCTTTCAGACTTTCTAAAATGTCATATCTTGCAGAGATTTGTTTTAGAAACAGGGGAAAAAAAATAGAAAAAGGGAAGGAAAGAGAGAGGAAGGGGGTGGCAAACAAAGGAGAAAGCTAGTCTGGCTATTTTTGCCATTTTTTACTTAAAATACTAAAAATCACCTGTTCAAACTCTCCGTTCTCCACCCCCTAATGAGAGTTGTTAGTAAAAAGAAGCAGTCCAGCCCACCCCCTGACGTCTTTAATTGACTTCATAGCGAGTGTTATCAAGAGCTACTGAAGCAGTGCTAATGGTGCCTGCAGATTGCTCACACATGGCATGGCTGGCATTCCTTGGACCTTAAAAGGGCTAATAGGAGACTGTAATCTCCACTCAGCATGGGAGCAAAGACCACGAGTGATCTGGAAAACACAAATAATTAGAAAGTATCTTCCCCAGAAGGAAGGGAGGTGGAAAATGAAGATAAAGCTGGTACCCAACCACGGAATCTCCTAACTTTGCTATTATGGAACTTCTGAAACAACAGAGTATTGTTTCAAAGAGTGTGACATTCAGTGACTAAAGGAATAAATCCATTTCACCCAGAAATGTGGGCTTCTAATTCTATCACTGAATACTTCATAGAGAGATGTACAATAGGGGTTAGAGAGAGAGGTAGCTTTTAAGATTTTTTTTTTCTGTCAGCATTTCTCCAATAACTTCAGTGAGACACCTGAACATCATCATAACTTTTACTAACGTTAGTAATGATAACCTGAACTTTGGGAATCTAAAATGTTTTCATACTTAAGACCTTGAAACAAACTCTGACCAAGCCTCACAAAAAAGCCAACACAAAGCCTGCAGGTAGCCCTGAGGAGCTCTGCAGAGCAGCTGGGATACATGTCCCCTATCCTTTGCTGCTCTGGTAAATACCACTCTTCCTACCATACTGTACCAATAGCAACAATGCATAAGTGGTAACAGAACTGGGAGGGCAGGATCAGTGCTGGTGGTCTCTGCAAAATGCAGCAGTGCTGATCAGGAGGAGTATCTTGACTGCAGAGAAATGTCTTTATATTAATTTTCAGGAAATTAAAGAAATATATATTAATTAAGGAAAGCAACAGGCATATTTTTATCCTATAGATATTCCTAAAATATTTTTAATAATTAAAATATTTTAAAAATGTGTTTTCAAGGGAGATTAGGCAAGATAGAAAATCAGCCGTGATTTCAACTTGATTGCCCCACTGTGAAGGTAGTGATTAATGAATTAACCTTTATGAAAAAGAAACTAAAGATACTGTGGGCATGATGTCTCCATTTAGCTGTAGAGCAGCTGATAGCATACAAATACACATTGATAAAGCTGGACCTCCCTGATGGAAAACACTGCCCCTGACTTATGTGAATTGTTGGACGTTGTTAATGAAACAGGGGGAGATTTGGTTGATATAACTTACTTGCCTTGACAAAAGCCTGTGATAAGATACTTGACAAGAAACTATTAAGGAAAATAAATAGCCACAGGGTAAGAGGTAAATTCTTGTTGTGGATTAAAAATTAGCTAGGTGATAGGAAACAAAGAGTGGTAATTAATGGCTGCTTCTCCAACTAGAGAGAAGTTAAGAGCTGTGTACCTCAGGGATCTGAAACAGGACAGGTGTTCAATACATATATTAATGGGTTCAAAGTGGAAATACACTGGAAGTAAAGGAAAATCAGTGAACAACACAAAACTATTTTCCAATGGATAAACATGGCTGAGATATGCCACAAGGGCCCATTCGAATTTAGATGGCAATACTGAAACAGCAGATAGCATTTGATTTTATATAAAGATGAAAGGTATATACATTTGGGAGGGTTGCTGAAGGTCATCCCTGTGCTCCCAATAGTTCTGGTGTAACAATCTAACTGGAGATAAAGGGGTGAAAAAGTCAGGAAGGATAAAAGCAAAGAAGTTCCAGAACTACCGCAGTATGACTTACAGTCAATTTAGATTATTTCTGAACTCCAAAATAGTACTTTACAATTGACACCAAAAATTTCAATTGTTTTTTTTTTTTTTCAAATACTTGTGCATTGTACCAGCCTAATCACTATACAAAAATGAGTAGAACTTTACACAGCATTTTATTTTCAGTAAATACAGTTCAACCAGCTGTGTTCATCCCTCTCTCTGGCAGTGCCAAAAGTACCATACAATTATCAACATCTGTTATAACTGCTTTCCAAATTTGATTCCAAAAACATGTACTTCTGTCTTCTGCCTTGAATTCAAATATAAAAAGACTAAAGCACAGTACAAACAAAGAATCTATCAAATACCAGCTGCAATTACAGGGCACAGCTAGAGAGACACATTAAGAACTGAGTCTAACACATCCCAGTGTATTTACATTAGTCTAATCTAGCAGGCCCAGTCAGCTCCACAGGCAAGATGAATAGCATGAGTTTTAGCACTCAGTAGCAACCCTGGAGTATTTGCCAGGAATCCTGGGAGAGTTTACATCACATTGCTACCATCAGCTAAAGCCTCTGTCATGCAGACATACCCAAAGAGGACAGCTGGACGGAGGCTGCTTATTTAAAATTTAGTGCAGACAGTAAATGAAGTTACAGTACCAATTGCACAGAACTCATCCAACTAGCATTAACTTGTTTGATTAACATTTCAGTTTTATGGCTACTTGGAGTGATGACCAAAGCTTAAACTCAGTGGATTTTTATCTATCCTTTTCCCAAAATGCTTCACTGTCTCCATATTAAATAGTTACTCATGAAAAAAATGATGCTACTATTCTTTTAACCATAATATATTAATTTCTCCACTGTACCTCTTTATAGTCATACAAGTAATCTTGACAGTGTACCTACCCATCCAGTAATCCAAGAGTTTGGAAAGACCAAGAAGGAGGTGGAGTTAAATTGGGTGCACTGATCAGATATGCAAGAAAACTGCTTGTCTAAAGGGCCCAAATAAGTTCTCTAAAAAACCCAGAGCTCTTCCTAAAACAAGACTGCCAATGCTCCTCCACATGGAGAGCTGAAGTAAGACTCAATTTAAATCATCTGCAAAACGATAATTTCTTTTTAGTTATTTTCCAAAGAAAGCTTTCCCTCCAGAAATTAAACACCCAGTTACACATGTGTCAATAAAAATTCTGGAATTCTCCAGCCATTTAGCTTACCCTAATTGCCTCTGGGAGCACAGTGCTCACAGACACTCTCCCTTCCCACTGCCCCATTTTCTTGCACGCCTGATGACACAACTTCATGCTCCAACCTGAATTGCAGTCTAACACTATAACCCTTCTTCCCTCTACTAAATATGTGCATCCAAAATTCCAGTAGAGTGGGTCCCAGCCTCACCCTAACATCACCTTGCACCTGCTTGCATGTAGCAGCTCATCTACTTTTTCCAAAATCTGTGGCTGTGCTCTTGCAGTGCAGTGACACCTCCACTTGCTGTTGCCTAAGCAGGAGGGTGGGCACGCTGAAGAAGAGGCAGCCTCAGGGTAGGGATCCAAGTTCAGGCTTCCCTGATTGTTGTGCTGCATCCCCAAGGGTGCAGAGTGGATGCTTTTATTGTCCATGCAGATACTACAAAGAAGTAGGTAGGAATGGGAAAGGAAAACGGAGTGAGAACCCGGTGGGAAGAGAAGCAAAGGAGACAAAGAGACTCCTCAGCAGGGTATGTTGTTCAACCTTGTTTGAAAAGGCTAATTTAAGGAGCAAGTGACAATGTGAAAGTAGAGAAAATCAGTCCTGGTTTTGTCAAGGTTCATGTCTAAACTCAGTGTGAACAGTACCTGCTGCACCGGGGTGATACGTTTATACAAGACTGACGTATCAACATGCATGTTTGTACAGAATATTTTCAATTAGCTCAACACATCACCTTCTCAGTATTTTTTCCTAATGTTTTAAAACTTACTGAAATATTTTAATACAATTTTTTCTTGTATGATTTAGCAAATACTGTTTTCTTCCAATGGAGCTTGAAATTAGTATTTTTTTCTTCCTGCTATTTACTGTTTCAGTTGAATGAATGGGTCTGTGGGTGTTTTTTTTGTTAATTGTGTATTATTCCTGATCACTTTAAAGAAACATATCATGCAATTGTTTTCTTTCAGGAGGGAAAAAGAAAAAAAACCAGTAACACACTTTATCTTAACTCAGTATTTAGAAACCAATAACCTGTCTCTCCATAGAAAAGTGACAAAGGTTCAAGATTAAGCCCTTGCCCATTTTGTATCTTACACTTATTTCACAAGGACCTTTGACTTAAACTAGAGACTGTCTCTTGTACTTAAATTAAATTCTTTCTCCATATTTAGTATAATCATTCAAATATCATAATATCCACTTGGCCCTTGAAGAAATCTCCAGGGAAAAAGAGGAACAACAGTAAAGGAAAGGATAAAAACCTGTTGTAGATTCTTGGGGGAGGAAAGACTTGTTTTGACACTTACTCAAATACCCCAGCTTTGCTTTACATCAATATTTAGATTCTTTATCTACATGTTATGACCCATTTAATTAAACGTTTTGCTGTAAACAAATATCTTTCTGTATGATAAGCCAGTGTTGTGAACTTCACTGTGAGAGGCATTCAGTCTCTATTTTTGAGAAGTCATAAATATTACAAAATACTTTGTTGAAAAAAAAACAAAACAAAAAACAACCCAAACCAAACATAATTAAAAACTACAAACTTAATAATTTTAGCATTTCATTCCAAGCACCTTGCCATTACTTGAAAGATTTTAAGCCTGCCCAAACAAGTAGTCTCAGATGCTTTGTGTTAAGCAGCTGAGTCAGCAATTGCCATGCTCACAAAATATGACAGTACAATTGATTACTGCCTCTTTTTTTTTTTGTGCCTCCCAGATAACTGTTTTCCTTTGAAGTCAGAGGCCAAGAGATAAAACATCTGTTATCCTCCAAAGCACTCTTTTTCACTGGGGGTGTTGCCATGGCCAAGGAAATCATGGCGTAATTATTATTTTGTTCCTAATAATTAGAAAATTGTTAAATAGATGCTGTAAGTATAGAAAAGCTTTCTTAGCATGTACAGATATAAGGAAGTATATTGGATTTATTCACTCTTGTGCTAACTTTGAGGGGATGTTGAGCTAAATGGCAGCGTTGAGCTAAAACCAATCAAACATATACTGATGTATGCGTTGATGTTTACCATTGGAAGGCATTGTCCAACTAATTAAAGGATGTATAATGTATAGTAAAATAACAACACTTTATTTATAGGAAAAGGCATACAATTTTCCTCTTACTAAAGTTAAACACAATAGTATTGTACTGAAATCAGAGGAGCAGCGCTTTGTAAAATGGACACAAGTGCAAAGGAGAGCAGGGCACAGGAACTTTGCGTGTGTGCCGTGTTCTGTTATGCAGTACTGCAGCAATACTCAGGAATGTTCTGCATATTAGGCCACATGTGACATGAAGTTCTGTTGTTCATGGAACAAACATGAACTCTCCATTGCATAAGAAAACTTGAAAACCTGTCTTCTCCAGTCGTCAGTGCTCACAAAAAGTGAACATTAGAGACACAGAACAAATGTGAAGACAAACAAATTAATGGTTGACTGAACACATCCAGAGAAAAATTAAAAATTTATTCTTTGCCAACTGTCTCCCCACTGAGGGATTTGAGGTGATTGAGTTTTCTCCATCTGTACAAAAGATGCTCCCCTGCCCCCATCACAACTCCTGACACACTGAGCCTGTAGGTGAACGTGCATCTTAAAATCAGACCTGCCAGCAGCCTCACAAAGTTACCTATTAAATAAATATGGAGTCTCTTTCTTTCTCTCTCCGTTCTTCCCCCTACCTTCTTTCTACCTCTTCCTCAGCAGTCAGTTCTCCCTGACTCCCAGTTCTTTCCTACAGATCCTAGGCAGGCTGGAAGCACTGTGCAAAGCATTACTGTGCTCCCTTCGTTTCATCACTTCACCTTCTAACTTGAACATATCTGGCTGGATCCGTAGGTGTATAACAGGGGCAAGAAACACTCCACTAGGGAACGTTCACCTGCCCACTTTGACCAACATTATATCTGTGATTAAGACAACAGAAGAGCAAGACAACGCAGGACCTGAGAATGATCAAAAGTGGGAGTGAGGAAGGTGAGAACTGAAAGAAGAATAGGCGGGTTCAGCAGCTGAGTAAGTGCATGTCCCATATGTTCCATTTATTCCTTTTAAATAGCAAGGCTGTGCTTGGAGAAGGGGCAAACTACCTGTGTGGGATAAAAGGCATAGCAAATGTACAGCAGAGCCTCTACAACTGCTAGTCCAGAGACCAGTGTTCTTATCCACAAAATGTAACTAAAGACATTATCTTGCTAACAAGAGAGTTGAATCATCATTCCTTTTTTCCCTCCAAATAGTACATTTCCTATTATGTCAGCAAATTCATTCAGAGTATCTTAACTTTATGCTTTTTGAGTGTACTCACTATAGATGAGTAGACCTAAATTTACCATGTGTAAATCTTTACTTCAGAAAATTCTAAAGACTTGTAACTCAAAAAAAAAAAAAAAAAAATGGAAACACTTATTTTAAAATCCTTTCAATAGTGTCCTCAATAAAGTTATATTTTCTTAAAGTTCATCACACTTTTTCACCTTTTAAGTACCTAAATCTTTCGCAAGATTCTTATTTTCCCCCACTCCTCTTCCTCTTTCCCAGTTCTTTAATATATATGTTAAACGTTGCTGGAACTAATATGCAACTCAAGACAATTTATTTTTTTATCTCATCACTGTGATGAAAAATAATTTCTAATTTCTAATCTGATTTCCGAATTTTGGTTCTTCTTCCTCATTTGTACTCGAGGACAATGTTTTGTTTTTCACCCCAAGACTACTTGCATATTTTAAAAGCCTGCCACAAAGTTTAAATTAAAAATTTTCCCCTGCCACTCAATAGTAGATTAGAGAGGTAGGGCTCTCCTCAAGAAAAGTTATGATTATCTGTCATTTACAGATGCTTATTTGGGCGTCATCTTTTATTTACTCTTTAATTTACTTTATTAGTACTGAGTTAATGACCACTGTTACCCACTGCTCTAATAACAATATTACTGACAGTCACAGTATCTCACATTTTTCTTCTAAACACACCAGTTGTCCTAAAATGTTGCAGGGGCAGGACAGAACACATCTCAGACATCCCGGTGCATGGCAGCATTTCAGAAGGATTGTCTGCTTTCCAACTTCTGAAACTCTCATATTAACATCCCTCTTGCACCTGAAATCTGTTCCTGTATGTAAACTAGAAGTGCTGGCACATATATACCTGGTGAGTCATTCAGAAACTATAATCATATCATAATTAGAATGCAGTTATCTTCTAATAACTTTAATGACAGTCATACTTGTCAACTTCCATCTAGTATTTAAGTAATATAGCTACTAAACAGATAAGTGTTTAATCCATATCTGAATCAGTAACGTATGTAATGTGGCAGGCATAAAATAGCCACTGGTTTTCCTCCTTTTTCATTATATATGGTGGGAAAACAGGCATATAAAATAGTTTTCACTGAAAAAAAAAGCTCTTTAAATTAAAGTACTCCTTTGAGAATTGCTGTTTAAACTATCTACTGTACATCCACAAGGAGGAGTTGAAGAGGAAAACCTAGAATTACAGCAAACCACAATAGCACTTTGGCAGACCAGGCTCTCCAGATTTTGTGTTGCTCTAAGACACAAATGGATTTAGCAGACGCTGTAGCAGTCTTTTATAGCATGATGTTAAAGAAGAATGAACTCAGAAGACCATAAGAAAGCTTAGCAAAAAATATTGAAAATATTGAAAAAGGAGTGATTTTCTTCAACTGGAAAATACCACCCCCCCCAACTCTACCAGCCAAAACAACAATGAAAAATAAACTGAATGGTTTCAAAACATATTGTTCAGAAGAGAAACAAGAAAAAAGAGCAGCTACAGTGTATTTTGAGGACTTCAACATTCAGCTAGACATGTCCCTGAGCAACTTGATCTATTTAGAACTGCTTTGAGCAGGGGGCTGGACTAGGGAGCTCTGAAGGGCCCCTAAAGCCTCAGTCCTGCTGTGATTCTCTGTTGGAAGAACTGACTTACACAAGGACAGAGAAATCAGAATAGTCACGTTGGATGGATTTCCAGGAGAATATATGTGACAATAATCCACGGATACTTCAAAGGAATAAGCACTCTAGGTAGACCCTGACTTCCCATAGGGTGTTTAAGACAAGAGGAGAACACCCATAGGAAAAATGGATGTGGAGAAGCAAGGCCAGTCCAAACACTTCCAGCGATTCACCCAACACCATCCTCTCCGAACACAGGAGGAATTCATCCTTCCGCTATTTACATTGGAAGTGTAAGCCAAGCACTGCATTTCTCTTGCCTTTAACAACATGCACCTGATAAACACATTGGGAATTCTTTTGTTTGGACAGTTATGAAACAGGCAACTCTACAGCAGGTAAAATGAAGAGGAGGAGAAGAGGAAGGACTGATTAAAAAAGAAGTTTCCTGTGCTTAACTGGGAAATCTGCTTAAACGGGATGTCTCCCAGGGAACTAATTTAAACCCGATGATACTTAATAGCTATGATTGGTGCTTAGTAAGTAGGGTAATTATGTTTAATGGGAATGCCTTAAGGCAATTGAGTGGCACTTAAGTCTTTTGCATGTCTCAATCTCATGGTACTTCTCTCCATTTTCTCCTCCAACAGCTTTCTGACCCTCCATAACAGCTATAAATGCAGAAAGAGTATAATCACCACCTGTTTGGGTGAGTTTGTCCCTTCTGTGTTAAATGCAGGGCCACCACACGAGGCAAATATTTGTTGCCTCCTCTGCTCCCATCACTGCACGAGCCGCAGTACCCAGCCAAAATATGGGCTTCTCTGATCATTATAGGTTCATGTAATAATATGAGCCTTGACACTGCCTTACTGAAGCTAATGGAAGTTTTCCAGAAGCAGAATCAGGTTCAAGCTGAGTTTAGCTCAACCCCTTGAGCAATGCTGTGCTCTAGCAGCGGGACTTCCTTCCAGCAAAACGGAACATCCTACATTTCTTTTTAAAATTATTCAGAAATGTAATGAGGGCGTGAAATTCGTGGACATTTTTTCTCTGGGATTTAAATTAACCAAAGCTCTTGCTTTATTGTATGAGGTGGTCCTTCAGACATAATTTGGAATGTTGTGTTTGTTATAATACAAAATCTGTAACTGTGCCTGTAAAAATGAAAATAGGGAGGCAAAAAGCTGCTTAAACTAGGGGGGGGGGGAAGCTACAGGTTGCCCATAATTAAGTTTATGCTGAAGACTAGAAAGCCCAAAACTACTACAGCTACCAGATCCTGAAATGACTTTCCTAACAAGCACAGTGGAGGAATAAAACATATTTTCAGATGGAGCTCACTCGATAACTTTGTGAAAGAGATGATATAATGTTGTGTCCAGAATAGCTGAAGAATAGATTTATTGATCCAGAATGTGGGTCTCAATCCTATTTTCCTAAAACCATTGTCAATACAAAAGTGAAGCCATCAGAGAAAGCAAAATAAAGCATCTTTAATTCAACTTACTACTGTCATTGTTTCAAGGAACCTGACTGCATCCTTTTAATACTAAAAGAGATGGCTAGACTACCAGCAGTCTTACTTTTCTTGTCTGAGGGTCCAGCTAGTCAGTGAAATGCAAAAATTCACTTTTTTCCCCAGCATTAACTTGATATAAATAAACTGAAATATTGCAAGCTAAGCACATGAATGCTGTATTAGACACTTGCAATCATACAGTATAAGCATTTGAAATTCAATGCAACAAAAAAAAGTTGCAAAGCTGTTAGAGTGAAAAGGTACCAGCAAAGGGGTTTTATGAGGCTTCTCACTGAGCTGTGATAGGTATGTGATTAAACCACAGTTTTAATGAAAAGTACAGACCTACCCTTAAACAGAATTACCCCACCCCCCCCAAATATGCATATTTTACAATTTTCAATGTACCTTTGCCAGATGGATATCCAATTTTCCACTCCAAACCTGAGTTCTAGAAAGATCAGTTTGCAGCTAGGGGGGGATGGGGTGTAAATACCCTGTATAAATCCATTGGCTGACCATACCTTGAGCCTACATAGACAAACTTCCTAGTCAGTACATTATTTTTCTTATTAGATGCACTTTAGTAGTTATAAAATTATTGCATATTCCTTATCAAACATGTCTCTCTACAGCATACATCAGTAAGGGCCTACAGACATCATCTGTTACTGCCTCCAGTTCCATCAATTACAACACTCCTAAGGGTTGGATTTTATAAGGAACTCCCAGCTTCCCACTGTCCCATGCTTTAGAATCAAATATCCTTTTGGCAAAGTTATTGTGCTTTTAAAGTATCATTAAAAAAAAAAAAAGAAATTAAATTTTGAAATATTTTAAACTCCACAGTTACAAACTCTTAGGATATTTAATATGAATAAGGACATTGTATTGTTGTATTTCATCCTGAAACCTTAAAAGACTATTTTAGCAGTAATCTGTCCATACAGCTCCTATGGAAATTAGCATAGGTTTGGGCAAGGGAAATCACTCATATGATGAAAATTCTTGAATTGTTAGATTTATCCTTAAGCAGTATATTAAAGTAAACTGATTAAATCAAAATGCAGTCCGTTTTTGAACAGGGCCTGGTAAAGCTGGTTACTGTTGGCTAATAAAATTAGCAAGTTACATTAATGTTGATATCAGTATCCTCTTCACAGTGAAGTCCAAGTAACTTAAAGTGATTAATGTCTCTGAGTTCACTCTTGCTGCTTTTCTGTGTAAGAAAATTAGACTTACTGAAAGATTAAATTACTTGTCCATGGTTGCTCATCCTGTCAGTGAAAGAGCCATCCCCGGAGCCTAAGCCCACCTTCCTGTTCTACCATCTCTACTGTTTTCCTCCAATATCCCTTTAATGTACCAAGCAATCTGAATTCTCAGCTTTTAGTCGTGTTCAAAAATGCTTTCCTTGCAAGAAGTACCGTGATTGCAATGGAAACAAAAGTAACAGTTGCTTAGAGGGGACAATGCAGAGGAAAATGGTACCAGACAGAACTGGATTTGGATGCTGCTTCCTGCATCCTCTGTTGTTAAAAAAGCAATGTCTCTCCACAAGAAATGAAAAAGCACATCTAGAGCTCCCCAGAAGTGTTTATGCATTTTAAAAAATGGTATGTCCTCAGAAAAGTTCAAAACATGCTGAAAATATTGATGACAACTGTAAAGATACGTGAAATCCCCAGTATGAAGACACTTCTCTTAAAACCACAAAGTATTAGATATGGGGAAGAGTTATGTTTATAAATACTGCCTGTTTTCTCCTCTAATGCACTCTAATTTATGTTGTGTTAATCTGTGAGAGAGAAGGGATTAGAAAAAAACATTTACAAAATTTGGTGACGCTCTTTTCTTCACTTAAGTCAGGGGTAAATCACGTTACACTGACTGACCCTCCAGCTCCACTGTGATCTATAGATAGGTAAGGACAGGATAGTCCCAGGGTCTGCTGAGTGACAGTTTAATTCCTTTTGAAGACAAACTAGCTTGTAAATGCACCAATATTTGACTGGTTTCCTCGCCAACATCCTCCAAAATATAAACTACAACATGGGCAAGAATGTACCATAAAGACATAAAAATAGATCTACCATCGATTAAAACTCTTTCCCCACCATTTCCTTCAAGACAAAGAGGAAGAAATCGTGCATAAGAAATCAATACTCTAAAGATAAAGGAAGGTCCTCAGTTAGTGTCAACAGCTAGAGTTTACTAAACAACATTATGTTGGTTTTTTTCTGGCACCTTCAGCTACACTGCAGACAAATGGCATGTGAACAAAAAGCAATACAAACACCATTACTAAGCATCCAGAGCAGAAAAATATGTGATGAGCTCTTGACATAAATGCAGAACATTAGTGTGTGCTAGCAGAGAACACCAGAAAATTTTAGACCATACAGAAAAAGTTCTCTATTAATAGACTGGTCACTAGTGACAACAGTGAAGAACCTCACACGCTTGTTTTTGTTAACAGATGCACTCCCTGTTGCAAATCAAATGGAGCTGAGAGAACCAGCTCCAAAAGAGACATGATTTAAACAGCCTTGTCCTTTAAGGTGGAAAATCTACGTTCAGTGCAGTAAATACAGCTTTGTGCACAGAGACTTAGGCAGCCAGACCTGAAAAAAAAAATACTGGTGTGATCCAAGAAAGTAAATGACACGTGACTGGCTTGTTTACACATCCTCATTTCCCCAAACCATTTTGCTTCATTTACTAGACTTTGTCACTATGCGAGTGTTTGGGGGATTTCAAATGGACTCATTCTGTTCTAACAGATGTCAAAGAAGAGGTACATTGGTTTTAATACCTATTTGGGGACATATGGGAATAGGTTTTTTCCCTGTATAAAAAGTCCACAGCAGTCATCCAGCAATATCTGTTTCCATTCTTTACCACGTTTATATCCTCCTAAATTTTTGCAGAATTATGGAGTCACTGTTGTTTACTAAAGCACTGCTGGTCATGTATTATTTTCTGAAAGCACTTCATTGTAACAATACCAGTCAGATTAGAGGAGTGAAACTGCCACAACTTTATAACCACCACAACTCTGGACAGACAAAGCCATTTGTCAACAGCAACCACTCCTGTTTCCAAAGTAAAACAATCTAATCTCATATACATGTATATATGACTTTCCGTCTGAAATGTTAAGAAAAGCTCAGCTACAAATGGAAGTCACTGCTATAATAACCAAAAAGTTAAAACTTTTAAAAAGTTGAAACTACTGTGACATTTTAGGGTGAAACTAGTGTGACATTTTCTTAAATAAGTAACATATCCCACAAACCCATTATACTTTGTGTACATCACATATTCTTAAGAGGCTGTTATCTGCGTTTTTTCCCAAATAAATGTGAAAATTGCTTAAATTTCTGGGCCCTAAAATTTTCCTTAGATGTAAGAATAAAAAAATCACAATAAATTTTATAAGCACATAGAGTACATGTAAGAGATGAATTTGTCTCCAGTTTAGGCTATTACCATGAGCTAGTACATATTACTTCCTCTCTGACAGCCCTTTACAAGAGAAAGCATAAGCCATGAAAGCATGCAGTCTACCAGCTGTGTGTCACCACAGGATGGGTTTTTTTACCTTTTTTGGCTTTTACTCCCACTTCTTTTTTTTTTTTTTTTTTTTTGTCTTCCCAAGAAATTCCTCAGCACGAAATGCTACTGGAGAAACAGCCATTGGCCTACTGTCAGACACTTATACACACAAAAACAGCATAGATTTTTCTCACAGTTAGCAAATAATTCAGTGATCTCTTTTTGGTCTTCAGAAAGAAAGGCTATTCTGTCTTTCAGTTCAGGCAAAGATCTTTTAGATCTACTTCAATAAAAAGCTTAAAAGCTTATCTCACCAACTCGACAAATCAAGACGCGCCTCCAAAAAAGACAATACCTCGGGGTAACTGAGTTACAGACCTGACTCTGCTAAGTCATACTCAGTAATTCTATAACCTATGTAGATGTTACACTCTTCAGATGACATCCTCTCTTTTTTTGTTGTTCAAAAATTGTCCTGATGCTGTAGATTTTTCCTGTTACTTGGTAATGTAATATCAAGTAGGAATAAAACCACAGTGCCCAGTTAATTCAGCTGGTGAATGAAAGCCTGTGGCCTTCAACAAACCATTAACTGGGGCAGTATCTTCTGCTGTGTTCACTGGAGCACTGGGTCTTATTTGCAATCTTTCCAATGTTTCAATGGCTGCATGCAGAAATGAAAAGGGGGGAGACTGGGCATGGGCAATCATCTTTAGCTGCTTGGCATGTAAGATTACCCAAAAAGCAAATTATGTGGAGTTCCTCTGAATGTGAGGAGTAAAATACTAATTGCTTGGCAGTGTCCTTGGCAGGAAGCAGGCCCAGCTACTGAGAGAATTTAACATGATTAGGAATCCAGTATCCTGTAGAAGGGCACAGGACACTGTGTTTCCTTAAGACTTTTTTAACTGAGCTATAAAGTTCTAAACATCATTACAGAACTGCAGTGGGGAGGAGGAGAAGGAGGAGGAAGGTCGAGTTGCAGGCCATACTTCATTCTTTGTAATGTTGTCTGAGAATTATGGCACTGGCATAAAATGCTACATTTCCTTTGAACGCTACCATTTTGTCTTCAGAATTTGTTATGCAACTCATATTTGTACCCCACTTCTCATTTCTTTTATAACAAATTATTCTGTGCCTTTTTATGATCTTGTAGGAAGTCAAGGTTGAATCAAAGCCATTGTGACTGCCAAAGTGCATGTATAAAATTATACCACTAAGCGTTAACCTTGCTTTGTAGGTTCACTTACACTTTTCAATTAAAAGCTCTCTTTAGTATTGAAGCAAAGTACTTTATAGTTTTTCAGTTAAAAGTCACCTTTAGTATTTAGGCAAAACTACTTTTATGGTAATTCACACTCGCATTCTCAAAAAACTCTTCTGCCTAAAATGGCTGTACAGTGACCTTGCTCCATCCAGAGTTTGAAAAGAACACAGAAGAATTATTAAGTGACATTTTACTACTATGTACTTAGCCCATTTAGTAAATGTGGCAAAAAGTAAAAATCAATACACTAAAAAAACCTCTCCCATCTCCCTAGGGAAATTATATAAATACTGTACATGTGGGCATGCATGCCTGTGTGTGAATGTACACCTGGGTGTACTTGTGCATTTTTAAACCCAAATTCAGTACTTACACAGCATTAATTTTTTCTCTTTCAAAACGCCAGTTAAGCCACCAGGAGCTGCCTGTTTTTCATATGAAGGCTAAAATCACACGTTAATCAATACAGCTACAGTTGCAAAATAAATATTCTTTTAACTATTTGAAAAAAGTTGTTGAAATTGCAAACACTAATGACTGCGCTCCTGGCTTGTCCAGAAGCCTCAAACAATGAGGACAAATAAGCTTCTCCTAAGTTTCTCCAAAATTAACCTTGAAGCTCACAGTCCTAAACAGCGAAAACTCTACAGACCTGTGCGCCCCGAAGATTTATGCACATGTTTAACTATACTCACTCTCAGTAATCCCACTGAAGTCAACAGGAATACTCACAGTGCATAAAACTACAGACACACATGAGATTTCAGCCTCAGGGGCTGATATTTCAATAGTTACTTTGTTGGAGTAATACCCTGAGGATCTGGCTCTGTAAGCATTGTCCAGTTGTTTACCTGGTTCTCGATGACTTCTCTAGAGAACAGTTACCAGTCACAACTCTCTTCTGTGGGAAAAACCACTGAACCACCTCTTGGTTTTGACCATAACACTTTCACTGATGTATTGTCTTGTTTCAGTAAAATTATCATCCTGAATTACTCTCTGAAACAGCTGACCAACAGGCCTCAGCACACAGGAACAAGCAACAGCAGATGATGGAGAAGAGAAACAGCTAAAATGATCAGGCAGGAAAACAAGATGCTCTAATACAATAAGAGATTTTCACCTACAGAGTAATAGGGATGGTATTAAGACTAAATCACCACAGTGTCAGAATGTGCATAGTGATGATAAAAGATTATATGCTTTATACATGACTGATGATGACACATTTAGAAAATATCTAGGAGGGAAAAGACAAAGTGATGTCTCGTGCAACTTTATGAAACTGCAACATTTACAACATGTCACCCTCGAATTAGTGCACAACAGGAAAAAAATGATCCCTTCAGTATCAATACCCCCAGCTCCTCTGTTACAATGGCCTTGACAAGAAACCCATTTATTTTCTCCAGAGAAATTGTTCTGAGGTGGTTGTTAGGCACAGTAGAGGCTGGACTCCTTAGACCTGGATTAGACTGCCCCGATAAGGTAAAGCAGAAAACAACCTTGTGTGTTTGTCTCACCCACTCCTTGGAAAGCGTATGTATCTTCTCTGGGAAAGGCATTCCTAATTTAATTTGCATTGCAGGGATTTTGAATCCCAAGACTGTTGCAGAAGTTAGAAATTATGCCAAGATTGATAACATATTTTTAATACTGTAGTGGGAGTCTCTTGTAGGAAGGGCAACCTAATTAAAAAGTTATAACAAAACAAACATTTTAATACAAGACACAGCATATAGTAATTCTCCATGCAGAAATAAGCTTAGCTGCCCCTTGGATTCCACAAGATACCTATTTCAACTTCATCTTGGAAATCATAATTTGGAAAAGCCTCACCAATATCTACTGTGGTTCTTAAAAATTTTCTTCTTTAAATAACTAAAGATATACGTAAACTCTTTAAACAAACTCATTTTGCATCACACATATACATTTTACCTACAACTAAGTAATTATCTTACAATAGCATCTTTTTTAAAGATAACTTTTTGCAAAAGGATGCTTAGTTTTTTAATACATAAAATTATATAAATCAGGAGTTTAGAGGAGTCTAGAAGTAACTGACTAAATCCATACTGATGACACATCTAAACAAATGTTCAAATCATTGCACTGTTGATAAGCACTTTAAACTCACCACAACTAAAGGAGAGGTAGGAGCTTACTTGAAGTTAAGAAGCTGTAAAAACAATGTTATTTTCTCTTATGCAACATAAAATACAGTCCAAGTCTGTATGTAAAAATGTCACATTATATTAGTAGCCTGTCTCCTGCACATGCTTTTTAGACGGTACTAAATGAAGTACAAAGTCTAGCTGTCCTCCCTGTCTAGGAAGACTGTACTGGACAAATACATTGACTGTACAGCTCCCACTCAAGTTGCACAAATTAATTTGTACCAACAGACTTGCATTCAAGAGAGAGGGCAACACCAGTTCTAGAGGATCTCAGCAGCAGGTGAAAAGGTCAGTTTGTGTATCAGTCTCCTTTCCCAAGACACCTGTGCCATACCAAAGCCCTTTATCAGGTACTGCCATCTAACAGAGTCAGCTGCTTTGGGAGGCAGATAACATTCCCAGGCAGTCACAGCGATAAGAACAGCTCTGTCTGCTGAAACTGTAGAAAGAAAGTTAATTGCTTGTTAATGATTTACAAGGTTTGACTAATTTGTCATTATTAAAGTAAATGGTTCTCAGCCAGCTGTAGAAAGTGTAAGGTATTCTTCTTCATCTACACTTACCGGATGTACCATTCCTAAATGTCTTTTTCTACACAAACCACTTGACAGCATTCCCTGAGGGACTAACTGTACTGGCCAGAGTAAAGCCACAAGAATCCTGGTCTTCTTTTGTAACGTGTCATATTAGCTGATAAATTTCATCAGGATAATATGAGGGCTTGAGAATTTGCTTAACAGCATCTTCCCCACAGTTTTAGCAGGACATTGTTTGTGATTAGCTGTTCCCACACTGCCTAATTTTCATCCTCTAAAAAGAAAATAAGCTTTGCAGATTTCTGGACTCCTCCTCTCCCTCTTTAGTGTAGAGTACACCTTCTCAATCTGGCATTTACTCTCAAAAAGTAAATTTAATACTATGAACATTTTTCTACCTTTGTCGAATTTAACTGAAATGATGAGAATCAGAGCAAAAAGGTCAGTAGGCAGACACACGGTCACTAACACTGAATACCCAAACCTCATTTCCATAAGAAACCAGGATCAAAACACTTATCTAATACTTTTTTTTTTTAATACACTAGTCTGCCACGAAAAGACACTGAATACACAAAAGGCGCAGACTTCAGTAAGAGCATTATCTCATTTTAGGTGCACAGATACACATTTAGTAATTCTGAAGAGTATCAAGCTGAATGTATCTGTAATGTTAATATTTATCAATAAGAAAACTGTCCCAGTGAGAACGATGGAATTATTTGGAAAGGTGTTCTGTTTGCTGAAGCCAGCATGAGTTGGCTGTAATTGTCATGGTTTGAGATACCCCAAAATCTAATTCCCTAGCTCCATTCCCCCCTCCCACATCTCAACCCGATGTGAGATGGGTTTTTTTTCCAGACAAAACACAACCAGACTCAGAATGGGAGAAAGGGAATATATTACAATGACTGTACAAATAAATACTATAACACATTATACACACGATCATAACTATCTCTACCATGACATACAGTATTTACAATGGATCACATCTCTACTCCCCTCCAAATAAAAGTCCAGGAGGGAAAGAAGGACAGATCCCTTCCAGTCCCAAAGCAGGAATCTCTTCTAAGGCAGCAGGTTCTCCTCATCTCATGCATGCAGCAGTAACTGGATTGTTGTAGCTGGATCTCTGTTCAATACACACAAGGGGGTCTCCAAGCCCCTCGGCTCTCCTTCGGTCCAAGCGAAGGCCTCACCTGTGGGCTGCCAGCAGGGACCAGACTCGCGTCACCACAGGTATATCACGAAATGCAGGGGCATCTTCGTGAAGGTCCCTTCCTCAGGGGATTCAAATTCCCCTTTGCAGAGCTCCGTGCTCTGTCTCCAGGCAGCGGGGGGGTGAAGCCCTCGTCCACATTCCTCTCCGTCCCGGTCCGGCTTCCCAGGATGCTCTGAGCTTCTCAGCTCCTCTCTGCAAGTGCTGTAGCACTCCAAGGCTCCTCTCCTTAGTAGGAGTCCATGTCCCTCCTTTCCTGGAGGTCTCAAAGGAGTTTTGGGGGGTCTGGTATCAGTTCTTACTCTCTTTTCCTCGGCTCTCCTTCCAGGAGTCTTCTCTGCGGTGCTGCATGTTGTTCCTGCTGCTCCTCCGGTTTAGGTCTTATCAGTTGGCTTTTAGCCATAACCTCTGGATGCTACCGCTGCTTCTGCTCTGTCTCTGCTGCCCAGTTTGGAGAAAACATCTCCCGGCTTAACTACAGACACTTAGTCCAGTCTAACACTGTTTCAAGTCTCTGCAGTCCCCAACTAGGGCTGGGGGAGGGGCAGAGGCCCCCCCAGAGGGCTCCTGCCCTCTCCTCGTGGCTCCTACAACATGGCCATCACTTCTCCCAACCCAAACTACAACTCTTCTCTTCTGGTCTGGTTGTGGTATGTTTACATTTCTGCAGGAGTGCCCATTGGACAGGACTTCAAAACTTCCAGGGGTTTCCACCCCTTGGGGGTTACCACTTTTCTTAGCCTCTGGGGGGAAAACAAGATCCAAACCACTACAGTAATCCACTCACTCTTTACATACGTAGTTACCTGCTTAGGGGAATTTGGCATTTTGAATTTGAGTTCTCAAAAACTCTCAGAAAGCTTCTGGTGCACAGCAGGTCAAGACCTACAGAAATATCAGTGCAGCACGAGGCTCAAAGCTGTACTGGGCCTTGTACCCCACCAGAACACCTTCATACAACATTTATCAGCAGCACCTCCAGTGAATATTCACAGTGAAGTCAAGCCCCTGTTCTTTCTTTTTCTTACAGTCTTAGAAATGGGCCATGAAGGCAAAAACTCCAGAATAATTGCTTTCACCTCACAGAAAGAGATACAAGTATTATTTTAAGTAAATGTCTGTTACTGTATGCAGGATAGATGAGATTTCTTGAGTTCTCCATCAGAAATTATATCAAAAAAGCAGCATTCCTATTTTTGTGCTATCTAGTCAAACTTCCTTTTTATCTCAGTGGATTAAAACCTGAAAGTAATGAAGTCTTCCTGGGAAATGAGTAAGACCATGAACTCCTAAGACAGTGATTTTTAGGAGGTCAGCACCTTGCAAAATGGAATTTAGTTAATATTGTCATTCATGACTGCAACAAAATGAAAAAGGAAATTACAAATGAATACACAGAAATTTTAACTGTGATATTTTAAATCAAAATCTTCTTAATGTTGATGAAAACTTCCCAGTAAGTTGCAATACTGAACACTTAATGTGCCATAGTTTCATTAATCATTTAACTCAGTATGTATAAATCCAAACCCCTGGGGAGACAAATTTTGAAATTATCATTTCAGATAGTGTGTACCTCTAATGAATGCATTATTTGGGATATTTCCAACATGGTTAATAAGGTAATGTTCATAAAAGAGACAAATGAATGGATATTTCTAGCCTACCTTATATGCTTGGACAAATTGTGATGAACACTGTGCATACAAATGACGAAGGATTAATCATACAAAAAGATTGCAATTCACTGTTTATTCCAAAGGCAAATAGAATACATCAGTAAAACAAAGAATAGGCACTATGCCTGACTTTTCATAGGCAGTGAACTTCAAAATTGACCGAGAGTAAAAGCAGTGATTTCAGTGTCCTTGCCTCCTTTGCTGAAAACTTGGCAGGATTTTGAAAGAATCAGAACTGATTTCGCAACCATGAATAGGCTGAAAACTGCAAAACAAAACTAATGTCTCTTTGAAGGACTCACCTACTGGTTCCATGTCTATTTCTTGAAGGCAGAGACAAGGTACATTCTAGGAACAGGATTTTTTTTTCCAGAACTATATGCATTATATTAAGTAATTTTTAATTCACTGTTGGTATCTGACACTGTCCCAGAAAATATTTCCCATTAAAACTTAAATGTTCCTTTTACATTGTCTTGACTGATCACATCTGACCATCTTAAAGACCTGAAGTCCCCAAGGTATTCTACTGTGAATAATTCGTATTAAGACCAGTTTTATTCCTAAAAGCAGTTGTACTAAATGCTGGTGTAGCACACATTCTATAAAAGGCATTTTGTCCCAGAAGGTGAAAGAGGGGGATTGAGATAAAAGATGTAGATATTGTTTCCTTTGCTGCAAAGCCACTCGGAACCAAACCAGATGATACGCTCTGAAGAGATACAGTGACCACGCATCTATAACTGTAAACTGTGCTAAATCTGATTCCTTAGAGGGGAGGCTGAAGTGGCACTGTGGTGAATTGTTCCTCTATGATTATGTTAGAAGAACACGTACCCTCAACCTTTCATCACCCAGTGTTAGACAATTAGCCACAAAACATGGTAAAACCCAAGGAAATCAGAGCGTTGATGCAAAAATGTGGATTAGAAAGCTCTGGAAGCAATTTTTTTGAATGGCACCTATTCATCAGCTCTTAAAACAAGGCAGCAGCACAGATTAAACATTAATTTTGGGGATTAAGCCCTAAATTATAATACTTGTGTGGAACAGACATCCCTCTCATCGTAAAAGTTAAATTTCTAAAGCAGAACGAGGAAGGATTTAGAAGGCATGAAAGCTGTAAGGGATTAATCATATTATAGTAGTGTTTCTCCTTATTTAAAATATAAAGCCCTTCATCTCAGAGGACATCAAGGACACCAGAAACACATGAATGAATAACACACTGTGGTACAAGTACACTTCAGGGCTGTTGTCGAATTAAACCAGAACATACCTACTTACTTCTTCGATGTGGGAAGCAGAAATGTAATAGAACTAGAATCCCTATGCACTGCAAAACCAGCAATTATAACCATCAAAATACGGGGCTGAAGTTTTTAAGGGATTAAGAATTTCTGAATATTTGAATTTTAAAATGTTCTATTACGTTGAACAAAGACTAACATCTCTCAGAAGTGTAGCTCTCACTTTTTACAAACTGTAGAACTTTAAGCAGTTTATTATTTCAGCCTTGTAAGACTTTGTAATCACAAAGTTCCTGAGGAGACACCGAATCCCCCTTAAATCTCTTAATGGACAGGAGCTAAAGCTAATTGTGAAATAAAATATGTGATTCCTATCTGACATGATAAAACCTGTTACTGGTGGATTCCTTTACAAATACCAATCGGGTGTACTTTATGATATGTTCATTTCATTGTCTCCAATAATCTGGGACACCCTGTTCTTTTACTGACCTTTGATGACCCTGGCTCTTTCTTCTGGTCTATACTGCATGTCTACATTGATCTGTAGACAAAGCACTGTCAGATGGAATCAATACATCATTCCTTCAGCACCAAGGCTGGCTTTTGCTCAGTTTACTTTCATTTTTTTAAACAGATCAATAGTGCTAAACTGATGTATTGTAAATTGGGGTGTAATTAGTACCTGTCTGCAGGCCTGTTAACAAGCTGCTAAAATATTAGGCAGACTTTTTTAGTTAAACTGAACATTTCAAACTCTCTTCAACTGTGAGTAGGTGGCTATTTTAAAGAAATGCAGAGCACAATAGACTCCACAAAAATTGTGCTCCCATAGTTCTACAGAAAGTTTTCACTTTGTATTGAAAATGAAAAGACACACTTACTAAAATGCAACACTTAACAAAATTAAATCATTAAACCTGGATGTCACCAGTGAATACAGCTAAAACTCTCCCTTCTATTTACACTAGTATTTCATATATGGTTAAGATCACATAATACTCTTAAGTTTCTGAAGACATCACCACTTAGAACTTATAAATTAGATGTCTGATACTATCCAGTGAAAAGTTTTAATTGCAATACACTAATTCTAACTAAAATAAGATGATCTACCACTACAGACATTTATAGTAAAGCAGATTTGCTAAAATCTATAAGCATCACTACATCGGGGGCAGAGGAGCTGCTGAGAAGTTGCATTTGTGTGTTGTTTGAGAAAAAACAACAGAAAAGCAACAAAACCTTAAGTTTTCTTTCTGGAGTATTACTTTTCCAGATCAAGTTCATTGAAAAAGCAGAGAATCATCACAACCACAAACCCTTCACCATCCATCATGCTTAACAGCTCTCAGATATGAGCACTGTGTCCAAAACCTTTAGGCCTGTTCTGGGTTAATGGAGGTTACTGTTATAGAACTTTTCTTCATGCAAAACCTGCTCTGAGTTCAGTGAGACAGACTTCTGTCTGGGCACTGGTATTATTCTCTGCTTCTTCTTCTCTCCTGAATTGACTTGTTTCCTCCTCTCACCTGGTCAAAGCTATTCTGCTGACTGCTTCTCTGGTGTCCTGCTCCTATGCTTACCCAGGAACATCCTTTAAAATCCCCTGAGACCTGTCACTTCCTTACCAGTGACTACATTATTCCTCCACACTGTTCTTTCCAGGTTCCTTTAACAAGCCTGTGGACTTTCTCTCCAGAAACTACTGGTTTAGGGGCCCAGCCTGAGATACTTCATGAAGAGAGGCCAGGCTCAGCAGCTCCACAGCAACAGACCCACCCAAATACAACAGGTTCAGCCCCCAGAAGAAAAAAATGCACCCAGCACTGCTCACTGTGGAAATTCACAGGCAAATTTATATATTCTACTTTAGTGGGAGTGCACAGCTGACACAAGACATGTCTTAAACAGATTGTCTTTGTCCTTTCCTACCACCCATCATTATGAACTCATCTCCCAGTATCACATTAATTCAGGTCCCAAGCCCACAATGTTTACTCAAGTCTAGGAAAGGCTGCATAAGAGGCACAGGGAATATAGTAAAATGCTAATTTGTGAGACCTGTAATTACATCAGACTCTCCACTCACATTGGAAAGCATAACTCTTTAATAACTGTTGAGGAAGGAAGAAAAACATAAGCTTCACGTTATTAAAAAGAAATGCTTGCTTGAGTCTGAAGACCACCTGAATAAAGAGGACAAACGTCCCGGAGAAAAAAGAAAAAAAAATATTAACGTGTAGAGAAGTGACTCCACCTCCTTTTATTTTCCTTTAAATAAAAGATAACAAATTGAAGAGCAAGTAAAACATAAAAAAAAAAGGAAAAGGTTGCCTCTTTCCATAAGTTAATGGGTATACACAATAGATAGAGAGAGCTAAGCAGTAATTGTTCATTTAGATTTGAGTACACAAATGTGTTATTTCACGGGTATTCCTACCAGCTCTGTGAGGAAGGAGCCGTGTGCCGAGCTGTGCCTGGCGGGAGGAGGATGGATGCCCGTTCCCTGGTAGGAATGAACAGATGCCTGAAGGTGAGCGGGCAGCAGTGCCACGGCCGCAGGTCCCGCTGTGCCCGCGCTCCTCTGAGCAGCATCTGCTGCTCTCGTGCAGATGGCAAGGGAACAGCAGAGCTGCAAAGCACCATCCCTCCGCTGGGCACCTGGACACTGGCAGGAGACTGTTCCCTCACCAGGAGCAGCTCCCAGGGGGCAGGTGTCAGCCCCAGGAGCCAGGGCAGCGCTCACACCACCACAACTTGTTCTGACCCACCTGTGCTTCTTCATCAGGGATGGTTCTTGCCCCCAGTGCTCTTGGAGCCCTCATCTCTGGGAGTGGAAGAATGCCTGAGTTCCCTTACTGTGTGAGGAGCTGTAGGATTTTGGGTTGGGGCTGTTCATTTCTGTGAGATTTTGTGGGGCATAAGAGCATGCAGACCCGCTGGAATTTTAAATGGTCTTGTCTGTGCAAACTCCAGGGGGAGATCATGAAAGATGATACTTAGAGAGAGGAAGAAAAAGATCAGCAGAACAGTGAAAGTACATTTTAATGAGTACATTATTTTAACAAACAATCTGAAAACGTTAGGTATTCTACCAAGTATTTTCCACTCTGGAACCTTATAAATTTGAGGTTACCTTTACATGTTTCAATGTGTTTTTATGTCTAAAAACTATTAATTAAAAAAAATCTCCTCTACAGTGTGATCAAAACATATGGGCTTTACAAATTGTTATTTTTCACGGCATTAGGAAAAAAAGTCACATTTTTCCGTTACTCTTTTGTTTACAGACAGTCCATTATTGCAATAACAGATCAAATATAGACAACCTGCTTTCTCCTTTTAGTGTTATGCTTTGAAAGTTCCATGCATCAGTGGAAAAGATCCCATTGATTTTATCTCTAATCTTTTCATTGAGAGAGGACGAAAAAACCAAACCAAACGGAGATAAGATTACAACCTTATGCATCTGTGCATTAAAAAAAAAAAAAAAAAAAATTACCTGGACATGAATTTTTTTATTTGTATCCCTGTCTAGAAGCACTCATCTCTTTGCACAATATTCTGAGACACATTTTCCTTTACTTCTAATTTCTTGCTGTTAGAAATTGCAAAAGATGACTTTTATGGTTTGATTTTTACTTCAATTTAGATTTGGAAATAACAGACAGGAGATAAGATTCTTTTAACATGCCACATGTGAAATACTCTTGGTTTCATTTAATCCTTCCTGGGAACTACTTTTCACACTGCCAGAGAACTTGAAAGACACTGAATTAGATGCCTTTAGAAGTGGTTATTTTTTTTAATTCTCTCCTGTGAAAATGACCATGAATGTAGGAGCACATACCCACACATATGTGTGAAGTCCTAGATTTAAAGAAAGACAGGTACCAGAGTACAATAACTCTTCCATTTCATTCTAAATCCAAAAAGTATGACTCTGTGAAGGTAAGAATGTTTATTTCCTGTATAATCCCATCTTTTCTCATCCTCTCTCTGTGTCTAATCAACATTCAGCTTCACTTGTCAACATCCAGGACTATAAACATAAGCTCTAAAGCTTCTAGTCACAGAGAAAGAAAATCAGAACTGCATATGCTACTTCATGCATTACATGTATGCACTTCCACAGCCCAGTTCTCCTGTGAAGCAGTAAATCTAATCCAGTCAAATGCATCATGTATTTTTAGCAAAACACAAAGCCAAGACCCCATCACTGCCTGCTGTTCTCTGATACCTTGTGCATCCTCCTCTACCTTTATCTGCCACCCTGTCCCCGTGGGGTGGCTCTGCATGGAGCAAGAAGCTCCAGGGGGAGTGTAGTCTGAGGTGAGGGCAGCTCCACACAACCCTTTTCCTCACAGAGGTGTTTGGTGGCTCCTGTGCCACTGACACGCTCTTTTCACCCTCCTTCCTCTCTTTTCACTGCTTCTGTATCTCCTCCCCTGCGTTTAATGCCATTTAGTCCAGAATACTTTGGTACAGCTGTGGTACAGAGCTTTTTAAAAAATCACAATGGTGGTTCTGGCCAACCACAGGCAATAAGAGGGCACAGCACAATAATCTAATTTGCTCTACGGAGTATTTGAGGGCAGATTCTGCATCTTCTCTGTCCTACTCATCTGAAGGATGACTATATAGCTGTTGTGCTTGGTTTACACATATATGCCTGCAACGTTTTCATCACCAGTCCTCCTTCTATGTTTATTCTTACTGGATTGACCTCTAATATTATCAAATTGGATATTTGATATCTGCCTATTTGATATCTGCCTATTTGAAATCTGCCTATTAAAGCAAATGTAAAAGAAATTTTAAGAAGTCAAAAGAAAAAGCCAATACATGTTTCCTTCTTAAACCTTACAGATTAAATCATCATCCTTTATATGTTAATCTCTCTCATAAAAGACTGTACAGATATTCCAGCGGTAGGAGACCAGTCCATGTAACCCTGCACCGTAATAATTCTTGAGAAATATAAGGCACAAACAATAAAAAGAATAGTTTAGGCAATTCATATTTCTTTTTACAACTCTAAAAACTATCTAAAGGAGTTAAAGGCGCTAAAAAGTTCTGTTCTCTGCCCAAAATGCAAACACTGATCACCAACAAATAGATAACATCCGATATTCATGTGTTTAGGTTTGGTAAACAGAGAAAGCAAAATAATTTCTTTTTGCCTATTAAAATGATGAATTTGTGCAGGGGAAAAGAATTCTTTCCTTGGGGAAAAGAATTTCATGTTCTGTGTTCAAATGGAAAACTTAAACAGATATAAGCTGGCTGGTTGATTTGGGTGGAATGAGTCAACACAGCACCAGATGCAGAGACTGTAAGTGTGACAGTTGGGGAGCAAATGTTTTACAGATCCAAAAACCTGCTGTGCTTTTTTGTCTATTCTTCTTTTTGCCAGTACCCACCATCCAGCTTTTATCTGCAGGTTTCAGCCTTGAGTAGGTGCTTTCCCTCACGTGCAGCCAACCGTCAACACGCAACATTTCCTCCAGCTGGGAGGATGCTACAGGCACCATATTTCATGGCTGCCAGCAATGGGGGTTCATTAATCAGCCTTTAGGAGGTGCTGAAACAGCCACAGACAGACACAAAATGAGAGTATTGCAGAAGCCTGAAGATTTAAAGTAATCCAAGGTCATTTCTCCAGAGAGCAATCTCAGTGGTTTTGGTTTAACACGTCAGTTAAAGCTCAAATACCTCAGTGTTATTTCCAGGGTTAGATTTCAAGTGAAGTTTTTAACAACTCTGCTCAGGACCATGCCATGCTTCCAAAAATGACTTCCTCCCCCCCCTCCCCCAATGGCGTTTGGAAGAGACTATTGAGGAGCAGAGGAAACCTCAAAAACAAACTCCAAACACATTAATAAAAAATAAATCATCCTGGGTTGCTGGCAAAAAGATTAGCTACCTAGTCACTAAAAAGGACATAACTGCAGGTATTGAAGAAATATAAGTTTTCTGTGCTATGGTTGAGACATATTGGTTGAAATATTGATCTGTTTTTGTGCTTGTCCATGCTGAGAGTTATTGCCCAGGATAGGCAGGATTTGAACAGGCTGTGTTACCTTCATCTGTGTTGTGTTTGCAGGACAACTTAATCATTTTGCCCTCACCACATTTTAGTTGGGTTTATGTCCGAGTGGAACTTTGCTCCAGTGTTCAAGAACACTCTGGGCTTGTTTCAGCTGCATAAATCCCAAATTAACCCTTCTCTATTGCAGTGACACTGACAATTTCTGCCTGGGCTACTGTATTAACCATTCCCAAGGAATATTCCTGAGCACTGCAAAGCAACAGTCTATACTGCTGCATTTTTTTTTTAATGGCTCACAAACTTCTGCTGTCTATTTACACTACCTCAACTTAGACTTCCAATTCTTTAGGACATACTTTTTCACTTGAATAAAACAGAACAGGCTTGCTCAAATCTAAAGTTTTCTCAGAAACCTCACATTAAAAAACCTTACATTCATACATTCAATTTTCCTCTCAAATTTATGATTCTGGTGTATTCAAAGTGATCCACACCAATTTTTTTTTAAAGCACCACTGATACAGCCAGTCCACCAAGTGAACATTCACATCTTCACTGAACAATTAAAAAGCATAAACAAATTTAATAAAACTACGTTTTCTTTTGTCTTGCATTTTTAAGGTTAAGTAGCAAAAGATTTATTTCATACGTTAGCAGAAATTATGAGCGAAAGCAAAGCCAGAACCTTAATTAGAGAGAACATAGACATAAGAGTCTGATATCAGCCATAACTCAGCTTATCTTAATTATGCTCCTTTTTTATACTTTCATCAGGCATTAATAAAATCTCTGTCGTCGTACAGATACGTATATGGCCCTGAAAATTAAAGATGCATCTTCAAATAATCACTACTGTAAAAGACATTGAAAAAGAAACAAAAAGATAAGCTGCTTCAGCTGTTACTGTTCTGTTGTTTAGTTTACTAGCAGACAGGAAGGCAGTGCTATAACTGGTGTGTGAGGGTAGGAAGGCTCTACAGAGGAATCTGGATCTATGGGCTGAGGACAACGGTGTGAGGTGCAACAGGATAAGAGGAAACGGCCTCAAGTTACACCAGGGGAGGTTTAGGTTGGATATTAGGAAAAATTTCTTCACCGAAAGGATTGACAAGAACTGGAACAGGATGTCCAGGGAAGTGGTGGAGTCTCCATGTCTGTAGGTATTTAAAAGACATGTAGATGTGGCACTTTGGGACATGGTTTAGTGATGAACTTGGCAGTGCTGGGTTAACAGTTGGACTCAATGATCTTAAAGGTCTTTTCCGACCTAAAGATTCTGTGATACAAAGATCTGGAAAAACAATTTCACTATTGATCCAGATTCACTGACTGGTGTGGGCATTTTTTTCAGGAGTGCTGAGAGGCATTTTTTCATTCACAATATCAAAGAACTTATATCTGGTAGATATAAAATATCATTAATATATTTGATCTTTTTGTACATAAGAGGACATGGGTTGGCTGTGAATGAGGAGCTGTGGATGTCAGATTGTTTCTACCAGTTCACTTGTTGGTTAAGCACTGGGAAGATTTATTTACCAATGCCTCAGGATTCCTACCACTGAAATAGAAAAGAGATTTCTTGAAAAAGTGTTTGGAGAGTCATTACAAACAAATATATTCTCATACAGCACTTTGATAATACAAATGGAAGGAATACCTTGCTATAGAAATACTCAGACTTTGATCACAGTTTCATCTGCATAGGAACCAGCTGTACTTTTATTTGGAAAATTGAACATTCTTGCTTCCTTAAACAGAGTTCCTAATGCACAAGTCAGCTGGCTGGCTTGATACAGACCACATTTTTTTCTGTATAACAATTGCTAATAATGAATAATCCTCTCCTTTGCTTCCCGCAGCTCATCTTTCTGGGGGGTTTGTTTTGCTGAAGGCTGGTGGTGAGAAAGAGGTGGAGCAGTCACGGCGTGGAATAATAAAGGCAACACACAGCAAATTTCTGGCTAATTAAGTGATATCTCCACAGGAGCATTAGCTATGCAAGAGGAATACTTGCACAGAAGAACAAACAAGATGCATTTTCCTTCAAATTCACAGTAAAAATACCTCTTTACTACCATTTAGTTGCCAGCAATAATTTCATTTGCCTATGAAACCATTATTTCTGAGACTAAATAAAGGGCAACCTAAACTGGCCATAAGAAGCAGAAAAAAAGGCTGGCTTGGCTGCAATAAGGGACCATAGTATCTGCTCATGAAAAAGCATTCACACTAATAACATTAACACCTACAAGTCACTCAGATAATGTGACTCCTCCAGGAATCACAGGTAAGCTCTGACTTGGATGGCCAGTTCTAGAAATGACAGCCTACCTCCCTGCCTCTTCTTATTCTTACTGTGGCACCTCCTGGGATCATCACAAAAGTGGTGACCACATCAGTGTTCACAAAAATTTCTGCACACTTGTGTTCCAGTAAGGAGACAGATCCTACTTGCTGAAGGCTTCATTTTGTAAAGACCTTGGATTTAAACAGAAAAAGTGGAAGACTACTTGAGTAACTTGAGTAAGCTGCTTTCTCCTTATCTTATTTTGATACTAAAAATAATTTTGACACCAAAAATAATTTTGATATTAAAAATAATTTTTACCACAAATAGTACAGGGAAGCTTGAGAGGAACTCTGCTTAAAGAAAAAGTTGTGATTTACCTGATGTATCCCTCTCTAACAAGTTGCTCTTGTGGCTATTAATTTCTGTCTTACTCCATGCATATTCAATGATAATGACAAAAAGGAATGTAAATTTAGATGTTGTCTTTTATTCTGGAAGCACTGTAAAAACTTTCTATTTAAATATGTATGCACACAGTGGGGCCAATATAGGACTTCCCAGAGTAACAAATGCCTTTTTTGTTTAAATTTGTTACAGTAATATCCAATCACAATTTTACACAGCCTTCCATAAAACCTTTTTGTACTTGATATCTCAGTGTTTAATATTAAAGTACTACACAGCTCTGCACTGGTATCAGAGACTCTGGAGATTATACAAAACAGGAAACAGTATTATAGCTCTGTGCTAGCAAAGTTGGAACCTACAAACACACAGTGTAAAGTACATTTGCCCTGGACTTTGGATTTTTTGGGACTGAACAGCCACACCAAGCTGACACAGCCTGGGCTGTACCAAAGTAAATCACGTACATGCTCTTCGTGTAGCTAGTGACCATATCACTAGCATGACCACTAGTTTACAGAATGAATAAACAACAAAATCACCTGCCCAACAACTACTATGGTATTACCAGCAAACAAAAACGTAGATTAAACAAAATAAATTAACGCCATCATGTTTAAATGAATGCCTCCCTGAAGAACGAATCTCACCGTGAGTGGAAAGCCTCAAAGTTGGTATTTTCCCACTTGGATATCACAGGCACAGGACAGACCCTCCTCACTGTGTCAGTGAAATACTACAAGACTCATTTCAGGCTACCAGGTGGAACTGTTATGTACTGAAGTTGAGTCTGTTCCTTTTTTTTTTTGCTTAAACTTCACTCGACACAATGAATCTGAATTATGATTTATTCTTCTAACACTTTCCCACACCCCACTAATGAAACGCATCCCCAGTATCATGAATGTAATATTAACAAAACACTAAAACATTGGGAGCTGTAAAAGTGGGAAGCAGTCTGGATCAATGCAAGTGCATGAACGTTTTCAGACGCCACTTGAAAGTATTAACGACACGCAGTCATTTGCTGACGATACATCGATTCCTTCTCCAATGAAAATTACTGGCTATAAATCAGGCAAACATTTACAGGAATCTGCAAATGAAACAGCTAAATCCATGATGACAGGGAGCCTCATAAAAGCAGCCCATTTATTCCCTCTGAGCACTCATCCCCACCAGAGGGATCAATAGCAAACCTCATACAATATACTTCTAAATGTCATGCTGCAAATCCTCTTTGCATTTATGCAGAAGGAAAAGACCCTCCTCCAGTTTTAGAAGCTGAAATCAAGTAAAAAGCGTATTAAATGTCTAAAAAACAATAAATCCAAGACAGAACCTTTTATTCTTGGGTCTGTGACTTCAATGCTTATTCTTTTAAACCGTAAGGATTATGATACTCAGAAAGATAAAGATTCCAACTACAAAACCAAAATGGATGACAAGGAATTACAGAAATGTATCCATTTACTGTCTGTGACAAAAGAAATCAGTAGGCAGGGAAGTGACACCACACTGGAGACTGACAATCTCAGTTTCTCTGGCTTCTGAAAACTGAGGAAGGCAGTATTAAGAACCAACCAACCAAGTTGTTAATATAGAGTCTAAGAGGGGCAGCTCTTTGACTCATTTAAAACTCTATCAGACACTTGAAACTTTATGACAGAGTTGACCAAAATATTAGTCTTGGAAAAGCAGGGATGAATGTCTAAAATGTAATCATCAACACCTAAGTCAGTTTTACAATTAGACAACAACCAACAAAGACCAAAAATACCCTTCCATGAATTCTGATTGTTATATTTTGACTACCTCTTCCCATTCTTTTTTCTCCTTTTTTTTTTTTTTTGCTTTTGTAGTTCCATTGAACCAAGTTTATTGAACATGATTCCAGTAGAGGAGTACAAGAACCTAAATTCTTCCCTAGTATAAGATACCAGTCAAAAGCACTGGATCAGGTCACTACACTTGGGAGGTACAAAAGAAACAAGGGTCACTGGTTGACAATGTATTCACACTAACTTGCAGCTCATTAGAAAAACTAAGTCATTTTATCTGACATGACTCAAGATCATACAGCTAGGCTAAAAACTTAAAAGCCTAATAAAATGTCTTCTGGGATGAATACTTACTTTATTATTGGTTAAAATAAATCTGCTGTATTCTCTATTAAAAAGGTGAGTCTTTCTGTGTAGTTGGATATATCTAACGAGA
Organism: Corapipo altera; assembly: GCF_003945725.1. NCBI lineage: Eukaryota > Metazoa > Chordata > Aves > Passeriformes > Pipridae > Corapipo > Corapipo altera. The sequence goes on along the minus strand of NW_020884898.1, from coordinate 10,752,775 downwards.
AGTTAAACCTATTCTTTCAATAGTAAAATAGTCTCAAGCATCTGAAATATTCCTCATGCAAATAGAATATATATCCTGAAGGACAGAGATCAGACATAACTCAGCAGGGCCTCTCTGCTGCTTCATGAGGGCCAAACTGTTTCTGAGGAAAGGTATGTATATCCGAGGCAAACAAAGCCATGTTGTTCTGACACAGCTCTTCCAGGTACCACCATACATCTTTTAATTTATCTCACACTGGCACGCCTGTGCACAAACTCATCTTCTAAGAGTGTGCATCCCTCTTCTGTGCTGACAAATGTAACGCATTAAAAGGAAGAAAGAAGCTTCTCACAAGCAGTTGGAAACAAGCACAGAGTACAAATTTAATCCCCCTTAATCCCTTGTCGATTACAAGGAATGTCCTAGTGTAAAGTTGTATCAACAGTGCAGTTTCCAAACCCATAGAAAAATAAATGAAGCCATCCTTTCCCTCTTTCCACTTGAACCGTGTTCAGTGAAGCTCCCTTAAAGGATTAGGAACACTGTCTGCAATAAACATGGGCATCACTTTTTAAAATCTGCTCTGAAAATGCCAACATTTCACAGGCTGTGAAAATGCTTTGGTTTAGGGCATGGCCTGAGAGGCAATAGTCCAGCAGGACAGCAGTGGGATTAGCCCTAATTACCTCATGTTTCACCTTAATTAACTACTGATACAGAAGGTAAACTCTGCAGGATCTGTGGCCAGACCTTAGGCCAGTAGGCAAGATATCTAAGCCGTCATTGTTTACACATGATAATCTCTCTTTTGAATTTGCTTTAATTGCTCAAAAAGATTAGCTGAAGGATATGCATTATGTATTGATTAGCAATGCTAACTAGATACTATATAATTTTCATGTGTGCTCCACAAATGCAGCCTAGCAGTTTTAGAGGCACATTCTTTATCAGGCAATTGTCAAAGGATCAACGTTTAACTTTGGTTATGACAACATCAATCATGAAGAAGAAGAAGAAGAAGAAAAAAGCCCCAGCCTTTGGTAACGTGAATGGAGGGAGACAAATACAAAAAAGGCTCTTTGCTCTGCTTTGGAGACACCATTGTGCTCCTCCATTGTGAGAGGTAATCCCCTCCCGCATGCAGCCCTGCTCAGAGCACAAGCAAATTGGGAGCAGAGGGGAAGCAGCAATAAAGCAGAGAGAATACAATATATATTTTAAAAATAGATCACAAGGTTGCCTTGTTTCTTGCCCTATACACTCTTCATTACTCAGACTCTGCTTTCTTTTTCTGTTTTATTAGTTCTCATCTGCTCTTGGCAGGCCTTGAAGATTACTGGACAGCCAGATTTTGTACAAATCTAAGCAGTAACTGATTACAGAATCTGCATAAAATATAACATTCAAACCAAGGAATAGAGTTCTCTGCCATGTGCTATTACTCTGTCTGCTGGCAGAGAAACCGATTCAAAATATGACTTCTCTGTTGTTCTGTGCTTTATTACCAAAAGCAAAACAAAATACGACTTTCCAAAGCCCTTCTGACCTGAAATACATTTGAAAAGTTAGGAATACATTTCCTTAGGAAGGTAGCCTTGATTTAATGTAACAAAAAAAACCCTCAAACTGATCAAAACAAAACTTGGCAACAAATTATAGGGCAGCATAAAGGATTAGAAATATTTATGTCAAAACTCTGGAATCTTAAATCAAATGCATCCACCGAGGTCTTAACTCAGCTTTAAAGTTCAAGACCTCAGATTTTATCTGTACTGCAAGTGTCAACTAAATTTATAAAATAAAGTTGTTAATGTAAGAGTTTTACTGTAACCTTAAGGACAGAAGTGTATATAGCAAAAAAATCAAATTTCTGTGGAACTACTTGTGTCATGGCCTTTTTTCTTCATAGCATTTTACAACATCTGCATCATTAACTAACATCTAAGGTTGCCTTAGCTTCTTAAGAGACATCCCAGAGAGTTCTCCTAATTCCTCACTGTACTTTTTTATTTGCTGCTTCATTTAAGCCTTACAGTGGCAAGGAAAGGCACACTGACTGTTGGAAAATGCTCACAGACCACTCGCCAGTCACTGGAGGTGGCTGAAGAACCGAGAACTTTCCCTGGGATCTCCCTTCCTTTGCATGGATGAAGAGCTGTCACTGAGGGCAGGACACTGTAATTTCACTGGTGACTGGTGCCTGTTCCAGATCACTGCCTCATCTCACTTGAGGTGTCATCTTGTGCTCTGAGCAAAAATCTATAAGTGCCTACTTGACCAATAAGGTTTTGGAAAACTTTTAAATAAAAAAAATTGAATATGCAACAGAAGTTTGTCAAAGGCTGTTTGACAAACCCCTTCACTTTGCAGAAGGTTAATATTGAGATAAAGGCTGCAAATCATTGCTTTTACTTGTTTGTTTTAAAAATGCATTTAAGCTGTAATTACACTGAGGGACTTCCAGGGCTTCAGACACATTTGTGTTTGCTGGTGTGAGGCAACAGTGGAAGGAAAAAAAAGGTGAATCTATCCATAAAGGCTGTCCCAGTGTAATTGATTTTATAATCATAAAGAAGTATGAGTCTTAAAAAAATTAATATTGTGACACAGGCAATGAATGAACATAAAGTCCTACATTTTTATTGCAAATTAACACAGTAGAAGATTTTGCTTTCCTTAAATTACAGCCTCAAGATGCTTTCATTCTACATGTTAAAAGTACCATACACATCTCTACAAAATACTGCATTTTTTCTCTGTGGTTTGTTTGTTCATGTGTCAAAAAATGTAAAACATTCTGATTATCTGAATGTAGGTATCCTATTTTGTATACAAGGGCAGGAGGGCTTAGTTTATGCATATATATTTATGCACAGCCTAATCAGGTCTTTATGATGGTCTGCTCTTTGAATATTTATTACTCAACTAATTATTGAGCTTAATTATAATCTACTTTTAATACATTAAAAACCTGTTTGAAAATGCTGAAGCAAAGTTTCACCAGCAATAGAGAAAAGCAAGCAGGTTTTCAAATAAAACAACCTTTTTTTTTTTTTTTTTTTGTAATAGATCTTGACAGTAAATTGATTACTTACATACCTGTAAGGTGAAACCTTGCCTCCATTGGATTTAGAGGAGTCAGGCTTTCTTCCAGCGACCTATATAGCTGGGTTATTTATCTTCTTAGAGAATATTTGGCCTGCAGTTATCTGATATCAAGCTGTGATCTCATCAGCTCTCACACACTCAGCAGGGAGGGGCTAAGAAAATACTTCAATGTGAAATCTCTCCGAGCACCCCGAGGGCACCACAGCTAAGGCGCTGTTCGAGCCGCTGAATATTTTCCTTTGGCAGGAACTCTGACCCAGTGCCCCACAATGATGCCCATATGCCACTGGAGGGTCATTTCGAGAAATGAAAGACAAACTAATGATCTCACTATGTGGATTTGGAGAAATTTAATATTTCCTAAATTGAACCATCATTTTTTTTTATGTTTTTTTTGCAGAGATTTGAGCAGATAACTGCTGTGGCAGAAATCTCTTCGCAGTTCTAATCTTTTCTAAGACAAGCAGAGCTGTGTATTCTGAGGGTCAACTACTATTTGCGAAATGTGATGTTTGTAAGAAAATAAAACACTTGATAATTCAGCATATGCAAACAGCACATCTTAGAAACTCAGTTGTATTTTCTGATAGATCACAGGGTTTGTCTATCATTACTTTCCCTCTTTTGCCCCATGCACTGCTTTCCTTTTAAAGCAAAAATACTTTAACAAAGGGGAAGAAAAAAATCCTGAAACCCTCAACTATTTAAATTGCTGCTTTAGTAAAAACTGCCTGCCTAACTGTTTTATGAAAAGCTGACTGATAAGCTGCCTGCCTAGGTTTTTTGGTCACCTGGAAACAAGTGGAACATTTGTAAAATATCTGCCAGTTCTCAATGGAACATTTTTAATGAATCCAGGATCTTCACACAGCACAATGACATTTGGAAAGGATCATCTCAGAGTTAAAAAAACAAAATAAGGAAATTCACCAAGGAAAAAAAAGTGATTTTTCATTAACCAAAGGATAGAAATTCACCTTTAAGTATGAAACTTGGAATGCCTTTGGCACAACGAGTTAGATTCTTTACACTGTACAGTTTGTGACATGGATAGGTACATTAATAGACCCTGAGAAATTAACACTTGGCTTTTACCAGGACGGAAATGTGAAGAAATGGTCAGAACCAAAATACCAAATTTCACCAGCAAATTGAATCAAGCCATTTAAAATCTGAGTGGCTTTTATAAGCCTCTAGTGAATTCAAATTAAAGTTTTATGGCCTCTTTTACTCCTACTGAATTCAATGGCAGAGTTCTACAAGGAACCTTTATTGTGTCTTTCAGCTTTTGGTAGTCTGGTCTCACTTTGAGTGATGACACTTGCTATTTAATGATAGAAAATTAGGAGAAAATAAACAAAAGAGAGTCAAAATAGCAGTAAGACGCAGGTTTCCCTCCAGATGCTCTATTGGAATTTTTTCCTAAAAGGAGCTATTTTTGTACAATTAACAGGGTCTGGTGGAGTTGGATGAAAATAACACAGGCAAGATTGGACAGATACTGTGCATTTTGTTACTTTGTCTTCAATCTTTACAAATGTTCTTATTTTGCCAGTATCTTCACCAGTAAGGAAAGGAGAATTTCTACCTAGTTTCAAACCACAAATTACTCCTCTCTGCACAGTTAGGCTCCTTCCTCCATCAGATTATGTTTACATGACACACCATTGAAAATACATTTTCTCTGTGCCAATGAGTGGTCCAAGGCATCCAAGGTCTTCCTCTCCTACAGCAATAGCTAGAGCATGACTGTAAGTAGGTCCAAGGAAATATTTAGATGGTAGGAAAATACTAACTAAAGAGGCACATAACCAGACTCAATTATTTCAGCCAGTTCTCCCTTCTTTACATTAAATTGGATTTAGGAAATTCAGATCTCCCATTTGCCCCTCTGTGGATAAGAGATGTAATATTTAAGTATGTCTCATTCCCACAAACAACTTCATGTTTATTGAAATTATGGTTTCCTGGCTGTTAACTGATGCAAAAACCTGCCGTGCTGAGATTATAAACAATTTGAATGTGCAGGCAGTAATGGATTTTTGGAAAATGGGCAGGATTTGCAGCAAGCAATATCCAGCCAATATTATGGAGATGTATGACTTCAAATTGGTTTCTGGAGTAAAAATCCCCTAATATTACTGATAGGGTAATATTACTACCACTAAATATATTCAAATGGATGAAGCAAGAGAAGTCATGGAAATCTAGTTCTGTTAATCAATTGTAAACTGCAGAACTTTAACAACTAAACCCACACATTCTAAAGACTAAAACAGGAACACTTTGCTGTTGATAAACAGAAGGGTTTGCTTACTGATAACTTCAATTAACTAGGTTAAGAATTAATATCCTCTACTTCTATTGCTAGAAATACTTTTTAAAAACTACTCTTTCTAGTGCCTGCATTATTATACAATGAATTTTAAATGCCTCTCCATTTAAAACTTTACTTATTCAACAATAAGATCCTTATATTTTTTTCTAATTTCTTTAACAATAAATTCAAAGGGAAGCAGAAATCACAAATTCTTTGAAAACTTGGCTTGGTCACTTAAGATAGAAGAAATAACACAAACAATGAATGATTCCTATAAATGCTAGGAAAGAAAATATTCGGCTTTAACAGTGAGTAACTTACTGCAGGGGAAATAATCTAAAATAAGTAGGCATAACAGCATGAAAAAACATCTAAACCACATGAATACACAAAAAGTTAGATATACATTTGAAGAAGTGTCAACAGAAAGTCTAACACAGTTTTTATTACACTAAGATGTGTCAAGAGATTATAAATCCTCCTTGTACTGCTATGCTGGGGCACCACTGACAAACCTATGCTATTTTCTTAACAATTTTTAGGAAAAAAACATACTGTCAAACTTGATAAACCTGATAAATGAGGCCTCCAATATTATTTGGTAGCTGTAAAATAATTATAAAAATATTTTTAAAATCCTGATTCATAAGCTGCAAATACAAATAAAGCTCTAAATATATGCTATAAATGAAAAGCACACCTTTTCATTATAAAACCTATTCAAGCAGTAATGACCTTTATTATAACATAACTAAGGGTAATAGGGGAAAAAAAAGGAAAGAAAAAAAAAAGTCTTTAGAAGAAAAAAGAAGACCAATCAAAATTCCTGACAGGAAGATACATTAGACCAGTCTCTCAAGGGATGTAGTAGAAACCCAGGCCCTGAAACTTTTAAGAGCAGAATGGACAAATCACTAGAAAATATACAATAGGGAACAATCTTTCACAGGTAATGAGATGGGGAGCAAACCAACAGAGGTTTTCTGGTTCTGCCCTTACTTCCTACCATTGATTCCATAGCACTTAGTGTTGTCCCCAGAAACCGATCTGCTTAGCTAGGAATGCTGGGGAGGGGGTGGGGAGAGATATCAAAAAGATTACAGTTGTGTAGAAGTGCTTATCTACACAGGGATTAGCTGGGTTTTGCATCCCTGGCAAGATTTTAGTCACACATCTCTCCACGGAGACAACATTTCTATCTTTGGTCAATAATCTCTTTCTAGAGATCAATACAGGTCAGAAGCCCGTGTGTTTATGAGAGCTATCAGTTCCTGCTGCAAACACTCATGAGCTGTTGCCTACTCACATGAGAGAGAGCGGGAGGGTTCAGCCCCTGAAGAGTCACTCAGGCTCTCACAGGGCCTCCTGACACAGCATCCCAGCAGAGCTACCAAGGCTTAAAGGAGACACAGCAAAGGCTGAGAAGAGTTTAGATTAACAACACATTAAACTGACAAGTCCACGTTCTTTCTTGGCAGCTCTAACATAGACAGTTCTATAAAGCTGTAGTAGGTAGCAAGACAAAGACTTCACACTATATAGAAATGTAACTCCAGAGTCCAGAATTGCCTCGAGAGAGTACTGGCAGACTTTGCCAGTAATTAGCTAAGAAACACACGTGAATGGAACAAATCTGAAGCCCAGAAAACAGAGAACAGATGTTGTTTGAAAACGGCAGCAGGAAACTTGGGCTTGCTGTAGTTTAAAATGCTGCCTTCATCTGCTCTTTGCAAAGAAAACTAGAAGTTTTCTTTGGTGACAGAGTCTAATCAAAGCAAATTCAGACTTCTGTCAGCTAAAATACTCTCTGCTGCAGTACAGTCTTGTCAAAATTGCTCTTAAAGTTCATTCAGAAGCTTCTTATCATGAACAATGCTGTGGACAAAAACTGCTGAAGACTAGTGAGGACTTAATGCATCTACAGGTGAACTGCATTAGCATCCTGGTTGCTTCTGGGATGAATGCCAGGATAATTATAAAATAATTTAAGGCCAGCATCATTTACAGAATATTTCCTAAGGTATTTTCATTTGAGAGTTGGACAACTCTTCTGTCTGAATTGTTAAACGCTGTTTTATTCTTCCAAAACGTCTAATAAAATCAGCCTGCAGAAAATATACACAAGTACTTCTTAGCTATGACTATGTGTATCAACTCAGAAATGACTGGGTTCAAATTTGTGTATCACTGAACAGAATATGATCTGTGTGTTACTGAACAGAACACAACCTATGCAATTAACATCAGTGTTAGGAAAAAAACTATCACACACAAAAAACATGAAGCCTCTCTCAAACTCTATGCAAATGACACCGAGTTATGATTTTTCCCGTTTGCAAGTTCCAGGCTACATTTAGGAGAATATGATTGACATGAAAACCTGTTTCTTGGTTTTATCCCTTTAAAACCTGATGGTTGAGATCTACCATCATTATGTTGAACTAATTACCACTCATAGAACAGAGAAGAAAATCCTCATCCTTAAGCTCCCACAGCATTATAACATGGCTTTGACCAGGAAAGCACTTCCATTTTCCTTTGTTGCCTCACAACATAAAATGAAGTTGGCAAGATGAAGACAAATGGCACAATAGCCCACTGCTGATTGGCTAAAGTATTTTGTATATGTTGGAAAATTCAGGACATCCATCCTAATAGGCAGTGGACAGGACACTTTAGGAACTGTGACTGTGCAAGACAGCAATCTATCCATCGTGGGGTCAAAGGGTGAAGTCAACAGGAGAGCATGGTGATGTTATTATCTGACACATGGGTTATCTTCTATACACTCTGTCTGTAAGACACATGACATGTGTTGAACTCTGAGATAGATATCAAAATCAGGAGCTCAACGTGCTGAGTGAGTTGAACAAGCCAGCAAAGAGTTACTTATAGCATAATTAAGTGCCTGTGTGGTAAAATAATTGATGAGAACACGGTAATAGAAAGGCAATTAGTAATACCAGGATCAAGGTTTGAGACCAATAAAAATAGAGGGTGCACAACCGACAAAAGAGAAGAAAAAAGAAGAATTAACTGAACTTTCCATATATATGTAAACTTTGCCTATAATAAAAACTGCGTTATGATCGGACTACAGACAGACCTGAATAATTTTGGTATCCTTTGCAATTTGTAAATGACATTTTCATAAAACTCTTTTCAGTTGCTCTACAATTAAAAAAAATGCTGGTATAAATCTGAAAGCACTAATTCACACTTGTTGGTTCTAAGCTCCCCAGTAATGTACAGCAGACAAAAGGTGCTGTGGTGTCAAAAATATTTAAAGTAGGTTGAATCATTTTAGAAGGCATTCACATGGGAACATAACTACACAGCAATGAGGAAATACATGTAACTACCCAGAAACACACAGAGATGAAAAAAAAAAAAGATATAAGTACAGGAACAAAACATGTTTTGTCAGTTTATGAGACAGATTCCTTATATTATTATATAATTGATTTAAAAATAATATGCTTAGGCTTTTACCACTGCCACTCTCATGACCAAGAATGACTTACAGTTACTAAGGTGGAAATTCATATTTAAGAAGTATTACCAAAATAATTTTGAACATTCTGGTTATACAAGTTAGGTAAGAAACCCCTCTTCACTAACCAGCACTTCACTGTCAATGTGAGCATTCCAAAATTCATAAAACTCCTGCCAGAATCACAGAATTTGTTTGAAAACTGTGAAATTGGACATTAAATATAAAAGTTCCATACATGACACAGATGAGAATTAATAAAACATTGTCTTTTCTATGTCTCTTGAGTGCATATTTTCAAGTCTTTCTTCACAGTTATGGGTGTTTGTTTCTTTATTTTTAAAGACTTAGCATAAAAAAATAAAAGGTAGTCAAAGTGTGTCAAAGGCAGTAAATTCAATACTCTAGTACTGGTCCTAATAGGTGAATATTAAACTACAGTTTCTTAGTGCCAGCTATCAAAGAGATGAAAAAAGACATTTACATAAAGGCAAAGACTACCATAAATAACTTTTGTTTAAAAGATTTGAGGAAGTAACCAGAAAAATCATGTTTCTTCATAGCAGCAATAGTTTTCAGAGTATTTCTAGAACGTTAATACATTGGTTTGGCTAACTTCCTACCATGCTATTTCTTGCATTCAGAATGAAAGGATGAGTGTGGGAGATCTGCAGAGGCAAAGGAAAGCTCAATAGAAAACCTGGACAAAACTTTTGTGGACCAAACCTGGAACTGCCCTATCTTTGATCTCTGTTCCTGCATGTAGAAGCTGTTTTTGGCTTCTCCATTTCTCCAGCTGCTGAAGAGCTTCTTCAGCTTTGCCTGATCTTACTACTAGTGTTTCACAGAGCACACACAGCTACATACTTCCTTCCTGTATTTAAAGTGAACAGCGCTATACTTAATTAATGAAACAAAAATATTAATTTTCCCTGCCATGATACGCCACCTCTGTTACAAAAACGCTGCTGCTTCGCTTTCAAGGTTATTAAATATATAATTAACAAATTAAAAATCCTAACAGTTCATGGAGCAACACACCTTTTCAGTTCAAGGTCTATTCAAAGAGCTTTTACCATCCACGCAAAGTATCATCACAGTTATTTCCCACAACTCACATTCTAAACGTCAGAAAAGGGATAATGGATGGCAAGAGGCCCCACAGCGAATTTTCCCTTCCTGGTGACAAAGGCTGAGGGTATAGCTGTCACAGCCTGACTTTTTTATTGTAAGACCTGGAGAAGGATGCCTGCTCCTCCAACCCTCCTGTCTCCGACAACTCATCACAGGGAGCCGGTTCCCCCGGGGGCGCGGCAGCATCTGGCACTTCTGCTCTCTGGTGGCAGCTGCAATCATTTTCAGGATAATCTCCTAAAGGCGGCGTCTTTATTCAGCTACAGATGTCTTCATCTTACATCCTGTTGGATTCCTCAGGCCTAACGTTGCCTCTGTACCTTGGTTTTACCCCTTTGGGTTGGTTTCTCAGCCACTGCCTAATCTGAAAGGTACTGACAAGCATTCAAAAGATGCTGGGGAAGATTTTTTTCTTACTGAGTTTCATCTGCTGGTTTCCAGTGTCTTTTCAAAGATACATATGAAACCTTGGAAAACGACCCAATGATCCAATGTTTAAGTGGACTTCCAAATACAAAGCAACAGCAGAATTTTTCTGTTTTGTAAAGAGTGCTGACTTTTATTTGTTTCCTAGTTGTCACAGCAATTTAATTGCTATCTCTGGCTTCTCTCCTGATACAGTTATTACTTTTTTTCTGTACTGAGTCAGACAGATTACTTACGAGGAACTCCAGTGGCAGGAAAGGAGAATATTTCATATTTCAGGTAGTTTTATAGAGCTCAACATTAATCATTTTTTCAAAAGTAACTCATTTCTGATCTCTTCCACATGCACCGTTGTAGATCCAGTCTTGCATATTTAGAGGTGATCAGGGAGAAAATCATACATCAAAAACTAGCATTCCCAGGGACATGAATATAATAATCTCATAATCCAGAACACATTGGTACCTGCACGAAGGCCTGCTGCAGCAAGCAAAAACCTCAAAAGGCTTTGTAAATTATCGATATCTTAAAAGAAAACAGATTTGACCTGTTTCAAACTGGCTGCCTTACAATGGAGTTATCCTATTGAAAAACACCAAAATTACTGTATTTTGCAAAGGAAAGATGGAAAGGTAACAGGTAATTTGTTTGGGCTAAGAAAGAGCATTATGGCTGATTTTTTTGTTTTTCTTTTTTCTCAGGTATCAGATAAAAAGGATCTGTTACAGGTATATATGGTGAATTATTTTGCTGATGGTTTCCCTACCATAAAACTGCTTTTTATATAACACTGTTCTCAGATAGCTTAAAGATACACACTTCATAAACATTGCTCCTCCTTTCTTTGTTGGTAACAGGCAGTCAAAAACCAATCAATTTTCTTCCAGACATTATATTTATCAATTTCATCATGTTTAAGTAAAATTTTGGCTTAATTTAAAAGTCCACATTAAGTGATATTCTGTAACTAACAGTATTTGTTATCAAGAACAAATATTAGTTCTACAAGTATTTTTTTTTAATGTGTTTTAAAAAGGACATCTGATATTATTTTGATGCTGCCTTTGTGGTAAACAGAGACACCTTTTGAAGATCTTTGTTTTTTATTATTTTTATTATTTTTGGCTGGGACCTCCATCCATCACCCTTCTTTAACTGACATTTTTACCCCGTTATTATCCCTAATATATTCCACTGAGAGTTTTCTCTGGCTGCAAAGAGGGGGAGGAGATCAGCCAAAGGCATACCCCCAACAACTACTGCCTTCTAAGCCTGCTCGCTAGTCAGAAGTGGGTCAAATGGTCCTCACATGAAAGCATCTAACAAGGTCCCCAGGGAGGCTTCCCTTTAGTGGCAGCAGTGAAAAACACCATTTCTCTTCAGAGAAGATGGATACTGTCTTCCTGTGCACAACTGAGGGACTGATACTTGCCACTTTGAACTTGTTATATTCACCGGTGCTTTCTCAAATGCTTATATCATTTCAGGAATTAAGTCTCTGAGATCAGGGACTCCGAGCAGTTTAAAAGGATCTGCTCAGGGGCTAAAAATTCTGAAAACAATGGATTGAAGCTCAGAAGTTTGGCACTGATTCCCAGAAAAACATTGAGGACAACTTCAAATTACATATTTTTAAATTAATAAATCATGAGGGCTTTTAACCACATTCTGTGTTTGCTCAATTTTATACACACAGCACCACCCAGTCTCCTCTTCTTTTAAAGCTGCTTTAGGTTGAATTCAGAGCTTACAGGAGAGATTTCTTATGGTAATACAACAGGAGGGAGTCTGAGGTGAAACAAAACTAAACTCATAAAGAAGTAAAACAAATTATTTGACTCCTGTAGGATGGACAGATGCCAGGTTTTAGTAATTAGGGTCATATGTAAAGAACAAGGAGGATCAAATCAATTAAAGAAATAAACTGAGACAAAATTACATCAAACCACCGATGTGCAGCTGAGCCAGAGGCTTTAGTGAAAAGAGTTCTTCACACAAAAGGGAAAATCTGACACTAATCGTAGGATAAACCTCACATACACTTGTGCATTAACACAGCACACAAGTCCTGCATTATCTTGTGCACTCCTGTGTGCTAGAACACTTACAGGTTTGCTTATTAGCTATACCATTTCTTCATCTCAGTAGCAAAGCTTTCTGCACCACAGGTCTACTTTCATCAGTTGTGCAGTCGTGTAAATTGGGAAGACCTAAGCAAGCAATAACCTTCTCTTGAATTTTTTTTCAAACTACTCTGTTTTTGCTTGTTTTTGTCATCACAAAATTATATCTTTCAAATATATATTTGCATATGAGAAAATCGAAAAAGCTAAAAGAAAAGGTCATGGAAAGAAAAAGAGATGCCTTTTCCCCCCACACACACACTTCAAATCCCATGAAATGAATGTTTAGCTCAAGGATTTGCTGTTCATCTCAGTGCCCCACAAGCCTGAGGCAGGATTAGGCCAGGCTCATGTTTGAACAACTGGAGAAAATCAATGGATTTCACCTTATTAATAATTAAAAGACTTTCAAGTGATTAAAACTGTGTACAAAATGTATGAATTATTGTAACTGGAAATGCACATGTGCAAGAGGTGCTCTGAAACAAACGATGAAATAAAGATTAATTTGCAGGGTACACTGTAGTATTTAGAAGAGAAATAAACCATTTAGTACAGTGCTAATTAGGTATTTACGTGTAGCTAAACAAATACTTTACATGAACTTTAATTGAAACCTTAACTAATTCCTAGGTAATGTTACAACACGCAGGGTAATTGAAAGGCTGAATCACATTTCTCTCAACAACCTACTTGCTGATGGCCTGTTCTATCATTAAACAGACCAAGGAAAGAGAGGAACGTTACAATTTGCTGGACTAATGGAAATTTTTTAATAGCAGTATAGTCATCAGATATGTGTTGAAGTAACTCCTTTACTCCTTCTTCCCCTACGCCCAGGAATAGCAACAGCCAATGTTTTTGCACTGTAAGAGTCTTGCCTATTCAGACACTATTAGAACAGAGCAGAACGTGCCATGACATCTGAAAGCTGTGTTGAAAATTTAAGAAAGCCACTCAATTTTATCACTGAAATAAACAACTGCCCCGCTTGCTGTCTCAATAAACAAGCTGTGAAATGATAACTTCGAAAGCTCAAATATCCTGGTTTGATTTATTTTTATTTAATTTACACTTTGCTGGTGACTACCTATGAAAGGGACTTCTGCTGCGCTGTTTAGTTTAGCCTTCGTTATGCTATAGTATAAGAAAAAAAAAAATCTATACTTCCCAGACCTACAAACATTGCTTAAAATATTTCAGCCATTGAGGCATTCACAGTGTGTGTTACAGACAGACAGCAGAAGGCTTGAGTGTATGTGGGTACTTGAAAAGCCAGTAAACTTAATAGTTGAAAAGCACCGTGCTGAGCCCATGAAAGCAAGGCAATGTTCACTGTCAAGAAAATCAGAAACTTCCCTTTTGTTGTAGGAAAAATTCCTTTCAGACTCCAAGCATGACAACAAGACAAACTCAGCACTGAGAGGTTTCTTTGCACCCTTTCAGGATGCATTTTCACTGTGCATCATGCACACAGCTGTAACGCAACATGGGGAAGGAACAGCAGGCTAGAAGTGAGAGTGAGAACTGTGGGATTCGTATATATGTGTACACTATAATAGACACATATACATTACATATATATATATAAAGTGTTTATATATATAAAAACACACTCACATTTATGTAAGTCAACGAACTACAAAAGCTGGAGCTGTTATCGCAATTTACCCTGTAAATTGTACTCCTGCTGTACAAGACCATGTCATATCCTCTCACAAAGTTTCCATAGAGCCAGGCTTTGTGCCACAGACCTAGCCCATGTAAATCACTGTGATATATGAAGCCAAATGATCCCACCAAGCAAGCTGCCAGGAGGAGGAGGACAAACGTTCCACGGCGCAGGAAGCGTCGTTCCAAGTTCTGCGCCCAAGCCCTCTCCCCGTGCCAGCTGAACCGGCAGCTCGTCTGCCCGTATCTCATTAGATCAGGATGTTTGAGCAGCTGCTTGAAGAGATTTTAGAAACACAATTTTGGCTTGATAAAATCCAAATCTACTTCCCATGTCAGCATCCCACGTTGCTCTGAACAAAGTCTGTCCTTGCTGCACTGGGGTCAGGCTGAGCCCTTCTGCTCTTTTTTGCCAGAAAGCCACACTTGTCACTCGTCTTTCTGGCAAGAGCTAACGAGCCACTCCTGTCATAATGAATCAGCAGGAATCAGTAAGCATCTCCACAGAGAAGTATAACACTTGCTAACAAGACAGATCTACAGAAGAAACCTTTGCCCTGCTATACACTGGATTTTTTATTTATTATTCCAATTTAATTTGGAGTGCACAGATGACAAGAACCTAGGAAAATGGGGAGTCTTTATATCCCTCAGGAAAAGCTAGGCCTTTTTTTTTTTCTCTTGTATACATCACTGCTGTATTTTCAAGTGTACTATATCACATTAAAAAAACAACTTATAGAGATTCATGTATTTGAATTAAAGCTAAACTAAAGACCTAGAAACTTCTTGTCACAAGATTCTGCTTTTCTCCATGTCCCTGCCAATCCCAATAAGAATTTTTTCAAATCCCTTCTCACTATGCATACTACCAATACTTCTCCTGCCTCCCCCAAAGTATTACCATCTAGCCCATAATTACCCATCTGGAGTTAAAAAAACAATTGTGGTGTAGGGAAAATTCTATCAAAGAGACAGTCAAGTGAAATGAAAGTTGGCAATTCAGAAAGTACGTGTAGAAATTACATCTGAGATGCAGTAAAACTGCTCACTTGACAGAAAAAAAAAGGGAAATTGGAAAATTAGTATGAAGGAAATGAAGCACATCACTGAGGGATTTCATGGCAAGGAAGCCCAAGTTAATGACAAATGCAGAAGAGATCATCGGGTAGTGGACTTTAAACCCTGCAAGGCGTAAATTCTGCCAAAAGCTAACTCTGTCAGCTTTCTAAATGTGGCACTACCAATCCACAGGCAATTCCATGGTTTTAATGCTGACCTAAAACTGCTAAATCCCCTTTCCATTTAAGAGTTACTTTTCAGAAATTTTACTCTTCCATGAAGATTTTTACAGTTTCCATTTGGTGTACCGAGAGAGGTTTTTGCTGATTTACAGTCAATTTACTGTAAAAGGCTGGCTGTAAAAGAACATAAACTGATGTGATAACATCCCAGCTCAAACTGGAATTTGGCATTTATGCTCAACACGGTAAGAAAGATTATCCATGGAAAAGTATCTTCCACAAAACTGAAAGAAACCCAGGTTTCGTCTTGGAGTTTTGCAAAATAGTTTTATTTCTTCCTTATAAAATACAAAACACAAGGAAAACCTGTGCTGCAGACAGTTACATTGTTGCTTTGAATTGATTTATCCTATTGCTGTCTTCACTAGCTGGTTACCAGAAAATAATATAATTTAGGAAACAAAATGAAGATTCAGCACATACTAAGAGCTGAAGAATGATTACATTTAATCTTCATAAGTACTAAAAACATTTAAGTAGTAGAGGCTAATTCCTGTACTGAGAGGATGTCCAAACATACAGTAGGTCATTATAAACAGTAGAAACCCGACCCAACTGAATTAAATAACTGAACTCCACTGACTCCAACAGGGTTGGATTTCACACACTGTTAGTGAACATTCCTCTAAGTTTCCATGTTTAAAAAGGCTCTACCAACCTGTAAAGCTTAGCATAGAGTAAGGTAAAGAGAACATAAATATTTAAAATGTTTTAACACTATTTTATTATAGTTATCCTTTTTCTATTCTGGTGTATTTCTCATTGCCCTTTACAAGTATGGATTTACCCAAACAGACTCTGATTTTGTTTCAGCTTTGCTTTTGTCTGCTTCAGTGCAAATCAGAATTTATTCTAGTGAAGAATAGGAGAACTTCTGTTCAGACTTGGTAAGCAAGTTACTGCTTGGACAGTATTTAGTGCAAAAGAACCTTATATACAAATATTTGTCCTTTTCCCAAGAGTGTAACTTAGCAGCAAAACCATTCTTATGGCAAAATCTGTGACTACTAGCCTGCAGATTTCCAAAAGCACATCAGCAGACCGTTGCCTGCCCTTCAGAGGTTTCCTGCTGAATGCTGGGTCATAGTCAATCCATTTATGCCTTGATTTTAACAGCAAGTACAGTGTTATCCTGCTGAAGTGTCAGCAACAAGAAACTAACCTTTCTCAGAAAAGGTGGGAATCAATTCAGCTTTCAGAAAGGGAGCTGAACAGGAAAAATCTAAAAGAACATCATCTATGGACACAAGCAGGTTTCAGATCCCCTATATACCATATGGCCGCAGCATGATACAAAGGCAGCAGGAGAAGCATCCAAAACACATCAGGAGGAAGCTGTCAGGGCCTGGTGGCCAGGTTGAGCCTCCCCGCTGCCCCCCGGCCCGGCCAGCGCCGCAGGTGCCAGTCCCTGGGAGGTCGTGGCAGCCTCGACCCTGCTGCCCACACAGCCCAGCCCCAAACACAGGCCTTGGCATGGTAGAAGGGATGGGGCAAGCGAGTGGAAGCAAAGATGGAAGAGGTGGAAACGTTAATTTTTCTCTTTGTAAATCTGTGCTTGCTCATACAAAGAGACCTCACGCCACGAGGTGGCCAAACAGTATGCCTGGAAATCTGCCGGGACTGGAGTTTAAATGGATATTGAAAATAGTTTGTAACATGGAATTCTGGTCACTTTGGGCCATCCTGACTCTAAAGTACCAAATATCTACACTTCAGTTCAACAGCTACAGAACTTGTGCAGCAACTGCTGCTTCTCCCAGCACCTGCCCTCACTGCTACTGCAGCCATGCCAGCGCAGTACTTTGTGGGACCACACCGTCATGCAGCTCAGGAAACCTAATCTAACAAATCTCCTCTTGTCTCCTTCCTAAAAAAATACGCTGAGTGACTGCTCAGTGGAACTGAACTGTGGTTCACAGCGTGGGGCCACGAATGTGTCTGCCAGCACACCTGAGAGAGCTGGTGTGCCATGGCCTGGCAAGAAGCGATGGACGCGGCAGTATTTTCAGAGGGTACTGCTGCCAAACATGGAAACTGGCTCATAATTACAGGTTGTCTGGCATAGCCTTTCCATGTTTCATGACAAATCTCTGTTGTCACAGCTCTTCCTCTAGCAGCACCACCCCAAACTGCAATTTGCCTGCTCTTCCAGAAGTCAAATCTCTACTCTCTAGCCCTACAGTCAGAGACTCTAATCAACTCTTTCTTACACTTGGGTCTCCAGCATTCTTTTATTTGCTGTGTTTTATCCTCCTTTTAAATTTTAAATGAATGTTTAAAATGATATAAACAGAACTATTACGTTCATGCACAGAAACTATGTCATGCTTTAGCACTCACAACAATAAAGCGACTTAATGGTAGTTCAACTTACAACTCACGAGGGAACACTTGAAATACATGCTGCAGCAAAGTGTTCTTAACAACAAAAACTTTTCAGTAATTACATTCAAAAGTGCCATGTTAAAAAAGAAAAAAATAAAAAAAAGAAAAAAAAAAGAAAAAAGAAAAAAGAAAAAAAAAGAGAAAAAAAAAAAGAAAAAAGCATCATCATTACAGTGCACATTTGAAGTTCACTATATTCTCCTTGTCCGGGAGGTTTATCCCATTGAGCTGTGCTGCTTTGTTATGCCCAAGCAGTCAGCCACAATTTCTGACTTGTCTGCACTCAGGTCCAAAGCCTGGTTTCACTAAAAAGAGTGGCACAAGTCCTGTCTTAAATCTGATCATGTTTTGCCTTCACACAGGGCAAGAGAGTAGAGGTGTCAGAGCCCTATCCAGTGGTCTTGGTAGCCTGTATGCTGCACTGCAGCACCCAGGACAAGTTAGGTTAGGACAGGTGGGTTTAAAAAAAGCTACCCAAAAAAACCCCAAAAATGGGGAAACAGAAGTTTTGGAAAGCTGTTCCTTGAGTAGAGTGGTTGCACAGCTGCCTTCCCTCTGATGCTGTCTCAGTGCACTCACTACATGAACACTTTCTTCACTGTTTTTCTTTAAAAAGATTTCACTTGAAGCAGTCACGGGTCCAAGCTTGTGATTATCTAGCTGTGGGTGTTGTATATGCTGTAGTACTTGCCTCAAGGGAACGACAAATGTCAGTAAGATGCAAAAAACAGACCCAGTGTGAAATCAAAGGAATACAGGAAGTTTAGAAGGCATCATTTAAGAGCTCCTCGTGCAGAGTTGCTCAACTGAAAACAGCTCTGCAATATCCTCAGAAGATCTAAGTGAGACACAAGAGACTGAAAATCTGATAATGGCTTTGAGGGCTGGCAGGGCATCCTGGAATACTTTAAACCTCCTAGAGATTCCATGGAAACAGGAAATGTAAGGACAGCGTCTTAAGTATTTTTAAAGTCTGATTTATGAAGAATTCAGGAGAAAACACCAGTGTCTAGTTAGGGAAAAAAAATTACCCTGTGATCGCCAAGTCTTTGAGTCGGAGGGAAAAAAGGGGCATCAAAAGAGCAGGGTTTATCACACTTGCCATTTGGGACTGTGCTAATCAGCAGAGGGAAACAGAAGCACATTCATCTTTGCACAGACTCGCCACTGAAATAATCTCTGCAACACCCACTGCTCTGATAAAAAGGACACTTTAGCCTAACAAAGCTGTAAGGCCAAGCAGTACATGAAAACAAAGAATGGTTATTTCTGTTACTTCTTTAGTTTCCCCAAAATCCCCATCTGCTGTTTTTCTTTATTATTTTTTTTCTTTCAGCTCTTGTCTCCTTTGTGTTCCTTTATTTTTCAGTTCCTCAACATTATACATTACTGAAACCATTTTCCCTCACTTTTCTCCTTACTTCTGCAGCTCTGATCACCAAAAGGATACCTCTTCCTCCTCTAAAGGAACCCAAACATCTCAGTGCTGACACATATAATTAGCTGTTTTCCCCTAAAGTGATATGTTCAAGAAAAATACTATTATGTTTTATAGCTGCAGTTTCATGACAGATTCAAGGACATAAATTCAAATCAGGTCTTTTGTTCATGAACACTGAAAATCTAATTTCAGAAATTATTTTACTGTACTGGATATTATGATAAAATGGTACAGAACCTGAAGTAGAGCCCTAAAATGAGGGGGGGAGGAGGAAGAAAAAGGCCAAGTTTGGTAAAAAAACTTCTCACAAGGGGAATGCAAAAAAGCAAACATACATATTCCATCATAGTTAGACAACAAACCCAACTATAATTTCCTTCGGCAATGCCAAAATACAAACTTTCCCAATCACTTCTGCCTTACCATGACCCACTCAATTTACATTCAGATACATAATAAACTGCAATTCTTTATCAATTTAAAATTGTTGTCCACTATCCTTGAAGATAAACACAGATCTCATTTTTATTTCAGACTATATCAAGAAGTTAAAAATAAAAGTTGATTTTTTTTGTTGGGGGGATATATTGTCAACTAGAAATATCAACAAAACTTTAAACTGGGGAAAAAAAAATCACTGGGAAGCTTAATGAATGTCTGCAATCATTTTACCTATGGATATGCCTTTTCTGATTTTGATTGCTTCAGAAAGTGAAGCAATTAACCATTGAGATTGCTTCACTCTATGAGGGTAACAGCAACTAATAGACTGTTTTAGCCTAAATCTTTGGGTATGGAAGAATTAATAAAAAGCCTTTGTGCAAACCCATAACACCCTTGCTTGGAAATTCAATACAGAAAGCAAAAAGTTGCCTGTTTTACCCAAACCAGACACCTGACTCCCAGGAGCCGGTGGGTAAAATCTGACTGCTTCAGTGTCCCTCCCTTAGTTTGTCACCTTGCAATCTCACCTGAAATAGAATATGAAAATTGTCTCAAACTGGTTTTCATTATGTTTCCTGTCCTTTTATCTAGACCCAAAGATTGTCAACAAACATTTCTGGAACCAGAAATGCTAAGCAGGAAGCTAAGGTGAACTATAAAGCCCTACGTTAAATTCTGCAAAGTTTTGACAAAATGCAAAATAAATGCTGTTATTTGGTCACAACAGTTATATCCATTCTAAGCTACTTACATTTTCATTTACAATTATACAAGAATTTCAAATTATTCAGAATTTTTTCTTAAAACAAACAAACAAAAAGAGTTCTAGACGAAATGTTGGAAATGCTGTCACACAGACCTGAGATGACCACACTTTTCACCTGGTTGAAACACTAATAATCTTTCCAATATCTTGGGACCTGAATACAAAGTAGTAAAAGTGAATGTAGTAGCTTCATTTGTAGCTACAAATGAATGGAGAGACTGTAAACGTTATTTTTTAATGTGATTCTGTGGTCCTTGACAATGTCACGTATCCACAGGTGACCTGTCCAGGACCTGCTCCTGTGTGACATGTGCTGGCACCTGCTGAGGCAGTGCAGAAACCTTCGTGACCCTCTGGCCTCACAAAGCTACCAGGGATCCAAAGCAAGAGTTACTTCTGCATTCACACCCCACAAATGGGGAAAGGCCACAGAACAGACAGCACAAGGTCATGCTATTACAGTCCATTCTTTTATCCAGAGATACACATATTGAATTCATCTCAGCTGCCCCCCATGAAAATTAATCTGGAACTGAAAATGAATCACGCTCCGAAGTCTCTTTTCATCTGAGTTTTCTTATGGAAAAAAAACTAATCTCCATCCTAAAGTTAATTATCTGTATATCCACTTCATTATACGCTGAGTGGCCTTCACAACCATCCTCAGCTAGGGAAGCTGAACCAGGAAAATCTGGTTAGCATTCTATAGAAAACTTCCCCAAGTCCAAAGAAGCTTGTTAACATCACAGAACCACCAGCTGGGAGCGGGCAGAGCTGGCAGGAGCAGCAGCCAGGTGAAGGGCTGGGTATCTGAGGGGCTGACACAGATGGGAGCACACGCTGCCCTGTTCACGGCTGCAGTCGGTGGTGGTCAGTGGCACACTGACAAAACTGGGTTAAACAGGGCCCTGAGCTGATCTGTTCTGACAGTGACCGCAGTCTTGACACCAAGTGTTAAAGGAACAGCATCAAACCCAAATTGCCCCCAAATATATCTTTTGAAAAGAGGAAACAGCACCAAAAAAAAACCCAAACCCAACCCTAAAGTGTATCAAAACTCATCACCACCAAAACCAGCATAAGTGGTCAAAACAAAATTTTTATTTAAAGTTGCTATTGCTTTGTAAATATTTTTTTTAACTCTTACTCAAAATAAACTGTATTTGATAATGGCAAAATTTTAATGACACAGATTGTCACTCTACAACTTCTAAAAGCATGCTATGCTGTTGCAGTTTTTGGTCCTACCTGGTCTGGTTTACTACCTGACAGCATGCTCTCCCTAAATAACTGAATAAATACTTAATACTTGTATTTGTATTGCCAAACTGTGGCAATGTGAATGGTAAAAGGCTAGCGAGGGAAGCGTGATGTGTTAAAAGTGAAATCTCTTTGTTTCTGTTTTGAAGAAGGATATGCAAACATGAATCATACATCTTGCTTCTGCTACAGTAACTCAATATCCTCTGCTTGGTTAAATAACAGACACTTGGCACACACAGAATTGACATTCTTGCCAAGAACTGAAATTTGCAGCAACTCTGAGCTCTGTTGAAACCCCACTGTTGATACTTAAGTTGTACACAGCACTCCACCAGGATCAGCTGCAACATGTTAAATGAGTATTCAGCATCAGAATGACTATTTAAATCTCCCTCCGTCTCTGAAACAGTTATACTAAAGCTGAAAAGAAGGGTTTTGAAAAGATCTTCAGGAGAACAGAAGGTTCTTTACGCATCCTACTGCATTAAAAAAACACCGTAAAAGTATACAGAAATGCCAGAATTTGTGCATGTACAGAAAGTTTGGCTAATAGTGGCATCAACACAAAATCAATCCTTGCCTGGTGCTCCAGAAAAAGGTGAAAAGTCAGATGTGCTGCAAAGATGCCTTAGAATAAAAAAAAACAAACAAACCCAACCCTAAGCATATCAAAAGTCATCACCACCAAAACCAACCTAAGTGTCCAAAATAAAGCTTTTTATTTAAAGTTTTCCTGTTGTCCTGACTATAACATTGTATGGTTTAACCTAGGATGCCATTAGTCTTTCTTTAGGAGAAACTATGACTATAACTTTTTCATTGCAGATTAAGGACACTGGAGGACAACCTAGATAGACAATGCTGCTCTTGTTTCTCAGCTGCTTGTTCCTCAACTGGGTAGATTAAGAACAGTTGTGTCTTGGAGCAACTCTAGTTAAAAGCATTAATATTTCCTATGTTATTTTTTCTATATTGATACCAACTGTCTTATGATGCTATGTAATGATACATTCACCATCCTTAAAATTCATGTGCCTACAATTATCTGTCTTATATAAAGACCAAGTAACTTCAGCAAAAGAACAAGACCTGCATTTGTAACTTAGGAAAAACGAAACCACAGGTTTTTCTTTGCTACAACTTCTTTGCAATTACTGGTAAAAAAGTGAGGCTGGCACACAGCTTCCTAAAATATGGGTGCCTTGTACCATTTTAGATGCCTGGGAACATCTAAGACAGCCCTATCTGCATAAGGCTGGCAGATATGATTTTAGGGAAACTCACTCCTGGGTAGGTGGATGTTGAGGAACAGGTGAATGAATATGTGATGGCTTCAAAAACAGAATACAACCTATAAACAACAGCCTGTGCTGAGTGACTGAATCCTGCTGTTAAAGTCAACTGATGAGATTCAGCACAGAAGGTAGATAGCTAAAAGTTGAGGGCAGCATGTGAGATCATTGTCCCAGTCAACTAAGGCCCAGTCAATAGAGTCAAACAGATCTAGGCAGATTCAGTAAGCCAGCCAGAAGCTGCCTGTTTTAAGATATATTCTTGGCTCTATCTATTTATTGACTGTAAAGGGAATTCAAATACACAGTTCATCCTAATCTGAGCCTCTCCCCAGGCGTGAGAGACCACGCGTGTGCCTCAGAAAGCCACAGCCGAGCCTTTGCCTTGACTAAATGTCCCCTTTGCCACTCCCCGTGCAGTCGATCAGGGCGTTATCACTACAGATGATGGAACACACGAGGCCGGGCTGGAGCATCCTCTCCCCGCTCCCGGCCCCAGAGCCGGGGCTCTGCCTGGTCCGCACTGACCCCTTCTGGAGACGGGGGTTCGCTCCCGCCCTGGGGGAGCCCAGCTGGCCAGAGGTGGATCGGGTCACCCCTGGTTCCACCCTGCCTGCCAATTTGTCCCTGCAGTGGCACTGCCCGAAGCTATAATTTCTGCAGTTTACTCCATCAAAACACACAGCTTTCACATATTCCCTTTCTCCAGCTGCAACTGAACAGTAGGGTCATGATTCGTTTGCAAAATACATTTTATAATTCCTTGCAGTTTTGCTCTTAAAACTGTCAATAAAGAAAGTAACAGTCGCTGTTTAATACCTATTAAACTATAGCTCTAATTAAGAATCTCATAACAGGGTTATAAAGTTATAAAGTTCCATAATGATGATGTCCCATATGAATATTATTTCCGTTTCAAAAGAAGGAAATTCTACGACACAGAAGTGTAAAATGAAGAGAAATAAATCAGTAGTTTGTACATTTTTTTTTTAACTAAAAGAGTATTGGAAAGGTCTAATTAAGAGAATTTGCCATGCTTATTTCTTTCTTCTTGTAATTAAGACAAATCTGTGAATTATTTTTTTTCCACTGAAAAAGTTCTAGGTTTAATTATGCACTTACTCCAATGAAATGCCACATCTGACTCGTGATTTAGATACTGTACAAGAAACATATAGAATTACTACTGAAAAATCTCCATTGCACTTAAGCATCAAGGAGGTGTAAGAGTTTTCCTTGATTCAGTTAGATTCTAAATATATGTGGCATTTATCCAGGACACTAACAAAAATTTGGACAGCTTTCACCCCTTTTAAAATAAATTTCTTTGTCTAGTGAACTATGGAAAACCTAGTGAGACACCTTGCCTGACTTCTAATCTTTGAAGAAAAGTAAGGCTAGAGCTTTTTCCTCACTATTTCTTTCCCTTTCTTTCTCAGAACACTACCACAGATTAGGAACTCCCACAAGATTTATTTTTTTAGAAAGGATCTTTCCTTCATGGGATAAAAAAACTGTCCACTTAGCTGACTACAGGAAAAGAAAAATGCAGCTGAAAAGTCCTTAAAGCAAAGTCTACAAGTCCAGGAGGAAAGGAAGTAATAAAATAATAAGATGCTCGCTTACATTTGAAAATTTAAAATTAATATCTGAAAAACAGGATTCTACATTTAGGCTTATTGACTCAGTGTTGTACCTTGTCTTCCTCCTCTCTAAACCCTAAGATGGACAGGCTCAGAAACAAAGGCTGTTCACATACACTATCCAGGGCTGAAAAATCAGGCACTAAGGAGAGCTTGATTCCTTCCTTTCCTTTCCTGCCATTGTGATGTTAACGAGCATTTTCAACAGTGAAAGGTGGCTGCAGAGTGGTTATAGGGTGCCACTGTCTTTTTCTTATGCACTTCACAGACAAGTGCATCAGAAGCAAAGCCGAGAATCCAAACCAGGCAAAGAATGTCACTGCTGTAGAGCAGCGTCTCCAGCAGCGGGACCGAGTACCCTAAAGGAAAGTAAATTATGGCTGCTGCCCTTACAAGAATGATTAAACCAGATCAGGAACTGGTTAAAGTCCCTGTATTTGATTTAAAGACTCCATCCCTACTTTTGTTTCTGTCTGCTTCAGGTTATATTGTTAACTTATTCACAACCAATTTAACTTAAAAGCTGTCACTGAAGCAAAGACAGAATCAGAAGCACTTAACTGAGGAGACCATGATTTTGCAATTCTCACAAGTGTGTCCTTAGCTAAGACTGCCTTAAGCAACTGGCCTCAGGGAATCTGACCTACAAGCATACATTTTAGTTGAGTTTAATGAGATTTGGATGATGCTCCAAAAGTAAGGAGGGTAATTTGTAATCCTTGAGAGATGTTGGTAATACATTTCTGTAATTCCACAGCCAATACACCTCTAAAACTGTTTGCAAAGGAACCTCCAATTGTAAAATACTGTCTTAGCCTCACCTTAAAAATGCATGGCACTAAAATGTCATGCAAGTTATTTCTAAGCACATTTCAATAAAGAAAACTAGAAAGGATGTTTTAGCATGAGTTGACGATAAAGGTATTAAACCTTTCTCAAAATAAAACTGTTACCTTCACATTTTAGATAGCTCAGTACTGGATTATGTCTTTTGTGAAACATTTTACACAAAGTAGGCCAAACTAGGAAGAACACAGGCCTAGCAAATAGACTGCAGCCTTAATGTTCTATGTTCTTGATGTCACCCGAGAAAGATTCCTGCTTTTCTGTCAACACGGGAGGTTGAAATCTGTGTTTACCTGCTGGAGATAGTTTGGGTACACAAAGAAAAATCACAGCTTGAGTACTATTGTCTGGATCCCTTTCCCCACTCACGACATGGGGCGGCCCAGTTCTAGTTCCGTTTCCATCTGAAGAACCATTGCGACGCTTTGAAGGATGGGGAAAGGGAACTCCAGGGGTTTCTCAGGGGTCTTTTCAGGCCCTGAGCCTGGAGGGGAGAGGTGCTCCCCCCTCCCCCCCCACACGTGGCCCCATGGCCGGCAGGGAGACAGGACACCGGGCGTGGAGAGGAGGCAAGAGAGAGTTTATTGTTGGGGATGTTACATTTATAGGGTTTAGGAGGATTCACAGAGTAACCAATTAGAAGTCTCAAGGGGCTTACAGGAACACCCAATCACAGGAAGAGGTTAACAAAGGCCAATGGGACACACCTCAGGACACCTTCCCAGGACATTCCTGCATGGATAACACGGGGGTTATGCAGGACATTCCTGCATGGATAACATGGGGGGTGCTGGGAAGAAGAAGCATGTGTTTGCAAAGAGTCTACCAAAAGCCATTTTAAAACCTGTTTAAACCACAGTTTTCCCATATAATGTAGGTTTAGTGCTACACTATTGTCTGACACAGGCAGTGGGATGGAATGCACTCTCAGCAAGTTTGCCAAAAACAAGTAGAGTGGTGCAGTTGAGGTGCTGGAGGGAAGGGATGCCACCCAGAGGGACCTGGACAGGCTTCAGAGGTGGGTCTGTGCAAACTCGATGAAGTTTAACAAGGCCAGTTGTCAGGTCCTGCACCTGGGTCTGGGCAATCAATCTCAAGTACAGGCTGGGTGGAGAATGGATTGAGAGCCCTGGGGAGAAGGACTTGGGAGTCAGGGCATGAGAAGCTCAACACGACCCAGGAATGTGCGTTTGCAGGTCAAAGGGGATTCTGCCCCTCTGCTCTGTTCTTGTGAGACCCCAGTTGGAGTGCTGCATCCAGCTCTGGAGTCCTCAGCACAACAAAAATGTGGACTGGTTGAAGCAGGTCCAGAGAAGGCCCAAAGATGCTCAGAGGGCTGGAGCACCTCCTCTGTGAAGACAGGCTGGGAGAGTTGAGGTTGTTCAGCCTGGAGAAGAGGAGGCTCCGAGGAGATCTAACAGCCTCCCAGTACCTGAAAGGAGCCTGCAAGAAAGCTGGAGAGGGACTTTTGTCTGAGGACATGTAGTGATAGGGCAACAAGGAATGGCTTTAAACTGATGGATGGTAGGTGTTGATTAGATATTATGAAGAAATCCTTAACTGTGAGGGTGGTGAGACCATGGAACAGATTGCCCAGTGAAGTTGTGGATGTCCCGTCCCTGGAAGTATTCAAGATCAGGTTGGATAAGACTTTTAGAAACCTGATCTGGTAGATGTCCCTGTCCATGGCTGCAGAGTTGAGACCAGATGATTTTTAAAGTCTCTTCCAGCCCAAACCATTCTATGACATTCACGGGCCCCTTTAACATGTGTACATGTAGGTACTATTCTACCACTCTTTAATGATTTAATAGTCTCATTAACAAAATGCTGGGGAGAAAATACAATGGTTAACACTTTCCTGTGTTGCAAGTTGCTCATTAAATTATTGTTCAACTTCACAGATAAACGTTTCTCCCTCTCCATTTCTGCTCAGGTATCTGCAGAGATATACACATACACAAAAATACACAGATGATATATCATAAATAACTGTGATGTGGTAGTCCG
The DNA here is from genome assembly GCF_003945725.1 of Corapipo altera. NCBI lineage: Eukaryota > Metazoa > Chordata > Aves > Passeriformes > Pipridae > Corapipo > Corapipo altera. The sequence continues at coordinate 10,725,124 of NW_020884898.1, read as the reverse complement.
AGGGTTAACTGGAATGTAGCATTCCTTTGAGAGGATAAAAGGAATAAAGTTCTGGAAGGCAGAGGTAATATTTCAGCCTCAGATTTTATTAGACTCAGTTTCGTTCCTAAGCATCGTATGTCCCATAGAGCTGGAGAAATTGCTATCTCCGGCTCTCAAAGACTGGAATCCTTCATCTCTCTCATAATCCCTCAGTAAGAAACAGAAAATCGCTTCCAACATCTCCATAACACCTTTAATTTTTCATGTTTGATGTTCTTTTTATTGCTCATCTAAGAAAGGTGCCAAAGTCTCAGTTATTACTTATTAGTCCATACCAGTTTATTGCTTCTTTTAAAATATGGTGCTTCCATTCCCCATTCTCCAACTATTTGCTTTACAGACTGTTATATATATCAGCCTAATCACTCTTTTCTTTAAAAAAAAAAAAGGTTCTGAGAAGGAGGTGAAAGAGATTTGTGCCACAGAATCACATCAGTCCAAGAGCCTATGCACCCAATTTGGTATGATCAAATTGAATGCAAATGTCACGTTCCCCTTCTAAAAAATCAATGAGATGAAAACATGTATTTAAATCACTGATTACATTCTTAGTAACTTCTATAGATGGAGAAATATTAGAAATTTTTAATGGGAAAAATACTGAGCTATAAATGGAAGGATGATGTTAATTTAAGTGTTCAGTTCTCACTGAATGGAAAAAAAATCTAAAAGCTAATGGTTTTATTTACAGAAAAAAATAACTATAAAATACATTATTTTATGGAATAAGATATTCCATAGAAGTCCTCTGTAGTGCTAAGGGCGACCAGACCCCTAGATCCACATCAGGTGGTTCAGAAGCCCAGATTTTCCCACACTTTAAAGAGTGTAGGGCAGGGAAAAAAAATTCAACAAACCAAACTGAAACGAAATAAAACTAATCTATCTGTAAGAGGACACTCAGCTGACACAAACAAGGCAGAACTGTTTTGTTCTGCCATGCTACATTATGCCTAGAAATGTAACAAAGAACATACCTCAACATATTAGCACCTCTCTCCCTAATATTTAAACAGAAGAACATCCCAAAGCTGATGATGATGGTGATTAGGGGTTTTTTTAGGTTTCTAAGTCTAAATGTATTATCTTGGTATTCTTATGCCTTATCTACCCAGAGGTTCCCCCTCAAAACCAATCTCACTTTCACCAGTAAAATCAAATTATTTCTTCAGTGGCTACAGCATCTATAAAAAAAACATGAACAGATTGCTGCTCTTTGTTTTTAAGGCAAGTGCCCATACTCATTTGCTAATTACATGTCTAGTTTATACATAGAAAAAAGTATTTCAGAGAAAGGTCATCTTCTAAAGAAGTCCCCAGCAGTAGGTATGTATGCAGTACATGCTGCAATGGCCAACAGCACTGCCCATGGTTTGTTTGGAACACTTACATCTTTTGTTAGGAGGCAGGCACAGACTCATTTCCTGCTATTACTGTTTTCTGGCTTCCTGAAATAGGCTTTATCCTTTAAGTCTCTTGGTACCCTTAAATATATATATATATATATACACACACACACACATATCCACCCATCATAACGTAAATGTTCTGACATGAAAAGGTATTTCTGTTTCAAATTCTGAGTTAGTCAAAACTTTCCAGATTTTTTTCATTCCCTGTTTTTCTTTAAACAGAATGAAAGTTGCAGACATAGAATAGGCTGAAATTCAGATTGTTTGTACATTTTGAGACACTCTAATGTTACTTGTCATTTATGTAGATGCTTCAATATTTTCCTAAATTTTGTCTTACCTACTACCAAGACTATAATTTCATTTATTTTTAAAGAAAATATCGCAGAAAAGTCAGCTTCCATTCCATATGATGATTTTAACCAGACACTTAATCCCACTATAATACCTTATGTTTAATGAAGTGTCTGAGCTTTAATTCATTTGCTTTTAAAAACATGTACTGCTCAAAAGAAACAGAGGGAAAAGCCATACAGAGAGGGTAAAACCACAGCAGCAACATCTGCATCTTCAAGTCTATTTTAGATCAACAGAAGTTGGTAGCTTAGTTTTAATGGCACTGAGCTGCTTTACGTTGATGGCCTGCTGTTACTGATCCTGAGAGCGTAATGAAGAGCATTAAGTGTTTAAACATAGATGTCAATAAAATGCACCACAAATAATGGCAGGTAGGGGGGGTCGGCAGAGATCTACAGTGCTGATATAACTTGTAATACACCGTTAACGAGGAACGGAACAGAGAAAACTCTGATAGGAGAGACTGATCAACATCAGTCATAAAGCCTCCCCATTTCTGAGAGAGGGCTTTTCCAAATGAAGGCATTATAGCCCAGAAGACTTGGCTGTGAATTTACAACACCCTGGTGACTCCCCACCACTCCATGGCTGCACATGCTCCACTCTGGCTGGTGACACTAAGTGAGCTTCCTCACATCACACGTTCAAAACAGCATGAGGGTCCACGGCAGATATTTTGTGGATTAGTTGGGATGCTATAAATTCCAGTTCAGCTTATTGCAAACTAATATTTCCCTAATTAGAAACTGAAGTCCATACAGCACTTGTAGGAGCTCTTTCCTACGATGAACACAGATATGCACATAGAAAAGATTGAAGGGAAATGGCTGGAGACTGTCTTTATGTAGATGCACTCATGTATCAAACCCTGAAAACTAATCCACTACTTACTGATTTTACTACTGCTCTAACTTTCCAGGTAAGGATGATGTATTTAGAATGCTGATCCAGGTGAAATCCCTCATTTCACTCAGTCTCAGTATCATGACTTCTCAACTGAGGACAGGAAATGTTCTTCACTGTCTTCACAAGTTATGATATTACTCAAACTTTTTAAAATCTGATGCTTATCATTCAAGGGCATAATTAAAATGTTCCTGACTAAATTTTCATTGTATCAATCGTGTGTGCTTCTGGAAAGAAACACCATTTAAGACTGCTACAGGAAGCCAATGGATTTCAATGCATTTACTCATAACTATTTCGGTATCTCATGAATTATTCATTAAGACTGCAGGTAGCAAGCAGCAAGCAGCCAGACTGTTTGGGAGTAACCTAAATCTAAAGTGCTATTTGGAATTAAAAATAAAATTATGTGTGCAGAAAGGAAGAAAGAGGGGACTCAACTGAAAGATAAAAACAACAGGTGATCTCTCGGTATTCAATGCTCCACAATTCTTAATGTTTCAGTGTCTCCCTGCAACACATTCCTGATGTAAAGTATAATACACTTTGCAACTAAAGCAAACTTATACGTGTGCACACATACACATCTATATGTATATAGACATCTATAAATAAAAGCAGTGAATTGCAGAAATTCCAGTGTGTAAGACCACATCCAGTAGAACTTCAAGCAACAGGAAAGAAGGGAAATAACCAGAAAGAAATGATATTTCATCTGAAGGTGAACAACACAGGGATCAAAAAGCAGCACATGAATACTATCAGCTCATAAGCTCTGCTCCAGCTACAGAGTTGTTATGGGATTGAACTGCTGGGTCAGGACATGAGTTACAATGCACTATGAAGAAGAAGATGGAAATTGTCAGTTTGCTCTTACTTGAAGTAGTAGTTGTAATAATAATAATAAATCCTTTAATTTGTGTTGTATACTGAAAGGAAGGAAACATGAGGAATATAGAAGTTAAAAATATTTGCTTGAAAAGATTCATACCAATAAATATCAAACATTTTAACACTTCCCAGGCTTACTTTAGTAGGCTCCACAAATTCTCTCTAAACATGGTTAGTCCTAACAGCACTTCTGACTTCTTGTCCCTAACTGTTTAACCAATTTTTCAAGACTAAGAGAAAGAGCCCTCTTGTAACTTTGGCAGATTAATCTATTTGTACCCTGCCTAATATATGAATTCTACTTTTTTGCCAATTTTCCTGCTCTCTTCTATTTATTATATTCTCAGAATGATGTCTCCAATCTCCACAATGAACAAATAATGGTTCTTCTTGCAAGTATCTGTTGCACTGCAACTTACCTATTGAACAAATTACATATTTCAGTCCTCTTTTATGCACGCTTCTAAAGTAGAACCTAATTTTTCTTTGCCTAATCATTCTTTGCAATCATACATTTTTCTGCAAAAACACCCCAGATCTTAAATATGATTACAAGATGCAGAAAGATAACAACACTTTCTCATTCTTGCCAATAGTTCCTCTAGTCACACGGCTAATTTCTTGTGTTGATAGGAATTGCAGACAATTTGGGAAACTACATTATTTAAAATACACTCACTGAGCATTTTGAACACGGATGGAAGTAATTCATTTCTCCTGAAATATTCACATTACCACATCTTGTCATAACAACCTGTGTCATCATCTTGCACAAAACCTGCTTAGTCTAATTCCTTTCTGCTCTGTAATGTGTAGTCTTTCAGAACGACTGGACTCAAAGAAGATCACATCAATTTTCTCTCTCTCTTTTTATTGCCCCACATAGTTCAGCAAACCTTGTGTTGAGGGTGGAACTGTGCAACTCAAGGCCTGCTAACATGCACTGCCTTCTAGAAAACATGAAAATGCAAAAGTGCAAAATAACCAACCCAGAGACATCACTCTAGGAGCTTTTGGGATCAAAACACCTATTCTTATAATTGTTTGCAAGTATTAATATACAGCATGCAGAAGAAAAGATACTCAAAATGCATCCAAAAGATGTTTTCTACAGCTGCATACTTTCCTTTCTCAGTACCCTCCAGAAGTACAATACCCAGGACAATATTACTGAGCACTCTTTAAATAGAAAGTTACTGGAAACTTGATGTAAAAAAATCTGAAGTGTGGAAAACAGTCTGGTTTTGTTTGCTGAGTGGCCTCACACTAAGCTTTTGATCCAGGTGTTGTGGGAATGGAACTGACACATACTGCACTTCCAAGATTTTAATGATGCCCAGAGCTTTCATTTTCTTTTACACTCTGACAATGGGAAACATGGTCTCCTTATGTACGACATAAAATCTAATAAAGAAGCCAGTTGTTCCTTCCCTGGTGAACCCTGCAACTCCAGTGTGAAGTAGAGGGTTTTTGAGGAAAAAAAATACAGAGTAATTGCACTGTACCTGTGCAAGTACAATACACCTGACTCTTCTTCCTGTCTACATATATCAAATACACAAAAGCTGTACAGCAGGATGGTATAAGCCAGCAAAATAATCACCTGTTTAACAGCTAGCAGGTTTTACATAGTTTCTTGGCTCTTCCTGTCACAGTATAATACAGTGTATCCTTGCCTCCCTAACATCTCTCCTAAGTGTCTACTGCAATAATGCAAACTGCTGTACCTGTTCTGCCAAACGCTGGCACCCACCGAAACAGCCAAAGCAAATATTATGCAATAAATGTGCTAACTCAGAGACCCTACAACATCACAGGTCAAAATCTGCTCTTGGCAACAACAACAAGTACTGGTATTTTTGACACCACAGCCTCAGCAGGAGGATTGCTTGGTTTTCCCACCTTCCTCCTTGCCATAGACTAAAGAATTCTAGAGGTTGTTACAATATCTGTATTGCAGAGCACTACATTGCAGCTGGTTGTGTGCAGCTGCAGAGATGTTGCCCAGACTCACGGTGCTCTGTCTGGCATCGTGGGGACACATCTACGCTCTGTGGTTGGAGAACATACGAACAAGGGAACCACCAGAACTGCTGTTTCTGTGTTTGAATTGCAATCCTTGATCTCAGCTATGAAGTGGCAGCAAGAGCAAAGAAACGTCAAAGAAACACACTTTTAACAACCAGTTAAACTTGGTTTTTACTAAGCATGCAAATGCTCTCTGGCAGGTCACCCTTCCAGTGCTCACCAGGGTCCTCTCCTGATCCTTTTTGCCATGGCAGTGCCAAATGCCCTGAGATGGCAAGGCTAGGATAGAGCCTGGACTTGAGAGTGAGGATGCCAGCACAAACTCAGGTTCAAATGCCACCTGGAACGGACAGATACTCCCAGCACCCTTTCCCTGCCTCTGCAAAAGCCAAAATAAAACTACACAAATAAACAGAAAGTCCATATTTACGAAAAAAACTTTTCCAGATTGGTAGGCGATACAACACTAATTAGCATGGTTTAAAACCTTCCCCTGGTTGGTTGTGGCATGAAGTTCAGCACTGATATTTTTAATATACATATTCTCATCATTCTGCTATAGATGTTGGAAAGACCATCTCAAGAACTGACTAAGATTACTCCATATCAAGGAAGTGCCTACATCCTGAGGAAGACCAATCAGCTGTTATCCATATTTCTTACTATAAATAGTCAGTAGACACTGTAACTGTGGTATCCAACAGATACTTCCCCACTGGATAGAGTGACTTCAGAAAACAGCTTTTCATATCTCTGTATTTTGCTTTGCTGCCTTTTCCCAATCATCTTCATCAGCAAAAGCTTCCTATCTCAATATGCAAACACCACAGATATAGAAAAACTCCAGTAATTCAGTGGCTGACAACAGCATTCCTTTTCTTAACATTCTTCCTCCAATTGCCTGAGTATGGAATACATTCTCAAAGTCAAAACCTTCCTTTTCCATTGGAACTCTTTCTTGAGGTTTAACCATGAAGATTAAATAAATTCTATAATGGAATTAGCTGAGCAGGTGCTAAATTTATCTAAATACTAAGGCCAAAATATAGTGTAATACATTTTCCCTTGGGAAAAGGAAAGATCAGGCTGATTTTGCCTTTACGAACCCAGTTTGCTGTTTGTTGGACTCAATACAAAACATGTTTTCATTGCTGCTTTGGAAATCCATTTCAATTCTTTTACATTCTAAATTTTTAAATAAATGTTCCTCAGCCAAAGTACCAAAACAATTTAGGATTATTCACTTACCTATTGAAGTTATATCAAAGCCAAGCCATTTGCACAGCAGTTCAGATATCCATGTTAGGAATCCATCACCACGTTGAAAGGACATGAAAGAAAAGGAAGAAAAAAAGAAAACAGTAAGCTATCTTGCTCCTTTGCTCAAACAAAAAATGCATTAAAACAAACCTATAAATAACAATCAGTGATACACTCTGCCACGAACACAGAATATATTCATTTAAGTAGGTACCTGCTAATGCTCTGGTTTTTTCCTGTTACCATTCATTATAGCAAGTTGGTTGTTAAAGTAGTTGTTAAAAGAAAATGTTGAATGGTACTTACATTAAACAGAAACAAAAATCGAACGATCCCGTTATGTTTGATAGCAGGCTACATTCAAACAGCTTCACAGCATTTTTGTAAATGACTTGAATGCACTCTTTATCTGAATATCAGCAGGCAGAAGGCCAAGATGGAAATTATGCAATGAGAAGGAAATTGAACAATTCAGATATGTTTATGGAAAGCTCACAAATCAGGGTATCTCATTTGGCACCAAATAAAGCTGTTATTCATGATGTGCAGCTACAAAAAGGAAAGCTGTTCTCTGCTGTAAAGTGTAGCCACAGTAGTACAAGTTAAGAGAAATGGTTCCTCAGCGGAGAAAATAAAGGGTGACACTGCCATAAAAATATGGCCACGGTCACCAGATCATCAGCATCACCATGATTCCAGCTGGAATCAAATCAAGCATCGGTACTGGCACACCTTTAACACCACTTCTTAGATGTGGTGTATTGAGCCCAAGCAAGAAACTTCCTCTCTAAGTCATCCTTGTCTATGCATCCATAAATATTACGGTTCCACATCAAACCTGGAAAGGACACTGAGTTGCAAAGAGCAAGTCTTCAGAAAATTTTTTAAGGTCACTTGCTGGGTTGCTAGAAAGCTACAGTGACTGCACCAGTTCCCATGCTTGGATCTCTTCCAAGATATGGCCTGCTCTGTAGATTTGTCAAATTAGGTTTCCTCTCATAAATCAACATGCTAAAAAAGCCATTTTATATGAGAGAATTGTCATACGAACCCTAAATTTTGAATGAGCTTTGGCATTTATCAAAAAGCTGACTTAGCCAGAGTCATTCCTGGTCTATACATGAAAGAGAAAGGACCTGCTCCATTGCCATTCTGCCTGCACTAAGTGCTTTTTAAAAGACATCAAAATTGGCATTAAATAAACCTTCATGACTGATTAACACAAGTAAAAATTTGTTCACGAGACTGGAGGAACAAATACTCCAACACTGGAAAGTGATATGAACTGAGTTTACTCTGCATTGAAGATGAACCTTAAAACAACACCTGTGATAAACTACTTCATTTCTCCAAGAATCCTTTTCCATGCCAGTGGTTTTAGCTTCTTTCCAGCCTCAGTACCTCAGACATTCAGCCTACCCAGAGGCCTCCAAGCTGAGATGTGTGGTAACCTCCTCAGATGTGTCACACAGATACAGCAGGCAATTCATTTAATTGGGAAAATCAAGGCAGAGTCCTTGTATTGATATTGTTGTGTCACTTGTGCTCAGGTTAGTCTTTACTAACGTGGACAATACAAACAAAAGGCATTATTAAGTGAAATGCACTTTGCTTTTCCATGCCTAATAATGTGCCAAATACAAGCCTACAACCTTGAAGCTGACAGGTCAACCTCCTCTGGAATTGTCAGGAAAAGAGAATCTCCTTCAGTAATCTCACAACTCAGGGATAGTACTGAAGTAGAGATGGGGAAATGTTATATTCTATTTGCTTCACTGATCATGCACTTTTCTATCCTATTCTAATGCATGCATGCCACAAATCATCAGAGCACATACTCAAGTGTTTTACAAAAAGAATCACTATGATAACACATCAATGCTCAAAAAAAGTTTTAACAGACTCCTTTTTCTTAAAAATAAAATAAACAAGCCAAAAAAAAGCAAAACGTGCTTTCATAACCTCCCACTTCTATGAAAAACAGAAAAATAAAAAGACAACAATGATGTAAATTGGAAAACACTGTTGTTACATAACAACAGAAAAATCCAATGCTTTAATAAGAAAACACTTATTTCCCACAAAAAGTCTTAACATTTACTGTTTTGTGTCTTCCAGGATTTGAGTGATAAGTATAATTATTCTTTCTATGAAGGCCTGTGACACACTAACAAAAAAATAAAATAAATTACCTTTTCCCTAGAATCCCTTAGCAGTATTTTTTCCTCTCTCTTCCCACAACGGTCACAAATACCTAAAAAAGTACCATATTTTGTGGATTTTTTATTTTTTTTCACAGTCACAGGCCAGTTCCTTGGTCTGTGTAAAATGACATCACTCGGCTGAAGTCAGTGGTGAAGCTTTAGCTTCCCTTGAGTCATGTACCTGATACTGGAACTGTTTGTTATGGAAATTATTCTGCCTATCACAGCCCAGATATTCAGAAAACTGTGGCTGCTTTCCTGAGGACTAGAAGATACACGGAATCACCAGCTTGCTGGCTATTGTGTGCACATTTAAAGTACAATAAAGGGCATTCACTGCCAAAGAACACTGCATTTGTACATCCATTTCCCTGATAAACTGTATATCTCAGTGAGGATTAAGTATCAGGGAGAGATGCATAGAGAAACCAATGGTGCTGTCAATTTCTCCCATGCAAAAGTTACATTATATTTTTTATTTTAGACAGAAAATTACTGTCTTAAACATTTTTGCAAGTTTATCTGCTTTAAAGGGGGTCATTCAGAGGTCTCTACTGTTCTCTTTCATATTCTCATGACAGTTGACTGAACCCCTGACCTTTGACCTGGGTAGAAATTAACCCTCCACATTCCACCTTCTAAACTGAGACATTAATATTCCTAATAATGAGAGGTTATTAAAATCTTAAAAGTTCAGTGGAGCATTTCAAGGACAGTGGAATTAGATTTCAGTAAATACCTATAGATTTATTACACAATGCAAAGCACTCGATTTGTTGGGATGTACACTCCAAGGCTACAGCTCAGCCAGCCTTTGCTGACTAGAAAACAGCCACTTGACTAACTAAACTTGATCTGTGAAAGAGGAAAAATCCTTGTTTTGGGCATATGCAGCTATACATTATTCCTCTTACCCCTTTCTTCCCCTAACTTTGGAGGGGAAGGAATATTATCTGTTAAGCAAATTTAAAATCTTTCAAGAGAATCACTGCATCACAATTCCTTGCTGGTATTGGATTACCCACAGGAACTGAGCTGTTGGTGGGGGCAAAATTATCGAGCATGCAAGTGATACAAAAATTAATAGCTGTGGGACCCCAAGCACTATGCCAGGTACAAGGATACATGTAAAAAAAAGCACAATTGAGGTTCCTAATTCACTAGATTAATCTCAAAGTGACAGCATCGCTTTTGGTACCTTATACACTCAAGCCTTCAATTTTTGTAACAGTCCTTCTGCTAGCCCGTGACTGGCCAGCTTTTCTATTACACTCCACTGAAATTCCTAGCTCAGCCCATGGTATGTATTTTCCATGACTGAAAAGATTATCGGGAACAAGAGGAATTACACTAAGAGAACAAATTGAGACCCGAGTGAAAAGAAAATGAATCTAAACTAAAGGCAAAATTAAAATTATCATGCAGGGAGAAAATGGAGAAAAGTAGGGAAACGCAAAAGTCACAGGATCCCCTAGAGCTTAGAGCTGAGAGCACAAGGATCAGAAAATATGGTTGCGGAGGGAACCAGAAAAACTTTTGTCAATTATTATTTTGAGCTCCTGTCATCCTGCCATCCACCAAATGTGGAGCAATAAACTGTAATAAACCACACCAAACTACCAGTTTTGATTGACACTTATGGAAAAGGGGTGTGATGCTGGACCCCACCTTCAAATGAGACAATTCCTACCCTCTTACAGAGCTCGGAGACCTGGAAATTCAGCTGAGGCAACACATTCCTTCCTCATACATTTATGACTTTCATAAGAAAATTAAAATACGTGCCTATTTCTTTCAAACCTTTTGCTCTACGTCCAGTTATGATATGGAGACTATGGAGACACACTTCACAACTAGCTCCTCAATAAAGCATTTGAGATATCACACATTTATTATTTGTTTCTACATTCCATATCTAACTGAAATTCCAGCTCCCCACCCCACTGCCATAGGCTGCTACTCTGCCACAGAGCCATTTCCAAAATGTCAGACTTAAGGAAAGATACTCTCAGGACAGAAATGTGGTCAGTATATCCACTGACAGTCTCCATGACCTTGGCAAAGTTTTCTTGTTTAACAACTACACTAAGGTTAAAGAAGGAAGGGATGCCTCCTCTGCACCGGCTGCTGCCAGTTTTCTCCGAGAGCTGCCAGGGCACAGTTGAGCCAAGAGCAGCTCCTAAGGAAGAGCACAAACCCAGTGGCAGCTGTCAGCTACTGAAACCCTGTCGTGACACCGAACGTTACCGGGGGCTGCAGCCAAGTGTACAGACTACACAAGACAAAGTATTAACCACTAGCAATTACTGCAGGGATAATTAAACAAAATTTGCAATGCAATACTCGGTTTGCCGTGTCAGTCCTAACTAATTCATCACCTATTAAGTTGGAAAAACAAGGGTAGTCGAGTACCAGGATTTGTGAAACCATTATGGAGGACATAATTCCAAGGAGAAAGCTTACTGTGACTGATTTGGTGAGCCATTGGCTTTAGCTAAAGTAGATTAGAAAATCTGAAAGAAAATAGTATTACTAGTACGAGTACACTTTTTTTTTTAATTGCTTTTATGACTTAATGGAGGAATTTTTTCATATTTTCTTTTCAGACTAGACATTCATGTTTAGGGCAGCAGAATATTTACTACTGTCTAATGAATTAAAAACAACACATACCTAGTAACTGTGAAGGTTACTAGAGGTACAGTTTGATATCTGTTTGTAACCTTTATTAACACAAATAGATTTTGGCCAAGTAGTCAATGACTGTATTGAACGGATTCTACATTAATTTCAGTTCTGGTGATTAAGCATCACTGCTGTGACACAGTCAGACAAAGCTGGAAAATACTTCTCCAATAATTGCCTGCTGCCACCATCAGTTCCTGATCACACCAAGACCAGGAGGACAAATTAGGTTTCATTCTTCTTTTCTACCCATCACAAAGAGAAAATTCTTTGGACAAGATACTGGCAAGTGTGCTATAATAGAAGCACAAGGGAGAGGCAATTCTGAAGTTGTATGTAAAATAACACAATACAAAAGAGTTTAAAAAGATCAGGACTATTCAAATAGTCATATCACACAATGTAGTGGTTGTGATAGGACTCAAATGTGATTACAGAGTTCATTTACTTAATATCTGTCAGAATGTTTGCTGCACTTCTCTTAAAACTGTATCTATAGATAATTTAAAATAAATACGTTATCCTGTGAAGATTCACGTATAGAAAATTATATGTACTTATATATATATATACACACACACACACTTGCACATATATTTCAGCTGTACTCCCATTTCTTCACTACAGAGACAATAAAAACGCTTTCCTTTCCAAAGATTGAGACACAAAAGTGACACTGAGAACCAAGTCCTGAGGAAATGGAGACTAGCTGAGAATGTCACAGAACCTCTCCAGAGCACTTGGGATCCTTGTTCCTTGAACAAGCAAATATGCCAAGTTCAAGATCCTTGTCTGTACTCTCCGGGCATTCACTAACCTGAGGGTTGAGTGCATTTAGGACTAATTGGAGCTCCAAGTTAAGATCCCTGCATAAGTGACACTGCAGTTTTCTAACACATGAGTAAATATATATATATATATATATATATATATATGATATACTGGTAATTTGGAAGCACTAAGATAACTTAAAGATCAGAAATATAAAATATAGGTTATAAATAGGAATAGAAAAAGGAAAATAAATATTATCAGTAAAAATAATATTTTAGTTATTAACATAAATTTCTTGTGTTAGGTTACTACCAGTTTATTGTCACATAGCTGACATTCTTCTCCTTAATAAAGCCATTTTTTTTCTTACCTTCAGGGAAAAAAATATACAGTAGCCCTTTACTTCTGTTTGGTAGAACTTGGAGGGCATATAAACCACATTCAGGAACATATCCTAGCTTTATTGTTCTTTGTTCTACGAACTGCGTGTGTCCTCAAAATGTCACCAACGATAAACTGTAAAAGGCATCACATCAAGTCATTAAAAGACACTCCCTAAGGCAAGAGACCACGAACCGAAATTGCCCACTCCCTCATTTACACGTTTGGCCCACCTAGGCACGGTAAACTTCACGGGCTCTTTATTAAAGATATATTTCCATACATTAAGAACGTATTTAATTACCGGCCGGTTGAGGACAATGAGGAGGAAAAATGATGTTTATTTAATCACTCGGCTGGTTTTTGCAGCGCTGAGCGATCACCCTGGAACGGTGACTGGCGGGCTGCTCCTGACAAGGCCCCCGGGGCCACCCACCTGTCACTTCTGCCAGCAGGGCCCGGCGTGATGGCCCAGGCCCTGCGTTTGACGCTGAGCGACAGTGACCCCTCTGAGCGTACCTGCCTCGGCCAGCCCGCCTCCCTTCCACGGGGATCGCGTGAGATCCGCCGCTAACTCCGTGCTGGGCAAGCTGGCCGGGGAAACGCAGCCACTACCTGACTAAACAACACCAGACAAACAAAGGATGGTTTCGGCACAATGACCTAAAACCTGTTCTTCCTTTCTCCGGAGTAAACTAGAATGAGATCCATCAGAAACAACGGAGGTGCAGAGGGCTGAGAAAATGAAGTTGGGAAGGAAAAAAAAAATACAGTACTTGAAAGGAGACAATAGCATTCCAAGTCCTTTTTTATACATAATTTTAGAATGAATTCCATTGTTTTTATTGTTTTAGGCTATGTTTGTATCTCAAAACCAACTTTAAAGAGGAACTTAAGGTTACTTAGTCAATTGACTGGTGATTATGGGCTAGATGTAGTTTTCGAGGTTAAGCCAATTTGCTGCACACCAAGGCAACAAGCCGGAGTTCCAAGTGTGGGAATATCACACTGCACTGTTGTTTCCTGGCACAACCCCATGTAGAAAAGCCAGTGCAGTCTCAGGGCCCAGCGTAGCCTCTGATCCACAGCAAGTAATATCTTTTATTTTGATACTTCAGATGGACACACAATTGTTCCATAGGAAGATGTACTTGCTTCTGAAAACTCCATCAACGTGAGATTTGATGTTATTTGATAAAGCACTGGTGTTTTCTATTTGAATTTATATTGCATTGCTGTTTATCTTTCTGAAGCCTTTGGGTACTAATGACCAAATCATAACGTTGTGAATGCCAGTGTTGGAAATCATTTCTGTGCTTCCAAAGACAACCAGTCTTAGTATATATTGCCTATTTTTCATTGGTTTGGGGGGGGGGGGGTTGTAGGTTTTTGTTTGGGTTTTTTTTTAATGTATAAGCTTAACTAGTCCGCTTCTTGTATATGTTTGACCAGCCCACTACAACTTGGTCAAAAATCAAAAAAATAAAGATACAGTGTAGACCACAATACACAGGGATGACATGTGGAAGGTGATCTCTGCAGAGATTTGAGTAGTAACATCATCTCCCTCTGTAAATTCTCTTTCCTGCCATCAGTGCAAGTAAACCTGATGATATACATCAGTTGATGTTCTAATCCAAGAAAGCTACTTTTTGAGTCCAATGAAGGGAGGAAAAGGAATATTGTCTTTACATCATTCTTTACAGGAGCATTACCTTTCTCTTTTCTTTCAAACATCTCTTCCTAAGAAGCTCCCAACTACAGGTTTGGGATAATGTTATTGATGTACTAAATCCATCAAAAAGGAGAAGTAATCACAGAGTTCTGGTTGTGTTTAAAAACGTTCTTCAAATGAAACAGATAAATGGAATGGGACAGCCAACAACAGCACAAAACAAAACATTGAGAAAGAGGAGCATTTCTGATGAATTCAGTGTAATTTAAATTGTGTGAACTATCTATTAAATGAAGTACATCCGTAGGCACTGAGACCCTAGTGCTGGACACAGTCACAATCCTTATTTACGAAATATTTCTCTAATCTAAAAAATATTATTATTGTAACTTTACTAGGGCAGAAAGATACAAAAAAACCCTCCCATGCTTACATTTCAAACTGGAACATCCTTCCTCCTGTGACACTCCTTTATTTGAAATTATATATTTAGATCACACATACATGAATAGGTGTAAGTTACACAGACCTTTCTATTTGACTGTTTCTCTGGCAGGTTTTTTTTGACCTTTGCAATTCACTGCTTGTGTCATGTACTTATTTATACAAGTCACGCAGTATCTTTTAGGGACTCTACTTGAAGAGTTTCCAAATCCAAAAAGTTTGGATTATGAACATTCCCTTTAGGGAACATGCCACATGTATAACATATTTTTTTTCCTTCCATTGATGTTTTGTGACTATTCCTTTTTCATCGTTACATGCAAGTTAAGAGAAGAAGGGCAAAGTGTCTGTCAAACTTTCACCTCACAAACCACCCATGGAGCTACCTATTGCCCTTGCTACCATCCAGAAACAGCAAGAGACCTGCAGCTTCCAGAGAAAAATTAGTTCTAGAAATTCTGGAGAAGTCTGTCAGGCCCTGTTTTGCTAGAGGATGATTCTAATGTAAAACCATCAGAAATAACCCGCTTTAGGGGATAAAATTCCTGGTTTCCTAACTTAACCCTGTAAAAGAGAATGATAAAGAGGAGGCAAAGTTTGAGAATATGGAGTGGCTTTTGCAAAACCTTCCAAGTGATGTCATCCAAAATGAGAGAAGGGAGACAGCAGTACAAGGCACCCTATGTCAACCCTTCAGTAATACAAAAAGCAGAGCATGGCACAACCAGAATTGACAGAGAACAGAGAATTTCCTCATGATCAGCATTGCAGAAATTGAAATTGGGCATGCCAATGTGACACTGGAGAAAACATTACTTATGCCTAAAGGAAAAGAAAAACTGTTGAAGAACATTTTATTCAGGTGAAAATACATTTTATGTAATCCTGCCAAGGTCACTAAGGCACAGGCTGTTCTACTGCTGAACTGCTGCCACGAAAGTTAAAGCTGCCCAAGGGCTTCTGATACTTATGCAATTACTAAAGGATTTCAAAGAAATATGGAGAAAAACATCAGTACAACGTGACAGTCTGCACTGTTCACTACTCCTCTTCTACGGATTTCTCCTTCCCCCTTTAGGATATGCACAGCATGTGGTATTGTCCCTGTTGCGTTTCCATGAATGTGCCCTAATATCCTGGAGGGAAATGAAAGAGTCCTATCATCCTGCTTTTTCATTTAAATTAGAGAAAATTCTGTATCCTGAGTGATCAGAATAGTGTTCTTAATATGTAGAGCAATGAACTGGCTGCCAGTGAAGGCAGGATTCCTGATTTCATGGGCCAATGGTCTAATCTACTAAGGCAAATTCTTCTTCCTACATATGACAACTGTGAGTTTTAGCCATAACATTCAAAACAATGAGATCATGAAAATTCATTTTTGAGAGACAGATGGATGATATCCATTATTAATGGAGCCCCAAACAGAACCTTTCCCCAAACAATGCATGTAGAGCCTTTATCAAGATCTGTCAGACAAAAAACTTGACACAATAAAAATTATAATAAAGAAGTTCAGTTTTACAAGGATAGATATCATTACAGGTAAATGCATGTAATATTACAGTCCACTTATTGACAACAATTCAGTGAGCAGTTACCTAGTGGCATTCAATAGATTAAACTAATTAAACTCCCACGACTGTAATTCTCTTTTCATACATTACATTAAAAAAATTGTGTTGATGGAAAAGAGATCCTTTTTCCTTCCCATTTCATACTGTCAAAAAAAATGCCAGCTAGGAAAACTAAGGAGATGATCTAACCATCCCTCAGCAGCGACACCTAAACAAAGTAATTATCTTCCAGAAGCCCAGTTACAACCAGCTCTTTTTCAAAAGAGCAGTGCTGGGAGGAGATGGTTGAAGACCTAAAGTTGGTTTATTTCAACATAAATGAGCTGAGATAAATGAGATAAATGAAGACGATTCTCAAGAAAGTAATACGATCAGTATTCCTGGTTTTTCCTCCTTTCTAGAGTAGCTAGACTACATGAAGAGATAAAATATTGACAAGAAAAAGAAACTTTTGTAAGGTAACTTTACTACCCTAACACTTTGAAGGTGTTCTTGCTTGTTACAGATGAATGGTCCATGTGTATAGGATTAATTCCTTGCCCACACATGCACCAAAATCAGCATGCCCAGGCCAAGAACAGACAGTTCTTAGGAAGTCTTGTAACTGATTACCAAAAAAAGTAAGTACTTTAGTATTTTGCTATTAAAACAAGTATGACCCTTTTCAAAGCCCAAGGATGAACATGAAAATCTCACACATGGAGTTACATGGATAACTGTTTTATGTCCACACAAGTGCTGTCCTGGTCTTTTGTCTGCCCAGTCCCCTCAGTGCCCTCAGTAATTCATCTCCTGCTCCATGCACTATTCACCTGACCTGTGATAATCTCAGGGATAAATTCCAATGTGTAAGTGTTCACTTCAGGTCTTTGAAATGGTGACCATTGTCAAACTTGGATAGTCCTGCGGAATTCTAAGTGACGAGTAATCCCCTTCTGTAATGGCTCTACAATATATCAAAGACAAAGACAGGAATTGGTACTGCTTTTTAAGTAAAAAGGAGGGAAATGGTTTAAAACAGCCATTCCCTCTTTCCTTTCTCACAACTAGTTCAGCCATGTAATGAGAATTATCATCAAGTTTGCACAAGTCCTACAGCAAGGGTACTTCTCCCTTTCAGAGTATCCTTTTCCTTCTCTTATTCACTCTTTCTGCCTCCCACGTTTTTTTTCAAAACCATGAAGTACAGAGATTTGCACTGAGTCAGAGCTGACTTCAAGTTCAGACAAAATTGTCAGGAATAACAACATTTCCTATGATTGAATCCTGAAAAACCACGTTTGCTCAAATGGCTACAACTGCTCTGCTACTTCTAGCTTCCCTCAACACTGGAAGAAAGAAATTCTGGCCCTGGTTCTGATCCTTCCCTTTCCTGTTGCAAAGGGACCTCAGTATCAGTTCGGTCTCAGCATCTCCTTCCCTGCTTGGCAGATTTTTTTTTAATTTTCCACGTATGACAGACTGGAGCCACCTTTGTTCTAGGATACAATTTGCAGGAAAACAGGTCCAGTAGATCAGCCCAAGATTCAAAATCAAGTGTCACTAATATATTTAGTTACAACTGCAGATGGTAATAATTGGCAAGTTACAATTTGGACGAGCAGTGCACTTTAACACATGACTGTAAGCGTTCAATTACTGTACAAGATTGCTAAAAGCAATGCACCCAGGCACATCAAAGCCTGTTCACTTTCAGTTACAACTTTTAAAATTAATCCCTTGTTTTTCCTTTGTTGGTGAACAACAGCAAAACATGGCAGAATTTGTCACACCAGTAATGTGTTAGTTTTCCTTCCGTGAAAAGACTGAAGTAGGTGGCACTTGGCCAAGATATTTATGACCTCTCACATGTGCAAGTTGTCCCAGACTCAGCAACCACCTCTCTGCTCTAAGGATGGGGACTGAGCTGGGCTAACACAACGTATGGCCAACTGGGCATGTGCCAACGATCTCTCCAACTGCTTCAAATTTGAGCTTGTAATTTTTTCCCCAATCCAAATTTAGCAAGGCAAAGTAGTTCTTGTTAGAGACTATGAAGAGATCACATTTCAGATTTCAGTAACAAATATATTTGCCATAGCAGAGTCATTTAAAAAATATATATACAGTTACCACATTGGCTATGTGTTTTATTCAAAGTTAAAAACACAGATGTGCCGAAAAACTGACTGTGCTCACACTGTCACCTTCTTTCTCCTCTCACAGTTACATGCCACCTTAGTCCATGTCATGTCCCCATTTGTAAGAATTGCAGTATAACAGGAGTAGATGTGTAGAAAAAAATCCCTGGTGCCAAGAATGCAACATCCACACAATAGGCGATTTTGGAAGAGACATTTTAAACTAGACCTAGTCTGCTGCCTTACTTTGAATGCCCACAGGTTGCTGGAACACATTAGAGTTTCTCCTGAAACACAGATTTTGATTTAATTCCTTCTGAAAGGAGCAGAGCTCCCATGCCCCAATATCCCTCTGGAACAGGAGCCAAAGGACAGTAACAGTGACAATATTCACTTCTGAAGAACAGCATACTCTGATCTGCACTAAAATGCTGAAACAGAGACATCCTTTCACTCCTCTTAAGTTTTTGCCTCAGGTGACAGACAGACTTTCTGCACCTGACTCAGAATAAAACCGAACAGGTAAGATTTCTGAAGACAAACTTTCTTATTTCTACAAGCATTTACATGGCAAGACTGCATTCAGATGAAATCAGTACACGTGGGTCTTATAAAAAAAAAAAGTAGGAAATTAACTCATTAAAAATAAAGAGCAATAAGAATCTTATAAGCAGTTTTGAGAAGACTGGAAGGAAGCAACTAATTCATTGCTTTTTAGGAGTGAACTCCACTGACCACAGCATTCAGCCAAGAGTGAATTTGGTTCACATGTATTTAGTACAGCATGTGATATTCACAAACATTTGAATTCTGAGCCTGTCCTCCATAGTGAACAGTAGGAGGACAGCAATCATATCACTTTCTACTGTAGCCTCATGGCTAGCACATGACCAACATAATCAGATGAGCTGTGGATCCTGGCAAATATAGCCCCTTCCAATAATTCAAAGGTGAAATGAAAAAAATCAGATAGTTTAATATCTACAGAGGCTGTAGAGCTTAATGTTTAGGTCCTCTTAAATAACGGTTGTAATACATTTGAGGAAAGGAATTTAAATACAAACAAATAACAACTCCTATTATCTCAACTGAAAATACTTTACTGGAAAAAGCTGCCAACATTAGAACATTCTCAACTCCAGCTGCATTTACAAGGCCTCAGATTCAAAATCTTGGCCATCATTCTATTGTCACTTGGAAAAAGTGCAAAGTGTTAAACATGAGGCCAGGCAGTGGGGCTTGGAGAGAGTGGTACTGTCTGACCAAAGCATTATAGTGCTGAAAGGGAGGCAATCCTATTTCCCATGCTTTGCATATCATTACCCTCCCTCCACAGGTCACCACCCAGTGCATCACTATGTCCATTAGAAATAACTTTGCTCTCATTTCTAACACAGAAATATTCATTTTATTGTACAGTCTAAAGAATTCTAATTTCTGTACAGTTCCATGCTGGAGGACTGCTAAAATTTACTTAAAAATTCAGTGCTAAGCCAAAAAAATTCTAATAGGATCTGGTAAACAAAACCAATAAGTGATGTGCCATCACATGGGAGATGCCACAGGAATTAGCTTGTGTTGAGTTAGTTCATGTCCCCAAAGAGTTGTGTTTGAGCTTTTTGAAGCTGCTCACTCAGAGGGATTATCTCATTCAATCTGCTTTAATCACAACTAAATGCTTTCAATTGGTATATACTGGGACAGAATTAGAGAATCAGAAGCTCCCAAAATCCATGTGATGGGCTTAGGGCAGTGGGATAGAAAAGAAAAAAAAGAAACACTGTAGAGGTAAAAGAAAAAAATAAAATCTCTTTTGTTGCTCTACAACTGAAGTTTACAAGTTTGATTTACTGTATGGTAATGGAGTTACACCAGAGTAAATCTAAGAAAATTAAGTGGGACGTAGGTAAAGCAACTGATACAGCTTTGAGGGTTGGAATGTAGGACACTTCATAAATATTCACTGTGAGCCTAACAGCCTAATATTATCTTCCTACTTTGAGAGCCTCATCCCAACACAAAATTTTCAAGAAGGTTGTTAGCAAACAGAGATGTAATTGTGATTATAGGTACAACAAGGAAACGCTACCATTACCAAATTGACTACATAAAAAAAGTTTAGTGGGAACGCAGCAGAAATGGCAGCGCAGTATTTTCCTAGAAAACCTGCTGGGTGCTGACAGCAGCAGTTCCACCGAGATATTAAGAGTGAATCAGGCACACAGATTTCGGAGGGAAGGCACAGATGGGCTGCAGTCCCACGTTCTGCCCGTGCTCCGTGAGTGTGTGCACACCAGTCGGTTGTCAATTGTCTCCCAGTTGAGGGTTTCAACAATTTGATTGCTTGCTTGTTGCTGTCAATAGATTCATACTTTACTCATGATTTGGAGCTATCAAATAATTTTATGCTGACATCAGTTGCCTCCCTGACAGCTCTAAAACACGAAATAACAAGCAGTTGGTGTCAGCACTCTTAAATCAAGCCCAAGGGCCCCCATGGCACCATCCTATGGCAGCTTGTTACCGCTAAGCAAATGTCAGTCCAGTCAATGTGTGTAGGAGGTTGTCAACTCCCTGGTTGCATCTGCCCTAATAACTAGTCCCCTATAAGGTGAAATTCATAAGGCTACCCCCATATTACCTAAAAGCTAAGGTGACAGAGGCTATAACAGATAACACGTCTTTCCAAGTTCAAGGAATGGTTTCCAGTCTGTGAAACTGGGCTCTACAGCTCTGCCTTGGAGAGGCTGTTATTCTGCTGCTGCTCTTACTAGGAAGCACAGACAATACACAGCCATTAACATGCAGAGATATGCTGGTTTTTAATCCTCCCTTTCTCTGTCCCAGTGTTAACAGCATGGCACTTTTATCCGTGCAATCTAGCCAGGGGCGTAGCTGGGAATTTGGAAAGTATACACACACATTGGCCTCCCTGTTGGTCCCCTGCCCTCACCATTCCCATAATCTCCCAAGGTAGACATACCATTATACATATCCCCATCACTAGCACAGCAGGTGCTATTAGACAGGGGATCTAGCAGCATGTTCATAAAAGCATGTTCAAAGAACAAAAAACCCATTGCCCTTCCATGAAATTAAAATTGTATGCCGTGGTGTACACAGCACATGCCTGCTTCCACTTCAATAACTTTTGAAACATCTCTCAGCACAAAACAAATCAGAAACTCTAACAAAGGAAAAAGGAGGCAGGTTTGAGTTCAGTCATACTCAGAAAAATTTTTGTATTTTAGTACCTGGAGCACGACCTTAAGACTCTAAGAATTACAATATATGTTTCTTTTTATTTAGTTTGAAAAAAGGGTTATATCTGCAGCAGAAGGCAGGATTTTCTCTACAGTTAAGTATATGGAAATATGTATTACAATCTCATTTTAAATACAGCTAGTAACACTTCAAGATTAAGTCCCAAGGTTATACAAAGCAAGAAGACAACAAATAGAGAGCACTGTCTTTTCTAACAGATAAGTACAATTGAGTATTTGTAATTAATTTACCTTCTTTCACATAGCTTGTTTACATGTAATATTCACTATAATGAATTTATGATTGTCTACCATAGCACTTTTGGGTTTAGGAGATCATCTCCTAAAAAGGAAAGAAATTACAAAATCAGGCTTTATTTCCCAATTAAGAAAAGAAAAACACCCAGACAGGCAGAGCGCTGACCCTGAAATGACAGAACTATTCCCATTTTTCCAAGGTCCCCTGCAGGATACACTGCAGCTCACTATTAGAGTTAATCCAATAATGGTCCTTGGGCAATAGAGAAGGTGCAAGCTGCACCCTCCAACAGTGAATCCCATAAATACACAGGCAAACCCAGCTCAGGCTTCCCCATGTATGAGCCCAGGGATGATGGGCAGCTAAGGAGGAGAGGGATCAAAGGGAGAATGCTTTGAAGGCAAAATGCACAGGGGTTTGAAGAGGCAATTAATCTTTGCAAAGACACAGGGAAGAGGAGGAAGATGCCTGTCACCTCAGCGAGACTGGAGACAATACAGTACTCTCTGTAATACTTTTTTTTTTTAATAAAGGAAAAGACTAGGCAAGCTAGAGAGAGAAAGAAATGGGACTAGGCTTAAAATTATAAATGGCACAAACATTTGTGACATTGCATTGTGTTTCTACGTTACAGTCTTGATATGTCGAAGTGTTTTTTCCAACATGTATTGGAATTTACAGAGACATTAGTGGGTGCCATTCTCATGCTAAGTCTTAAGATTTTGTGCTCTTACAACGTCTTGAGAAAAATCTCACACATCTTGAGTGACTGGAGAAGCTGAAATTGGACATTACTAATCAGAAGAAAGAAAAAGTGACATTAAAATAATAAAATTTAATGTTTCTTGTATTTCTTCATTGCTTCCCACTATCTCAACAATTTTATTCCCCTTGTTTTCTTCCTTTCTCCCAAGATGAAAATTTCTCTGAGTTTTGCTTTGCTTCCTCAAGTAAAACACTATTTTTTCACAGCTCAAATGGCAGTGACGTGCCTTTCCTGTTTGTACTGGACAAATATGCAGGATGTATTGATCGTACAAATTAGGAGAATATTGCTGTAAGTAATCTTGGCTCTTTAGAGGACAGAATTAAAACACCACTTTTCTCCATCAGAGCATGTCTAATTACAAATAACTCCAGAAAAGCAGCTGAAGAATACTTTGGCTCAACTGTAACATGCTTTTCTACAAAGCTGTGTCTTTAGGCTCCAATACTCTCAATGCACTACCTTTTACAAGAAGGAAAAAGAGAAATCCAATTACAAAAAACAAAACCGTAATTGCTTTCTATTTGACAAAGAGAAGCACGAGAGTTTATTTTTACAAGTGCTGCATAAGTGACTACTGCAATTTGTGTCTCTCCAGGGGCAAATGCATGGGAATCCAACATCAGCACTGAAATAAGAGGGAAGAAGGCAAGAGAAAGGCAGAGACAGAGCGAGAAGCAGCGTCCCAGAGCAATTCTGTTCCTCTGCCATCTGTCACAATCACTGCCAGTCCCAAAAGACCTGGTTTAGAAAGGCCACTACAACTAATGAGCACCGGAGAAAGGTGGAATCCTGAATCAAGCTACATATAAACATCAAAAAGCCAAATAAACCAGGCAAAGCTCTTAATAAACCCTCAATACAGCATGACAAAGGTCCAACATCATTGGTCCCAGTGGTAGCTTGTTGGAGCTCACACTGAATCCTTAAGAGATGCACATGTAGTTAAGGAGAAAGGCTCTCAGTACTGTGGGGTTTGATTAGCTCTACTTTTTTTTTTTATCTTATTTTATTTTACACTATATTTTGGGGTTTTTTTCGCTGAATGAAGTATGCTATGCCCTGTAGCACTGAAAAAAAAAAGGAATAAACCACAGCAGATAGCAACAGAAATCATACATTTTTATTGCCTGCAATAATATTTTATCTAGTCAGTAATTTAAGATGACTTTTTAAAATAGAAATTTCAGCGTTTCTGACTCCAGAACATAAACTTACAGATCTTTTTTTTTTTTTTTCCCCTGCTTGTAAGAGGAAAAATGACAAGTATCAGGTAACTGGTGTGCTTTCTCTCTGAGATTCGATTAAGAAAAAATTAAATGCTATTTCAGGACCACTGTCAAAAGGTTATAGAACTTAGCATCACAATCAAAACAGAACATGATGCTTGAATCTTAATAAAGGCATACTTGGTTCGGCTGTAAATATGGAAAAGGAATCTTGCCTGAGACCTCTCTCTTTTCTTTCAGGAACTGCACGACTTTTTGTGATGATGGACATCTCCAACTATGAAAACCTGATCTAAAGTCCACCAAATGTGGACAGAAAGACCTGAACTGACTTTGTCTCATCCAGGGATGATGGTATTGTTATCCTAGATGCCTGGGATAGAAGGAACTTCAAGTGAATGATATTTTTTGTCTCAAAAACTGCAATTCAGACTTGTTTTCTCGGTGTGCTTGTCCACAACTTTGAGATTAAATCATTGCAACACACTCCTGAGAAAATTAGTTTACCCCATTCAGACCCTCCTACCAGTCAGAGGCTTTTGAAAAACTGCCACAGCTCCGAGCCAACAAAGTTCCAAGAACATCACTGCAGCTGTCTGAAAACAAAATTTCATCACACAAGAAAAGCCCTGAATTCCAGTCAGAGAAAGTCTTTGGACACAAACAAATACCTTTGAGACTTCTACACTGGAATCAAGTGCACATGAAAAGTCACTAAGACAGTGGTGTGGTTTATTAAATAAATTGTTATTATGTTTAATGGTATTATGGAATCATAGAATATTCTGAGTTGGAAAGGACCTGTCAGGATCACTGAGTCCAACTCCTGGCCCTATGCAGCACACTCCAAAAATCGCACCAGGTGCCTGAAAGCATTGTCCAAACAACATTTATTGTTGTTATTATTATTATTAATATTGATATTATAATAGATATTGAAGGAATTTTAAGGACCTGGAAAATTTTGCCCTCTGGAAAATGATCCCACATACAATATATTGACCTTTAAGAATTTCTTGCTGTTTTTTTTCTAAATTCAGCTTTTCCTCTAAGCAATCTGTAATGCCTCCTTTGCTGAGATGAAGAGATGTATTTTGTAAAACACATCACTTTAAAGAACCCCTCCATTTCTATTCTTTACATTTTCAAGTGAATTTTAATGCCTGACGAAGAAACTATGATTTTATCTTAACATAGGGTATGGCTTAGACAGAGACAGAGCAGCTTCTCCCTTCTCTCTGTCCCAGTTTTCTATCCCCAAAAGCTTACTGCTTAAAATGTCATAACCCTAAAGACTATTGTGAGATGAAATGCTCCATATCCTGTGACAGATTCACATGTCTGGGGAGACCTCAGATAAACATGTAGACTTAAGATCAGAATTAAGTTCTGACATAGTTACAAAGCAGACAGGCAGTGGCAGACAAACTCATGCCTCAACTCCTCAAAAAAGACATAAATATAAATGTCTGTATCCAACATATCTCCAATGCTGGATTCCAAAATACAATATGTAAAATAAGCATGCAAGTAGATTCAGATCTGCATGTTGTCCAATAAAATTTCAATAAATTCCCTCAAAAAATTCCCTGGCAACAAAGTGAATGCACCCCAGGGAATAAACTCAATCAGCAGCCTTGCCTATCATGTGACCATTTCACTGTAAAAGCTTGTGCAGTTTCTTTACATGAGCACTTCTGCAGTTCTGTGATGACTCAGTACACGATGCCTGGCCTCAGCAATGTACTTGGCAAGGCAGCAGTTGGTATGTCAGTACATTTTAGTGCCCAAATAAAACTGGCCATCTCAGACTGTTACCGTAATGCAAAGTGCCAAAAGCATCTCAGCAAAAGCAACACCTATCCTATACCTGCATATATCTGGAAATTTAAAATTACTTGTTAAACATGCTCCTTCTTATAATCTAATGAATAATTGTAATAATACCATGATACCATGATACCAGCACCTTAGTAATAAATGTCTTTTTAGGTATAGTAATAATCAAGAGAATATGAACCCTGATATTGCTTAAAAGTCAAATT
Organism: Corapipo altera; assembly: GCF_003945725.1. Classification (NCBI taxonomy): domain Eukaryota; kingdom Metazoa; phylum Chordata; class Aves; order Passeriformes; family Pipridae; genus Corapipo; species Corapipo altera. The sequence continues at coordinate 10,698,806 of NW_020884898.1, read as the reverse complement.
CTTTGTCCACAAAAAAGACACAATACACGTGGCAAATGTGTTGTCCTTCCCTGACTCAGAAAGGATTATTTTGTCGTTATCTTTAGAAGTGGCTTAAGCACATAATTGTTACTTCCTTAACACAACATTCTTCTCTTTGGAACCTCAGCGAGCATTTTGGTCAGGAAGCACATATAAAATTCACAGTGGCATTCAAGGAAACCTCCTATTATTCCACTGAACTCTATATATAGAAATTGTAGATGGTTATTTAAATGGAAAAATACTTCCCAGTGGACTGAAATGAAGACCTGCTCTTGTCCAGTAATAAGCAGCTGCAGAGTTCAGGTATTTTGATCCTATGTTAGTCACTTTGTCAACTTAAAAAGTTTTCCAACTCACTAAATAGGATCATCATCCGAACAGAAGAAGTGTTATTTCTTTCCTGCTTGTTTGATGGGCAAATGATGGGACGTATTACTTGTGAAGAAATATTACAGCTAGTTTGAAATAGTGTCAAACCATCAGTCACAGACAAACGCCTTCTTCAGGGGCAGTGTTTTACATACCTTCTGTTCAAGAAAAACAGGTTCCATGCTGGCTGATAGCCTCACAATAAGTCTGCTTCAACACAGACTTCTGTCTACGTGTAACGTTTTCTATCAAGGGAAATCATTATTTTATACACAACTGAGTTGTGGGTATTATTCTTTGTTTCCTACTATGAAATTAAAATTTTCAGGTCTTTCCACTGCACTTGCCTAGCAGTAATTGCTTACTCAAGGAGTAAGCAATTCTTCATAATAGATAATGTGGTGCCTAAACAAACAAAACATGGTGATTTATTTACAAAAGCAGCTCTTCTATTCCTGCTCAAGCTGCATTAGATCCACTACCTAGCACATTAATGACCAGTTGTACTTCTTCCTTTAAAACCCATCTGTCAGCACCATCTCAGAGATGTCACATACATCATAACTTCTGAATTTCTGGCTGAGAATGCTTGGATGAGCTCTCCTATCAAACCGGCCTGTGCTCTGCTGCTGCTGCTGCTTTTTTTCTGGCAACCTGCTGAGACGTGGGCAAGCACTTCATCATTATAAACAGTGAAGTGTTTCACTACTGCTTTCCTTTCCAGCAGGCAGAAAAGCTGGGAGGAGGACACAGAGCAGCCTGCAGTGCTGTGCAGCCCCACTCTCTTGCTGCCCAACTCCTCACCCTCAGCTGACACAAGTCAGGACTGGTTAATGAAGTTCCATGAGCTAAAGCTCGGTTGACATTATCTCTCACTGCATATAGTTTAAAGGCATATTTTGAAAGTTCAGCACCCAAAAGAAGCTTGTAAAATCTAAAAAGGCACCTGTTTTATTTTGCTCTAAAGCTGAATTTTCATCTAAAAGAGTTTATGCAGCAAGACTGCCTAATCCTGCCTTTATAATACACACTATAATACACTTTATAATACACACCTGTACACACAGAGAGAAACCATGCCCATTTTCCAGATGTAGTTTAGGTGGTCAAATATTACAGCTCGGCTTTCTATGAACTTTATCATCTTTCAGCTAAAGGATTCCAGAGTTTTTTGTAGCTTTTGTAGCCTTCCTTCACCCTGCTGTTTCTCTCTGCCAGTAAGGCCTATTTAAAATCCCCTGGTTACATATAACAGAAGGAACAGAACTCTGTAACAGAACCCGTCACTTGGCTGTGCCAAAAATTGGATTTTCTCTTCCATTTTCTTTATCAATTCAAGCACATACTGTACTTCATAAAAGGGTCTCCTCGGGCCCATTAGACAAATTTGATATTTTGCTATCTTGCCCTACTCTTGACAAGAGGAAAGAGTTCAAAGAAACTATTTCATAGCAGTTTGACATTTTTCAAGTGCACTCATGAATAATTTATAATTAGAGCATATTTTATATTTACTGGTTTAGGTACTGTTGTATTAAAATATATTTAATATATGTATGAATTCCATTAGGTTGCATCATGGGACCTAATTTCTTTAGCTAGAAAACATGAAGTGATAGCATCAATGCATTGACTACAAACAGTGAACGAGGTAATTATGAGAGTTTACTGGAACTTTCCAAAAGTAACTCAGCCAAGGTTGCCAAAAGATTTGAAGCCCCCCTTCGTGTGCTTAGCAAATTTAAGGCAGAGAAAGAGACCACATGGGGAGCTATGTAAGGCAACTGAAATCTGATGGGCTTAGCAGCTGTGAAACTCAGATTCTGCTGTTATTATTTCCCTGGCTCCAGAGAGGAGTTTACTGCTATGCAGAAAAAGTTAAGTGTTCTTGGAATCTTACACTTTGAGTGGTGAAAAAAAAAATAAATTACCAAATGCTTCAAAGGGACCACATTGATCCTGATTTTGATGATTTTTCATATTTTGGTGCGTTTCACACTCTCTGCCTCCATTAGCACTATCACTGCTGCATTCCTCTGAGTTCATTTGTAAAGCCCTGCAGGCTGGAGTTAAGCATTTGGGAAGAGATGCTGAGTGCAGGTAACACTTGAATCACAGCAAATTAACAAATTACTGTTGATCTGCTGACAGTTTTTGACTGTGTCCCTTGTCATTCTGCCAGGTACACAACAGAGAACATACTACCCTCTTGTTTCATACAGCCTTCCAAGCCTTTTTTGCAAGTTCTAATTTGATATGGATACATAGAAAGCAACGTGGAAAGAGGTACAGAGTCAAAAGCAGGAAAAAGCAACAAATGAAGCGTTGACATTTATAAGGTGGAAGAAAAGACAAGCAAGAAGGGGTACGAAGGCTAAAGGTACCATTTCCTAAGTTACTTTGGCACCCATGTCTCCCTACTAAAAGGGCTTTACAAACCTAGGTCCCAGAGGTTAGGATCTAGGCTAGAGATGGACAACACAGGCACTGAAAGAAAAAGCGGGAAGACTGGAGTGTTTCATCTGAGGGGTAACAGTCAGTGAATGGACTGGAAGGGAAGGTTAACATGGCAAAATGATGGTCGTCTTTTCTGAGAGCCTGGGAGAGAAAACATGAGCTTTGAGTCAGGGAGAAGAACATAAGCAATTAGGACATGAGAAGTGTATGACTTGTCCACTTATTCTGTTTATTGTAGCAGGTGTATTTTACTTCCAGCTCCTCCAAGCTAGTTACTCTCTCATTTATGGCATAATACACTAATTAATAATTAAAGACTGTTATCATTTCCCTCTTAGCTATCACTTCATCAAATTTTGCAAATTTAACAAAATCGTTGTAAATAAATTAGACCCTTTAGCCTTTTAATTTCTTATATTCTTAGCTGAACTCTCTCCAATGTCAGCAACTTTCTGGAATTAGACAAAGTTTTCTCTCAACAGTCTCTCTAAAGCCAAAAGATTTTCTCTGTATTACTGTGAAATGTTTCCTGTACATCTGAAACCAAAAAAACCATCAGGCTAACACACTAACATTAACATGAATACTCTGTAGTCCTTTTTCATGTTTACAATTCCAAAATCACTTTAAAACCTAAGCTGAGCGAAAAACTGCATACAAAAATGGCAACAGAAGTTTCTGTTGATACGTACATCTCTACCTGGCTGTGTCAGTGAAGAAAATACATTGACTCCTCATTAATATTTCTTCAAATTCCACTTGAGATCTGAAAGTTGTACTTGTATTTTTCCTTCTCTTATCTCACCATTCACGGCATGAGCTTTCCTAAAACAGATTCCCTGGTACAGCTGTGGGATTTCCGTTCAGCCCAAAGGGACTGCAATGAAGTAATTAATGGTGTTAAGCTCCCCATTATGGACCCCTAAATATAAGGTGAGGTAGGTGCCTAAGCCCTAATTAGAGGGCAGTGAAAGGTGGTCAACAAAATCTCTGTCATCAGGAGAACAACAGGAAAGATCTGGGAGTTTTCTGAGTCCTTGAACTGTGTTGACCAGGTCTACCTTGTTTAGAATGGGCCCGTAGGCACCCAGCTCCCCCACTGCCACCTACCCCTATTGCTTTCCCTCCCTTCCCTTTCTTTTTTTTAAGGCAATTTATAAATTAAATCATTTTACAGAACTGATTTACTGCACTGACCACTGAACAAACGTTGTGGTGCTACAGAAACCTGAACTGATGGGGCAAGAAGTCTCAGTAACCATCCTCACCACAGAAGCTGGTATGGTGAGGAGTCATGATGAGGATTAAAATGCCAAGCTCAGCTGGAGCTGGTGTGAGTTTTGTGCTTTCTTTCAGTAGAATCAGGGTCTGACTGTAGTTTTTTTTAAAACTAACTAAACACATGTTACTCATGTAAAAAAAAAAAAAAAAAATTAATTATCCCAGCAAGTCAGAAGAGATGAATAGACATAAACAACATGAAAGTGGACTTCAAGAATAGAAAGTGAACACAGTAATTGCCATCTTATAAGTAACAGAACAAAGCAGCACTGCAAGGAAGGACATTCCCCAGCTATAACTCACCATCTCCCCAATTTCGTCCACTGACCTCCCAGTCAACTTCCCCCTAACATGAGGCAATTCCTGACGGCACACAAATGTGGAGAAACAAAATTGCAAATGTCTGGAAAGTAGTACAGAATATAAGATACCATAATAATGATGCAGTTTGGCTTCACACAAATAAATTGCTACAACCAGAACACACCAACAGCATAGTTTAGTTTGCAGAAGTGTCCTAAGCAAAAATGCCAAGTAATGAATGTTAGTTTTCATAGAAGAATCTAATCCTTGAAGCCATTGACCATACAGAGTTCCCAAACTACACTACTTCTGAAGTCTATTCCAGCTAAAAGGGGTTGACAGATCCAATTAAAAACAAAGGAAAACCTGAAAAACAAATTCCTCATTATTGTTTCTGTTGCAGCAGTACCCAAAGGTTTCAACTGGGATCAGACTCCAGCATCAAGCAACCAGCTACAAGCCAGTTAACATGTTCCTATAAGAGGACGAACTACAGAACACAAATATATTTTTAAAATGTAATAAATAGACTCAGTTGCATCTTCACCCATATCCAAGCATTGAGCCTGACTGCTGCCTCACTACTACTCTACTTTTCTTTCTTTGGATTATCAGCATCTCGTAGAAAAATGGAGGAGGTTCCCTCTCCCCCCACTCAGAAAAATATCAGATAGTTTCCAATTCAATGAAACTATCTAAAATGCAACAAGATCTTTTAGGCCATGTTCTTGCTCCCGATTTTGATATTTCTCCTTGCTGTGGAATTGCACACACAGGTTATCCCAAGAGGGCTCAGAAAGTCTCTGCACAGTCTGCATCACCAGCGCCGAGGCAACCCTGCTGCTCTCTCCCTTAGTCTGGGAGAATGATTCGGTGTTTCTCCCGAGTTTATTTGGGAATACAAAGGAAGCATAAATTATCAAGGTTTGTTGGTTGTTTTTTTTTCCCCCAAAAATACTGTTTGCATAAATGACTTCTTTTTTTCTATCACTAAGCAAGTTTTCATTAAATACGGCTGCCTTTAAAAATAAAGAAAAAAAAAAGAATTTTCCTCACTTAAAATCATGATGAACTAACTTTATAAGCTGGCTTGGTGGTTTTGGGTTTTGCTGTGTTCTTTTCCCAGAGAAAAAGTCTTAAGTAATCTTTTGGCTTTCTGAGAATATTTAAATCATTTATTCAGTGCTTTACCTTGAAACAAGGCACTTAATGTAGCTTGAAAATTACATTCACTTATAAGTTGGTAAATCCAAACAATACTAAAAATCCATCTTTCTGAAAAGTATTTCCCTTTATACTTCAAACATGATGCCCCATGGGAGCCCTGTGTGGTTAAAGACAGTTATAATCTGCATGATTTCCAGTGGTTCAGCAGGATGCTGAGGATCAGGATTCCCGGGCTCCTTCTCAAGCTCTGCCACAAAACACCATTGGCATTTTCCTCCTTTGTCTTGCTATCACAGTTTCTATGGCTGAGATCTTATTGACAAGCTGAAAAAGTTTGTGTGGTGATGTTTACAACGTGCTTTGAAATATTCAGAAACTGTTATACGAGTGCAAAAATATCATTATCATTCCACTGGTTATGTCCTCTGCACCCAAGCAAAAGGAAGCAGGTGATTTATACCTTGTGAGAAATCTTTTAGAGTGGTTTCCATGTTTATACCACTGGATTTAGACATCAATGGAGCAGGGTAAACTAGAGCACTTAGCTCATTCCTGTGGTCTTAACTTATTTTCACCTTGTTGTTTTTTTGTTTTCATATCAAGTTCTAACAAGACTGAAGTACATGGATTTATCCATCTGACTGACACTGTATAATGTAAAACATTTTGTTCACAAAGAAAATATACTTCTCTCCAGAGGTCTGAAGTAATATTCTAAAAATCTGAAACATATTTTTAATAGCTTTTGTGGAAAAATGGTGATGGAAAATATCAGTTATGACTCTTTCTTAAGCTACTTCTATGGACAATTTGGTGATTTTTCTTATTTCTTTCAAGATTGCTTCCTTCCTAACTGAGGCGCTTTGCCCACTGCAACATGAAGACTCTCAAACTTCCAGTGACAGGTGAAGATAACAGACACACTGATTTTGGAACAATTCAGCCCTGCTCTTCCTGCAGAGATTCAGCAATAGGCTTTTCCCAAATATTTTAATCTAATCTTGATATACATACACATACTAACTGTGTGAATTCAGAGTATTAATTTTCATGCTTTAGGACTAAGACAAAAGAAAAAAAAAACACAACTGTATTAGCTGAACATCGAAGTTTAAAACCTACTACCCCAAACTCCAGTGAATGCCATCATTTTTTGCAAGTTCCAGTGTACTGCTGTACTTGGAATGAGCCGAAGATCAGAAGATAGCAATATCAGATTGTACAGATTTATACAAATAAATGCAAATTTTCATTCACTGTAGGAATGGGAGTGATTTGTGCATGTGGAAAGCAAGTCTGGAAAAATCATGATGCCTCAGAATAAGAAAGGAGAAAAAGAAAAGATAGCCTTTAAAATATCCAGATCACACAAAACAGCTTTTGCTCCATATTGAAATGGATTCTAGGTGGGTAAAAAATTGAAGCAAAAATGCATTATATTGTGCAATTTAGGAGCTCTGCTGGAAGTCCATAAAGTAACTAGGTACAAAACAGCCAGTACTTAATAAATTTCAATTTTAATTCTAATTGGGAAGCAAAATATGATGCCAGGGTAGCTAATACTGAAACAACTGCTTAAAATTATGTCCGGCTGTAAAATACAATTAAATGCACACCCCCCCAGAAGTCCCTGCTAAGCTAGAAAAAAATACCCAGGGGTATAAAATGAAAAAACTTTTTTATCTCCTCAGTTTTGTTTTAAAAATCAGTTACAATGAAACCTTCATATAATTTACAGAACTGGAGACAAGTGTATCTAAGTTTCTGTATTTGAAGAGCCCTGCTGCTTTAGAGTGCATTGGGAAAGCACATATTGCTTTTAAAACATAACACTCCAACGTCATGGTAATTAAGGACATGTCCCCCTTTCAACACACAGCACACAAATACAGTCAGTCCAAAAGCCAAGTCTTCACATTCCCAATATCTGATTCACAGGCAATATTTATCACAATGTTATGTCATGAGAGGAGGTAAATTTTCTAACACAAATAGAGTGAAAACATTTCTTTTTTCCAATCTGAGGGCCATAAAACACTTATTAAAGATAAAACCAGGTTATTTGGCTATATGGAACTCTGCCAGATGCAGTAGGTGCAATGGAATGAAATAGAAATTTCAGTGATAGAAAATCATCCTCTTTCTCTCTTGATAGTATAATAACCTTTTAAATCACATTTGACATCTGTAAGCTGAGTGAGCTGGCAGCCCTGTAAAATCTATGTGGTAATACACGTAGTAAACCCTTTCTGGAGCAGTAATCTCATTGCTTTGTCTAATGGTTCTCACTTCATGTGGCCTACTTGTCCCCAAGAGACTTATTTGACTGTGCCTTTCCTGAGCCACTGGTTGCTAATGTTCCTTATTACCAGGAAAGCAGGGAAGTGCCCAAAGGCAAGGGCTACTCTGCTGGCGGAACAACCACCAGCAACCTTCTGCTGAGGCCTTTTTCCCTCCCCTTCCTAAAAAAAAAAAAAAATCAAAAAAAACACAAGCATAAAATATGCACATGTGTTATAAAGGGATTGCTTTGTGTCTCGAGGAAAAAAAAAGGGAAAGGAAAAGAAAAAAACCAATATGACAGTGCTCTTTACACTGCTCCGATTGCTAATCTGACAAGCTCCATCTGGTAGGCAGACCTTTTATCTTTTCATCACTCTAAATCTCTGAAGGAAAGTGGACACTAGTGGCATATGTGCATTGTTGGTTCCTGTGCTTAATGAGGTACACAATTTATGGGTCTAACTGGAGAAACCTTATTTAAACTTGGATAAGGAAGGAGTGTGAGGGCATATTTCTTTCCTTCCTCTTTCAGCAATCATTCACCTGGACAAATATTGTATTATAAGCAAGACCAAACTGTATTATAAAACCTCATTTAATTCATACATATATACTTGAATTATCTAAGGAGATTAAAGCAGATTTACCTAAACAGTTTCTTGGCAGTGATCCAACTACCTTACATAGTTGACCATTTCATACATTTATTAATTGTTCTGTGCTGTGAACTATGGAGGCTCTTTATTTTTTTAAACTTAAGCTTGAGGTCCCTCATTGAATGTCATCACAAGAAGTTGTGAGATACACTGCTGTAAAATCTGTGATGTACTCAAAGTTAGATGGTTATACTATTACCTACCTAGACAGCATTTCAATTCCATTCAAATAAGATTTTCTTCATTTGGGGTAAGAGTTAAACACATATGTTCCTGCCTGACTCACGTATTCTGCAGATAATGTGTGATATCTTTAAGGTTCGGTCTTCTGGTATCTAAAAGAAATTTCTCTTGGACCATCAACATTTCTCTTTTGTATGTGCCAATATCAGGATACCCTATGATTTTATGAAAGTCAGTTTTCTATATACAATTGTTACCACAACGGATTGAACATTTCCTGTACGCCAGCCCTACACTTTAGAGATGTTTGAGTGGAAAGCATACTTGAATGCTCTTGATCATCCACATTTATTCCCAAAATAGTTAATGCATTTTAAGAGCTAAAATGACATTTCTGAAGCTACTCCTTTTTAACTGGTATAAAACACAGTATCAAACCCCACTTATGTTCTGAAAACACTGTGCACCCTAATCTCCAGCAAGCTTAAATAACTGTTTCCCTCCTAGCACTGAAAGGAGTTTTAGTTTTTTTAAAAATTGCAGCTGCTCAGTGCTGAGGTCCTGCACCAGTTCTGCTCAGCTGGATGTGGGAATGACCTGGTGGCCATACCACTTCTCCAACAAACCTGAGAGGGATCTCCTTTCAGCTCTAATAAACTGATGAAGTTTTAACTTCATGAATATTTCTCACTGCAGTAACACTGTTTGCATGACTTGTCCTTCCATGAAATCTCCCCTGTTACATTCATTGACACTTTTAGACAATGAATATCATAAAATTAATATTCCCAATTGCAAGACAGTACTGCTTGAGTATTTTCTCTACTACTAAGCAGCAATGTCCACTGCACATACTCTTGGGGGAACTTCAGCAAGATCCCAAGCCCTGTGCAATCAACAGATGGATTGCAATGGATCACTCTCTAAAAATGAAAATTTCACACTGTAGATCAGTTCCTACAGTTCTCACAGCAGAAAAGTCCTCAGTAGCCTCCCAAGACCTCTGGTTAGCAGCCTCCTCCCAGAACCCATACACATCTCCCTGCATTCTGATTCACCAAAGGCTGTGGAAACCTTCCCTCTCTGCACCCACAGACCAAAAGAAAAAGGAGCTTTTAACTACTCACTGAAGGCAGAAGGAATAGGTTTCTTGGTACTGTGCTTGTCATCTCCCTTCTTAATACTCTCCCCTCTTGCCTTTTTGTGTCATTTGCTCCCTGTTTGCATTCCCTCCTACCCTACATTTAGCTCTCTGCTGCTCTTTCTTTTTCCCTTGCTCTCTCATTTTCCCTGCTTATCCCTACTTTTATCTCTATCTTCTACCCTGCAGTCTCCTTTATCTCTATGTTTACTCCCTCTTTCCTCTGCTGTCTCCTGTGCATATTCCTGAATTCTCTGCACTGTTGTGGCTTCCCATCCATTTCATGACTTTTTAAATCTTTTCTCTGTTGTCAATGTGTTGTTTTCCCTCAAACACTCAGTGTTTTTTCATTTCTTACATTTTGTTTCCTCTGCAGATAGTTTCTGTAATTCCAAAATTATCTGATGCTGGTCATGTTTCATACAAAGTACCTAATATCAGTTTCCTAGGAGAAAAAAGGAGTTGGTTGGTGACACTAATGCCACTTTCAGGATAGGGAAACAATTAATAGATAACTGTCATTGCTCAGATTTATTCCCCCCAGAATTTCTGGACAGCCTGGAAAGATCATCCAAAACATAAAGGATATTTCTCAATGCACTTCAAGGCTCATGAGAGGACCACAGGATCTGATAACACAGCTAGAAGAGTACAACCATGTGGCGCAAGGCAAAGCTCATCTTCTTTTCTAGAAGTTTGAAGTTACTACTAGCATAAAATCAAAATATTTCCTTTTCCCAAAAGAAAGTTGCTGATGTTTCTGCTCCCAGAGACTCAGGGAACACACTGCCATTGCCATCTGCCTCCAAACATCAAGTCAAGGCTCCAGAAACACAGACTTCCCCAGTCTGAGCCAGAATTTTGAAACATATATGAGCTCTCTGCTGCAAACTGTGAGCCTCCAAAGCACCTGTCAGGAGACCCTCCAGGCTTCCAGGCTCTTTTTTTTTTTTCGTCCATAGAAGCTGCTAATTTCTGATATGCAAGCAAGCAGCAGATACCTCAGGGCCACAGGTACAGGGAATGAGGCTCCCCAGTTGCCCCCAGGTAAAATGGCAGAAAACTAGGCCAGAGTCTCACCTATGCTGCACTGAAAGTTTCTTGAAATCACAGTGCTTCTGAGTCTCCTGAAGAAAAACTGTTCTGCCACAATATTCCGAGCTAACTCTACTTCCAGTTTTAGGAGAGAGGTCAGAGAGAAGGGGGAAGAGGAAAGAAAGTTGTTATCACTTGCATTTTACACAGTGCCCGTTTTCTCCATTACTTTTCCAGGATAGTAGATGCATTAAATAAGTTCTTCCCCTCACTAATTACATGCACAATAAACTACCTGGGGTTTCATATGTTAAAGATGCTGTGCCCTGAGTGATCCAGGCTCCTTCCTACTACAGGTGTTTCTAAGGATAACATCCTCATACTCATGTTGTTTCTCATACATTATTCATAATCCTGTCCTTTGCCAGAGACCTGGCACTTAGCAACAGAACAAAAACTAAAATAAAGACAGGTAACTTCCACCTTGACATATTTGTCTCTAATGCAAACATGAATAATGAAGAAAGGCAATATATGAGGCAAATAAGATCCTAATATAATGGGTCTTTTGTTCCCTGTCAGAACCATCCATTATCTTTTGCCTTTGCAGGAACTCGAATGAAAATGTGTTTTCAAGACCTAATGTATTCAATTTGATACTGGCCATAAAACTGCCAAACTATCTGTCATGACCAACAGGCAGCACATTACCCTGCTCGGGAAATGCTTCACGCATGTGAGAGCTTCTGCCCCTGGCCATCAGCACAATGAGGTAATTGTGCACCATCTGACTGGATCATGGCTGAGTCACACCACCTGTCCCTTCCAGGGGTGCTGGACACAGCAAACATGTCATTCCACTGAACTTTTGGCAGGGGGAAAAAAAAAAAGTAAAATGTTTACCAAAATCCAGTTCTATTTCATTAAACACATAAAAACATAATACTTGACAATAAATTGTACAAACTTTGTCCATCTACCTGCTCTGCTTGTTCATCTCATTTTTGTCTCTCAAGCCTTGTGCACTGTCTTCTTCCAGGCCTTTACAAGCTGCACAAGTGTTACATTGCCAAGGCTTCATCAGAGAAGAACTTTGGCACAGTCTGACCATAGCTCATGGGGACAGTTTTATGACTCCCAAGGTCCCCATTCCAGACTAGAAGCAACTAGTCCCAAAACAGTGAAGTCTTTTTGGTTTATTTGAGACAAAGCATTGAGTTTAACAGCACTTTTCTTGCAGTCTGAAGAGGAGACTTGAAACTCTGAGACTTGGAAAGCTCGCTTAGCTCACCAAGCCTTTAACAACTCTTATCATATATCCATACGTAGCTGCTCGCAGTCTGATCACTATAACCTGTCTTTGTAGACAGAAACACGGAAATTATTATGGGCATGAACAAGTCCAAGATTATCTTTTAGCCCTCCTATGCATTTACTACTGTCCTTTCACAGAAACTCCTAGGAAAGCCTGGTCTTACTTATTCTATGTGCAGGAAGGTGGAATCAGCACCAGTGTGTGAATGTGCTCCATACAAATTCTACCTCAGTCAGCAATTCCTCAGCTGATTATCCACAGAGACCAGCGGGGCTGTGGCTGTCACACGGTCAAACAAGGAAAACAGCACAACAGAATGTTAATTAGTATAGCATAAGCACCATCATAATGAACTCTAATTGCTTGTCAGTGGTAGTTGCCATAAGGCACAAGATCTACACCGGTTCTTGCACCTGTGGCTGTGGCTACAGGTATTGCCAAAGCTAAACATGGGCCCCAATCAGACAGTGTTTATTAACATTAACAGTTTGTCAAGCAAGCATCCTGTATATTTCTCTGTGTTACCCTTGTTATTTAGTGCTCTTACGTTTCTGAGTATCACTTTAAAAAATATCTTCACAATTCTCCTGATTTTGCGGCCTTTTGAACCATTTCCCACAATACTGAGAAACAATTTCATGCTTGATCAGTTTTTTAGCCACATGTTTGATCTCAGTATTATAAGGACAAAAAATAAGGCAGAAAAACAAACTAAAGGAGGTTTTAGGCTCTAAAATCCAACCTAATTCAACAGTTGCTATTGGTTAGTTACAAAATGTAGCCAAATGACACAATAGTAACAGCACTTTTAAATCTCATTCTGACAAACTCTTGAAATGACAATACCTTCCCCAAAAACTTAACATTCTTGCAAGGAAGCCTTTGAAATACATGCCAAATAAAAAGATCAGACATTGCTTAAGCAGATTCCATTACATTTATGATATCACCCAGACTCTTCTAAACAGTGAATATAAATTCTGCTGTATAACATCACAGTCTGAGGTGATCTGAGGAGGAAAATGGATTATGATGTGCAAAGGATGAACAGAGACATCAAAGCACTTAGCTCCCACATCTGAACTGCAGTCATCTTTTAGAATGACACTCCAAAGTACTGACAGGACAGTGAGATCTGGGAAAGTTGCTGTCTGAAAGACTGCAAATCCCTCTTTCTCCAGAAGAAAATAGCATACTCCCCCGCCTCAACACCCCGTATTTTGTGTCTTCCAACCTCTCCAATTACATCTGCATCACAAAGGGATTTTGTTGCTGTTTAGAATCTGAGATTTCCTCCAACTGCATAGAGGTACGCTTTAATTTGTATTATTATTTCAGATGCTAAGAATTGAGGGAAAACAGAAGTGCTATCCTACACAGAGATGGTTATTTCACCAAATTCTGTCTAGCTTAGGTATTTAAAAGATATGCATCATCTTAACATCTACTTTAACCTACACTGAATAATACTAACGAAACGTAGCCAAAGGCAAATGACAAATTTTACACAGTATAAAAACAATAAACTACCCAGTGATTACATCTCCATCACTTCTCACATAAAGGAAGGTGGAGAGGCAGTAATACCTCAGCAAAGCTTATTTTACCTTCTTGTTCATCAGAGGTGAGAAAAACAGTCAGGGAGATTGCAGCTTATAGAGGGCAGTTGGCAAATATTTCCCATTAAAGTAGAAATACAATATTTTAGTATGGTTAGCGTTCCACCTCGTGTCCTAGAAGGCTGAGTAGTTCACACGAAAACAGAAATGCTGGCTGAGGGTACAGTTATGTCAGGGGCTGACGTGAGCAGGGTGTGGCCACACACCAGGTACAAACACTTTGTTGTTAGTCTACAGTCTAAGAGTCTCACCAGCCTCTCAAGGACAAGGATGGCTCTGAACAGAGGTGGCCTACAAACAGTTCTGTATTTAGTGAAAGGAATTATTTTCAATCTTTTTTTTAATTTGCAGATGCCTTCATTTTCTTTTCCAGCGAAAGTGCGAATCCTTGATTAGGAAACATTAACCTAATGAAACTATCTTGCTTTTTTCCCCCTGCATTTAAAGGTCTCTTTAAAGCTATTAAGTTTTTCTTCCTTATTTCATTTCCCCTCTCACCTTCCAACCAGAATGATAAAATGCACAACAATGAATAAACCTAAAACAAACAAAAAAAAGTACATTTTCTCTGACACTTCCTAGACTGTTAAGTATTTTATATACACTGTCAGTATTTAGCACATTATTTCATCTTCTTTGGTATTCCTATTCTTTGGTATCGCAAGGAAAAAAAAAACCACCATTGTTCAAATACTCATCACTGAAGACTTCAGTAAATATTTAGTCTATTATGCTTAGTGTTCCATGTACGAAGGTCAAATGAAACCACTTGGAAGGACACAGTGAAATCATACATTTTAAACTTTGGAGAACTCAACTCTGACACAGCACGGCTGTATTTCCATTCTGCTCATCTTCGAATCTTTGTCTTTCATTTTTCTCTTCCTTTCTAAAGCAAGTAAGTGACTCAGTCTGTGGACTAAATTGCCCTGTTATCCACAGACACATCAATCCTTTTACATCTGAATGTTCCTTACTGAAGTGGAGATTTAGATGAGCATACCACTATCTGATTGTAAAAAAAAAAAAAAAAAAAAAGAAAAGACAGATTGATTTTTCTTAAAACATCTCACACTAAATATTAATAAAGATTCAAATTTAAGTGCTGGGGTTTTAATGCCCCTTCTCCACTGCTTTCTCTTCCCTTGATGTCCATTTTCAAATGTTCCAAGCATCTGCACTGAAAAGCTTTTATATATTATTCTACATATTAAATATTATTATTAGGGTTTCTGCAATTTCCTTTTCGACATTTGCTATTTTTAGCAGATTCAGATGATTTTTACTATTTTTCACATTCAGACGTTTTTCTCAATGAAGAAACAAACTTACTTCTGCTTTCTTTTAACTGAAGTTGAGATATTCATTCACCCCCCCTCTACAAGGAGAGGACTTTCTGAAGCAATCAACATCTAATCAAGATGCAGAATTAGAAATTATTTTTTTGAAAGTAAGAATGTGCATCTCAGTTCTTCTCTAAGAGGAGCTCATTTAGCAGGCAGTATAAGATGATACTAAAATAGATATAAAAATCAGCAGATTTTGCTGTTTTTAACGGTTTTAGGAAATGAAGATTAGGAATGTGAAATTTACACTAAAAGTCAGCCCAAAAGTAACTTAACAGTAAGTTTCTGATATAATCTGTGTTTAATCATGGAAAGAAGTCAATTTATTCTAGAAGAAACAGAATGCACAGCAACGTCAGAACTCAAAATAGGGTAAACATTTTACTATTTCTCCTTTCCTCTGTCCCCAATATCTGGACTTAAAATGTCAACCACAACTCTGCAGTACCATCACTTCAGTTCAAGACTTCTGCTTCCTGGGTCCTTTGACGAGTAAGACTGTACTTTTCATAAATCCACATATTGTGGGACAAAGTTCCATCTTTTCTGTTGAAAAGTGAATAAAAAACTAAGGTTTTTTTGTAAAGTTGACAGTGTGATTATGTTAGCTGTGCTCATACCCTATCCTATTGTCTCAGTCTGTTCAGTCTACTCAAGAGACTCATTCTGCATCTCCCTGAGTCCCAGACCCACACAGCCAAATTTAAAGCCCTCTAACATGGGTTAGTGCCCTCAGTCATTAGACATGGAAGAAATATAAGGGGTTACATCTCTTGTGACACGAAGACTGTTTCAAATCTATTGCTTACAAATCCTGTCTCTGAATCCTACTCCCAAAGACAAGGATATGTTTTCAAAAGTATATGGGATATAAGAAAAAAAGAGCAGCGACGTTTTTGTAAATCGTGTACTTTGATTGTCAATGACTTAGAAAGCAGTTTATTTTTAAAACAAACATTCTCAAAATCTTTGATGGCGTATTCATCAATCCATCTGCTTCACTGTAAATTCTTTGAAGTGCAGGTGGCTTGTAACGTCATGCTACAGCAATTAATGAAGTTTTTGAATGTCTCTTGCTCTTTCACGCCCTTTTGAATGGTTAAAAAGGGGTTATCATCTTTTATTTTCCATCCAAACAGTACTCACAGTCAGATATTTTCATATGTTTTCATATTTCTTTCAATGCATACATGCACCAAATATTTTACTGCAGAGCTACTGAAGGCAATGCAACTGCATCTTAGAATGATCAGGATGGCAGTTCAAAAAAAGCAAAAAATTAAAATGCAGATGCTATTGTGCTCCAGAAATAAAAATAAATAAATAAATAAAAATAAACAAATAAGAAAAAAACCCATGACCCTAACTAAGTAACAGATAAAGTACAAAGCTTGGTAAGATCCTGAAAGAAGCCTTATATTTCACACTGTTCTATAATAAGCTATTGGATATGTGGTTGACTCCACTTCTAGCTGGAATCAGACCTGCCTAACTCTTTTTTGCAAGCTTTATCCAACTAATAAGGATTCTCCAACAGCTCAAATGATAGATATTTCTTCAAAAGTAAGTTCAGAGCTCTGACACAGTGACATTCCTACAGGATGGCATCCCAAAAACTGTGAAATATTCGTGGCTGTGCATATATTGCTTGAGCAATTCTATACACTCATCCTGGCATTATTTGACCACCAGGTTTGGGGTTTTTAAATAGGTGCTGAAGCATCTTATCAAAATCAAAAGTAAATTTTATAACTCAAAAGAGAGGCTGAGAATAACTGAAAGGTTTTAGAAGCTTCTGAATGCCTGCATTTGTGTTCTGAGCAGACTTAAGACAATTCAACGAGTGGTCCACAGCGAAACTATTGTCTTTGATTTGATGGTGGGGAGGGGAAGGGTGAAAGGGATGAAAAGAATAGCATCTCTGCATTCTTCCCACTGTCAGTTCCACAGCAACTCCTCTTTAAAAATAACTGGAAATCCCTGGGTGGTCTGGAGCAAAGCAAGCAAATGGGAACATGCTCTTTAAGGTGACAGTTGTGCAAACCAATTTCTAGACAGATGGACCTCAAGTCTCTAAATTACAAGGAATAAATCTGCTGTTCGTGGTTGCCTCATTGCCTTTTAAATTTTAAAATTTTTTTTCACTGCTTTAGTCTTTTGGTTCTTGTGGTTTCCTCAACCTCTATTGTTTTTTCAGGATACAGAAGAGAACTTCCATGCACAAAAGTACACTGTCTAAACATGTCCTCAGTCCAAACTGGCGTCATACAAATGACCAATACAGGGCACTGAACTAAAAAAAGGTATTCTTGAATATGGTATGATTTGTTCTGAGAGGGCTTTGAATAGTCTGTCATCCCATTACACATTTCATACATTCATGGAAGAAAAACTGAATCAGTCAGTCATTTTGCTAAGCAAGTGGATTCCAACTCCCTGCCAGCAGCAGGGACACCTTCCACTAGAACAGGTTGCTCAGAGCTCCATCCGACCTGGCCTTGAACACTTCCAGGGATGGGGCATCCACAACTTCTCTGGGCAAGCTGTTCCAGAGCCTCACCACCTGGAAAAGTGATCTAATTAATTTTTGCTGCATTTTGACTGAGTTTTTCCTTTGTTGTTTTTTTTTTTTTTTTTTAGCAATGTAAATTAAAACATTTATTGTAAAATTCCAGAGCAGTATTTGCTCTGAACATTAAAATTCAAAACAGGAAGAGGAAGTAAACCCTTATTGCTCTAAACCTAAGTGACAAAATATTTCCAAGCTTTCTTTTGTTGTCACTGTTGAAATACAATTTCTCAGAAATTCATCCACACACAAGCAAGATCTGTGGTTTGATCTTTGGGTTTTATACATAATCTTTAAACAATCCAGCATGAGGATAGAATTTACTAGACCAAGAAGAACTGGAAACTTTGGTATCAGCTAGAAGTTAGAGTGGAAAAAAAATAATTATGTCTTTTCTCTTAGAGAACAAAGTACTTGACAAGACGCCAAAAGTGGATGAAATCTAAATTTAACTTTTTTTTTCCATTTAATTTTAATTGTATTTTTGTATAATCTAAATTTTGTGCACTATACAAGGCCTCAGCTCTGAATTTAAAAGCAGGTTTCACCTGATCAATTATATTAGAAATGGAGAAACATGTTGAGTTTTTATGCATCAAACTACTGAAGACTTCCTGAGGCAGTGACAATCCATCTCAAACTGAACACACAGAATTTAGTTCCTTAGTTTTTCTACCTACTACTAACACTGATCAACTTCTTAAACCAAAGAAAACAAGAATCTCAACCATCAATGACCACAAATGTTTCTAAAGAAAGATGTGATGTTTCTCTCTTCTTTGGCCGATTTATAGGTGTTATTTCAGTAACAAAAGACTGACCTGGAAGTCAGGAGATCCAGCTGTGCATTTACCTGCTGCCAGGAGGCCGTATGGGACGTGTGTGACTTTGTTTCTTTAAGAAAAATGGTGCAGAAAAATGCAGGTCTACATTTCAGCCCTTTGTCGGGCACTCTGAGTGCTCCCCTGGCACGCTGGCATGTCCGGGATCAGGAACTGATCCTACGTCTGCAGCAGGACTTGTCAGACCTTCACAGGCTGCAGGGCAACACACCTCTGCCACCAGAAAGGACACCACAATCCTGATGCCAAAATAAAACCAAGAGACCCCAAAAGAGGTATATTTCTTCCTAGAAGTCCAAAATGAGCATGTTCTACCACAAATGCACAGAAACGTTTTCAGGAGTAACAGACAGTAGGTGTTGCACTCTGTTTGACCTTCTTTCCCAAATACTTGCATTTACTTCCAGACTTGCACCAAGTCCTTCAACCTAAAAATTCATCTTCTCAGAGCCCATGAAACACGTGGCCTGATCCAGCCTCCAGACAGCCATGATCCCTCTACGGCCACGGTTTCCTATCAGAAGCTGTCCCATCTATCAAATAGGTTCATCAAGCTCAAAAAAAAACCCCAGTGAAAACTCACTTGACAATGATCAAACACATAATCCTTTTTTTCAGACTCTTGCATATATCTGTGTGTCTGAAACAGGAATAAGTGGGGTGTTATCAAATTTCTTTTGACTACTGGTCAGCTTCACTGAAATCTGCAGTGAAATTTTCACTGGCTTTCCACTGAAATCTTGCAATTTAACCAGATAAGACGCCTTGTCAGTTATTCCTCACTACCTTATAATGAAGTTTAAAATATATTCTTATTCTATGGACTTGATGACGTCCTCTCACACATAAAGTTCAATCAGTTAATAAGGTGAGCAAGAGAATTATGTAGTCTCACTAAGTTTACATTATTCATAGAATATCTGTATAGCTCAACAGTTGGCACAGTTTGCCCAGCTTAGCATAAAAATGTTTTTATCTCTTCATTATAAAGGTTTTCTAATATGCATATGCTAAAGTCTGGGGAAATGCAGACAGAGGCTATGAAAGTCATTACTGTCTCCAAAATAAAATATTTTACTGGCAAAAAAACAATATAATTTCAGGGGGAAAAAAGTAAAATGTAACTTTTCAAAGAATCCTAAGACATACATTTATTCAATATGAAATTGCACTTTTGCCATCTTCACTGCAAGAGTTATTATCACACTGGTCCTCGCGAAACAGAAGAGATAATTTATTTGGAAAGAGGGAAAAGATTTTACAGTTATATGCACTGTAAAATTGGCTCACATTAAGGCATAATGTGACTCCCATTAAAAATTTGCCATTTACCAAGTATTATGACAGAATTGATATTCATGATACCATGATACTTCTCTTTTCTCAGGATAGCAGATGATAAATTCGATGCAATTGGGCAGTATTGTTACTCAAGAGCAACCACTGTAAACTGCTTTACTTAGAATAAGGAGCTACTTGCAATTCTCAGAGACAAAATGATAAATTGGGTGCATAGCATTAGGAACCTGTTATTAAAGAGCACATTCAGCAAGAGAATGTTGTAATTTGGAAAAAGAGTCATAAAGGAATATGCAGAATTACAATGCCACAATAGGTATGTTATTTGATTTTAAATTCACGTGACTGATGAAAAATTCAAAATCAATTCTCCTCTTAGACTCAGATGCCCTCCTGCTTTCCTTAATGCTACTTTTCTCTTTCACTCCTTTCCAGGAAGCCTGCTTTAATTTAGCTCCTTTGATCCAGACCTGCAATGGGATCTCCACAAGCCTCTTGAATGGACTGATGCTGTGACAGTTAGTGAATCAATTGCCATTTTCTGATTCTGCTTTCTCAGATGAGCCACCATCTCAAAGTGGCTGCTTTTCACTGTCTTTCTCCTCCATCAAGCTGTTTTAACTTTCTCTGAGATGCTAAAGTGTATCTCATTTCCCCTAGTTCAGCACAATTTCAGACATTGTGCCATTGCTTTCTCTGTTACTAAAGATTAATTAGATGGCTGAGTTACAAAAGTAACAGACTTCCAGGAATTAACTGTTTATATAATTCACACTTTTGGTTAATTGGGAAGTCATTGGTTAATTATAAAGTTTTAAATGTCAAGTGGCAGTCAGGTGTTTATAACATTGATAGCACACAGAAACTTGAGCACAACATTGAAGGATCGCCTCCTCAACCACAAATGAGATTAAGGTGCTCAAATTTGAGGTGCTATTTGGCAGGGATTGCTTTCTGCCAAGTACCCTTTGCAGGGGAACTTTTTTGGTTTGGTTTGTTGGTTTGTTTTGGTTTTTTTTTGTTGAGAAGGGCCAATTTTTGGCTTTCACTAGCATTCCTGTTGGTTAGTAAAACCATTTGTACTGCACTAGTATCAATGCAAAAAGACAGAAGGGCAAGATTCTCTGTTCCTAATTCTTTTATCAGGCTTTTTTTCCCCACTTGAAAAACTGGCAGGTGAATTTCTTCATGCCTCTGTTTACCCAGGTGCAGAAAGGGAATTTATAACAAACCTGGAAATGCACTCCTTTGTTCATTCCAAGAGAGAGAACACGCACAAATTCAATATCATTTCAGCACCTCAGAGCATAACTTTCCTAACTTCCTCAAGGTCACTTAAAGCACAATATCCAGAATGGCCCCATCTTCTATCAGCCAAGTCATAAGGCAAATAACAACACTGGCAAGGGAATGTTCTGGTTCACTTTATTGGGAGGGTGTATGTTGCCTCTAGCTATGGCTTTCAAATCACTTTACAGGTCATTCTTTTGAGGTCTTGAAAAGACGGCAAAATAAAAATAATTGCAGAACCACAACTGAAACCTTCCTGTCTTTTCCCAAAGCACAGATCATGTGGATACCAACCCAACAGAAAAAATTAAGCAGTTTTCCTACTTTTCCTTTCATCATCTCTATGCATTAGGAAAGACAGTGCATCTTGTTCTTTGCTATCGTAACACTTTATTCCCGTGAAGAAAAATTCATAATATTCTGGAGAAAAAAGAAAAGAAAACAACAGTTGTCCTTTCTTTCTTCCCCCCATCCTCAGAAGAAATCTAAAAGTATTAAGAAGACAGCATAACTTGTTAATGCAGAACAGTTTTGTAGAAATGAAATATTTTCACTCAGAGTCAAGTCATAGTCACCTATTCCTTCTCTTATATCAGTGCTATTATTAACCAAATAAATGCTCAAAATTAAATGCTCCCTTAAGCTACTGCAGGGAAATGTATGAGTTCATTAAATAAGGGGGGGAAATAAAGAACTAAAGCCCAGAACCACAGACTAAGAAAGGTCATAGAACATAATACTGCAGCATTGCCTTACATTAGCTAATAAAGGCATTCAGAAGGCAAAACAGGTCAACCCCCCCAAACCTGGGGAGAAAATTGCATGAATATATTCATTCTATGAAAAACAACGAGAAATTGTACTGGGAAAGTAATGAGGAAAAACACATTTTTGCTATGACATTATCCTATATTCCTGAGCTTCCATGCTTGATATAGAAGCCACCCACATCCACGAAATAGCTTTTGACATATAGATAATGAATTCTCTATTCTGCCTTCCTATTGTGCTTGTTTCCACTATTTATTTAAGTCATCAGCTTTTCACAGGAACACTAAAACCAGACCAACAAAAAATAGGAAGATAATGGGTGGATTTCTGTGGTGAACAAACTGTCTGAGAATAGCCCATCAAGCAGTGATTTAATCATAGAGTGTTCCTTTGTTTGCTTTACACAACTCTGCTGTTCCCTTAATTCTTCAGCTGCTTCTTATAAATACTCTTCTGGGTAATGCCTGACACACTAATTTCTACCCAGGGATAAGGTTCTGTTTTGAACCTGGCACACAAACAAATACAGAGAGGACCCTTCTTTTATATTCCAAGAAAAATGCACTGGGAGGTGACTTAATAATGAAGGAAAACAAACTTCTCCGTATTTTTACTGTCACAAGTATCACAGCACTGACGAGTACAGCAGCAGGTGGGTTATGTGCTTTTAGTATTTTAACCAAAGAGACAGCTGTAGCTCATGTTGAAGAATATACAGCGACAAATAACGACTTTGCAGAACCTGCTCAGTCCCCTTGAGCTTCCTTTATTCCAGTGAGACTGCTCTGGCTGTTGTAAATAAAATTGTAGATTAAAATCTCTGCACTAATCAGCAAAAAGAGAACTCTGAAATCAGAGAAAGAGACGATGATGCGTCTCAGTCATATTTCTTCTCGAAATAAATGGCAAACAGGACGAGGCTGTGTGTACTGAATTAAAATAAAGCTTATACACAACAGGATTAACAAGACCAACCCCACAGTCAGTGCCCTAGCAGTGGTCCTGTTACTGTCTGCCCGACATCCACCCCATTAAGTGCATTTAGCAGCTCGTGAGTCAGCAAACACAACACAGGTGATGGCAGCGGTGATTTGTCCCTATACATGAAGATGCCTTTTTCAGGAAGAAATCGCGGGGTATCATTGTTGCAGCTAGAATAGCCCCAAACAACCCTTACCACTTCTCAGGAAAGGAAGTAAATGCTCGGTTTTCGTAGCTTTCATTACCAACGCAGAAGTCTGATTTTCATTATGTGTGTCTCAAGTGTACTAAATTGTGTGCCTAAAATTTCACGGAGGTAGAGAAAATACAATACAATAAAGTGTTTCGTGTTGTAACGATAAAATACTCTGATTTATTTGGTATTACTTGGCTATTCAGCCTGTATCATAAACAGAGATTATGGAATAATAAATTAATCTTGAAGGAAGTAGCTGAAATTTACTATAAGTGTCTTTAGAGCCTTCGGTGACAATGAAAATGCATCTGAAATATATAGAGACATAAGATTTTTTTTTTTTTTTATTTATGTGTGTCAACTTTCTCTTCAACACCAATTTGATTACTGTTTATTCAGGATAAAAGCTTACCATGAATAAACCATAATGGGAGAAGAAGAAGAACAACAAAAAAATTGTAGTTGTGCAAGACTGAGATCTTTCTACTTGTCTTGGTTTACCACTTTTACTAAGAAACGGTTTAGTACAATACATTCCTATTCTGACTGAGAAGTCCCTTAAAACAAAAGGGCCTGGGGCAGCCTTTGATTTTATGGTCTGTCTTCTAAAGCTCCAAAATCTGTTCACTTAGTCCCTTTCCCTTAAAACTCACAAAATTTGCCAAAGGCTACGTAAGGCTCTGGACAGTATGATTTAGACACTGATGATGGCATCAATGAAATTACCCTAAATGCCAAATGGCATAACTGACAATTCCCTTATTTCACTAGAGGATGTTTTTTCCCAATTACTCACCTGATGTGACTGTAAAAGTGATTCAAGCTGCAGGACAGAGCAGGTTGGCCTATTCTCCTTTACCTTTTTCAAAGACAAAAAAAACCCACCCAAAACCAACAAAACTTAAAACTTTTAAGTGAAGCTTTATTCTATCAGGTAACAACAACCTTTTACTTCTATCAGACCATGTTTCAAGACATTCCTAGCAATAAACCTAACTTCTAGATCTGCACTTTACTACGTTGGAATTACATGGGGATTTTTTGTTCAATTATATGTCTGGTTAAGAGATGGGAGGTAGGTAATGGACTTCACCCATCAAGATAGTAAAACTATTTCATGTTAAAAAGTGAGGCATTCCCAAGAGCAGCAAATTGCTCAGGATTACACAGTATACTGTGGCATAAGTAGGAAGTGAATTCAGAATTCCCAGTGTACACTTTGGTGCAAACTTCAATTTTTTTTTTTTTTTTTTTTTTAATCCTCCTCAGATCAGTACAAGTAGCACAGTCCCAGACTGTTGTCCAAACCACTGCTATGTATCAATTCAAGTGCTGCTTATGACACCCAAAAAAGCTGGGAATTATCTTCTGAAAACTGCACCACCTTGAACCGGAATTCATTTCATCCTTTTTATTCTCTTAATTTCCATTCACCTGGGAAGAGCACGCAAAAAAACATACCTATTCCAAATAAAACTACTAAAAAAAAAATATCATTAATTTTCAACCAGTATTTCTAATGCCCAACCAGAGGCTCAGAAAAATGAGCAGCTGATACAACTGTGGTTGACAGAAAAGATAGTCTGTTATTGCCTCTCAAAGCCCCAAACTCATCAAGGACAGCACATTTCACCACATGTAGCAGGGCAGTGATAATATTCGAGCTGACACCTGGAACTCACGAGGGTAATGACTTTCAGCAGTGTGCCTGCTCACTAACACAGTTCCTTCCAGGCAGCTCTCTACAGCTTCTTTTATGATCAGTGGGAAGAAATGTCTTTCTCTGCCTTCTAATATTTCACACCAGCCAGTTCCAGACTCCCGTTGACACTCAGATTTTTCAGAAATACCACTGTAGTGTGATAGACAATCTATCTGCATGATACCAGAACGCTTTCCTACAGTTTTGCCCAGTTTATTTTAGCTGGAAAACACTAAATAAGTTCTTTATATTGTTCTACCCTCTTTCTGTCTTTTCAATGGGACTCTGAGTGATCCGAGTGGGCACGCTAAGGAAACAAAGCCGACTCAGTCTGAACACAAGTGGCCACTACAGAGACACAGCTGGGTGCAGGATACACTCATACCTGGGATAACAGAGCTGAAATGCTGATGGAATTCCAACTGAAGCTATATAAAATGTACATTAAATTATAAGCTAGCCCAACTGATTCAGAACATATACTGAAACCCATACACAGCTCTTCCATGGGGACCAGTGCACGTGGGAAATTTTAAAACTGATGTTTAAAACTGATGCTTCTGGTATTCTGGGCAATGGTAAAGACCTCTGCCCTTGTAAATCCCACTGCCATCAAGGTTTTCAATATCATCCCTTTAATTGTGAAATAATAACCTCAGGAGGGAATGCTTATCGGTGGCTTCTGGTTACATGGAATACTTCAAGCCTGAAGACTTGTAATAAAATAATGGTGCAGAGCCTCCAGTCCAGAAGGAGGATCCATATGAATAAAACCAGCAAGCCTAGGGGCCTTAACACACGTGACTGCAAACAACAATGTGCATGATTAATGCACATGATTTGTGCTGGAATAACCTCCCTTTCTGACTGCACCATAAACTCCTAAGGAAGAAGTTTTAAGAGAGGAAGTTACAAATTTGTTCGTTTTCAATGAGCTCACTTGTTTTTTCACACCACAGTAACCAGTTCAGATTCATGGAAGAACTCCCAATTGCTCTGGTTACTTTTTTTATTTTCTACCTCCAAAGAATCGTGCAAAAAGCATCACCTGTACACAGACTTTATACTACAGAAAATGACCACCTAAGTTACTGAAAGTTTTCATACCCTTTCTAAGTATAAAAGTGTTTATAATAAATGAGCACTGTCACAGTTCTTATTCACACAAAGCCCCATTATAACTAAGTTTTAACAGAATAAACTCGGGAGAATCACAAAAACCTTCTTACATGAAACTACCACACCAGGCTATACAACTGTAAAAAAAATAGTGTCGAACACCTCATCTCTCTCTAGCAAAGTCATGACCTTGCAGCCAACGTTAAAACTTCCTCACAGCTAAACCATCACCTCACAGTACCTTTTGGAGAAAGAGGAATAGTCATTATCTACCTGGAACAGTCTTCTTACTTTGCTTTAGGAAATTACTCAAAAATTCCAGCCTGTCCAATTCCAAGTCAGCATTTTAAAGCTGAATCCCTCTAACTACTTAGCTGGGTGTATGGGGTTACTTCTGAATATTTAAAAGAGTTATATCAGTACTAATCTTACACAGACTTTACCACTGCTTCTTGCTTTGTGTAGCTTGTTCAGCTTTTTATTTAAAAGTAGTTTAATGGCAATAAACAACTTTCTTACAGGGCTGCTTTGATACAGAGCAACCAACAGTGCAGAATCCCACTTCCCAGCCCAGCTGAGGAGAGACTTGCAGCGTTGTAAGTTTAAGAACAATATATGAAATAAAGTGCAGCTGTAATTTTACTGCACATGAATACATTAATAAATACATACAGGGGTTTCTATGAGAGAAAAATGCTGATCCATTTTATTGGATTATGGAAAGATTGTCTGCTGGGATAACTCTCTGTCAAATCTCTGTGCAACTGAAGACATATGCCTGGGTCATGAAGAACTTGCTGTTAACCCTATTAGAATATAAAAAGAGTAGCAGACAAGATAAGACAGTAAATCAGGAGCATTAGGTACTCTACTGTGTTTCACCAGCGGTATTTGAGAAATGCAACTCGACAGTAACGTGCAACCCAAGTGTGCATTTAGGGCACAACTCTCAGTAATGTCACATACACATCAGTGTTTGAGAATGCTCCAAGTGAATTTGGTTTATGCAGACAATGACAAGCCTTCAGGTGGTCCTGTTTTCTGACATCTTGGTCCTAATTTGGTCATGTAATATTTATTTCAATGAGTGTGAAAAATTCAATGCAAAATGATGTGCTCCTTTGTATGTAAAGGGTTAAGTTATAGCCTTTGTGAGCCATTAGTTGGAGATTTATTGTGGGAGTTAGTAAGTCTATAGTTCAATATGTGGTGATTGAACAAGGACCATAGGTGCAAAGACAGAGAGAGGAAGAGAACTCAGTCAAATGATGCCTCTGGGGCTTTGCAACATATGGCCCATCAGTCAAGGGTCAAGCCCCCTCACAAATTGCATGCACTTTACATAGCCATCTGCATCAATAAATTACTAGTCTTCTGGAGCACAAGCACTAATGCATGAGCTGAAGGGACCACCCCACTTACAAAGAAACTGCTTCTTTATTATCATTATTACTATTATTATTATTATTGTTGTTCACTTCTTCCACGCACAGTGACCTAGTCCTTTCCACACAGGGATTTTGTTGCAGACAGATGCACTAGTACACACACACCCCTCAGCTTGTTCTGCCTGCCTTAATTCCACCCCAAGCAAATACAAACTATTTCCAGCTACCATGGATGAGATGTATCAAGTGCTAAGTTGAAAATATTTTTCCATGTGTACATTTTAACAGATGTCCAGTTCACAGCCCTGTATTGTCAGCTAATGGTGGTAAAACTGCTGCCTGCAGAAGGTACCTTTTGCTGCAAAGCAGACCTTGACAATTCTAACTTTCACAGCCAAACTTTGTATATGTTGGATAACAACACCTACACTGGTAGACCTTTATGTGCCATCAGCTGTACAAAAGATAGTATTCTGAATCATCAGAGTTATTCCCTTGCTCCTGGTATGTCACATTCTCAGCTACCTACAGATTGAAGATAATTAAGAGCATCTATTTAACAAGCATTGTTAGGTACCATGATACCTGGTATTAATCACTACACTGCCAAGAAGAATGGTAAAGACTGAACGAACCCAGAAAATATCCTCTGTGGGCAGTTTGACACTATAATAAACCAACACCAAGAATAAGCAAAATACATTTTTCAGTAACTGCTTGACTAAAAAGAAAATGAAATTACTTCAACTATTAAGTAAATAAAGTAGAAAAACAAATACTTTATAATACACCAACTCAAAGGCTGTACTTTCAAAAATTCTCCTGCTGCAAGCATTTTTTATGTCCTGTCTTTGATGCAGTTCCTGTCTTGGATGCAGAAGGCAATAGAAAAGTAGGAGCACTACCCTCACACAGTGGTTTTCAGCATTGTTAATATATTGACATCCAACTTTTCCCTTTGAAATGGTCCTGCAGACTTCTCCTGAGCTAATATACACCAACTGAAAACAGATTTAACTTACTTAGGTTCCTTAAAATAGTCATGTGAATGCCAGTTAAAAACTGCTCCTATGCAGAACTTTTTGGCTATTATTGCCTTCAAGCCCCCAGATGACAGGTTCATTTTTCTTAGTGGGACACTGGGACACTTCCCATGATGAAAGAGTTGCTAATGCCTTGCAAGGTCCAATCATAAACCCATACAGAACTCAGGCCAATGACTTCAGATTACCCACAGTATGGAGAAGGTATTATAAGAAAGAAGTGAGGTGATGAGTGAGCACCTGAAGCATCCAGGTTTGTCGGTCTCTTTTTGTCAGGATTATGGACATAAATCCTAGTTTCTTCCTGCCTCTATATACAGATGGAGACATACACATGCACATACACAGAGAATGCTTTCTAGATGACACTACATCCTCCACAGGGTCTTCCCTCTGAGCCCCAAACACAGGTACTATGGAAGGCTGAAGCTGTCAGGAAAGGTCATGTGTTTGCTGTCACTCTTATTGATGCAACATTTGTTTCTGTGGTAGAGCTGCTGTAAATGTTAAAAAAGTTGGTGAATGCAACTGTAACAGGTTTTCAATGATATATATTTTTTCCAGCTGAAGACAGCCTGTACAAAATGGAAGCAGAGCAAATTACCATAAAGGAAGCCTCAAGGCATTATATTTCAGTAGGGTTGAGATGAATCCAGTCAGACAAATAGTATTTGACTGAATACCAGTAACTCTCTGCAAATCTTACTCATACACAAGATGAAGTCTGAAATGTGTTCTTTGGCATCAGAACAACCTAAAAGGAGCTGCTACACTTTATAGGGTTTCCTATAGATGAGGTAATATGTAGTTATTACTTCTGTGTGTGTGTGTGTGTCATTGCCAAGTTTCAAAAAGAAGTCTTTTCAAGGTTTCTACTTAAGCTGTGTTGCTGTAGAGACTAAAACAAGCCTGATAATTCAGTTCCCTTACTCAGTATTCGAGAAAATAGACAGGTTTTGATGGTGCTCTTCTTCTTCTGTCAAGGATCCTTTTGAAAAAAGAACATCCTCAGAGTGTTTCAAAGATTTTAAAAAATCTTTTGAAATAAGAAACGCAAAGATTTCAGGAAAAATGTTCTGTCATTAGAACTCAAGTGACTTTCTATACATCAGAGTTTCCAGCTCCTTGTACAGGAAACGATAAAATAATTCTGATTTAGAGAAGGGAGACAGTAAAAGAAGCCTCTCCAGAGTAGCTTCCTAAAACAATACCAAGACAGACTTTGTCTAAGGACAGGAGAGTAATTCAACTTACAGCCTTTGCCCTCTCTTCTGAGCATGAAGATACTTTCAGATATTTTAATTATACTTTTGGTCTGCAATAGGACTTGAACTGAATTATTGGCTCGTCTCACACTTCAAAAAATATGTTCAAAGCTTTTAACTGAAGTATTTCCCGGTGCTTTACACTGTGGCTCATACAGGATTTCCAGTTTCTTGCTTAGTCAAGCCTATTTTCACATCATCTTAGATAATGAGCAAGCCCTGGCTAGACAAGATGATCTTGAAGTAGGTATCACAACCAACACTGTGGGAAGAAATGTTGCACAGATATAATGGAAATAAACAGAGGAATGTAAAAAACCACCCAAAACCAGACAAAAGGTGATGGAGAAAATAAAAATAAACGAATCACCCGGAAAGAACAAAGCACGTTGCTGTGCTCTCCGCAATGTTTTGTTTCCACGCGGAGGGAGGGTGGCCTGGGTTCAGCTCCCAGCAGCCGCCTGTCCACAGCCCAAACCCCACCGCTCCAGCTGCTGCTAATTGGCACCCTCGGCAGCCCCGGCACACAACCTGTGGATTGAACGGCTTGTTGAGTCTGCAGAATGAAGTGACCTCCCCTTCACCCCCGGGCAGGGTCCTGCAGGGCAGAGTGGGAGCGGGCTGTGGGGACGCTCCCTCAGCTGCTCTCTGTCACTACAAAGCGCAGTTGCCTCCGTTCTCATCTCCCACAGAGAGAGGTGGCTTTTGCCTCCCTGTCACTGGGGCTCAGGGCAGGGTCCCAGTGTGACCCAAGGCTGCCTCTTGCTGCCAGCTCGGGCATTTTTTTTTATAGTGCAGCATAAAGTTTACAAGAGGGCCTTGGTCTGGAGAGCTCACCAATACATAACTTTGTGTTAACTCAAATTACACAGGCACTTTTCCAGTGCTTTAAAAGAGATCTTGCCTCAGAGAAAAGTGCCCATCACTTTTAATTGTCAAACTGGTCCAACTCTCCCAAGAACGTATTTTCTTGACAGAGACTATTTGCACTGTAACGCTGAATTTTTGGACATCTTACAATTCCATGGCACAGAAGCCTTTTTAATTTTGAAATAATCTATTTACATTACAACTACATTCCCCAACATAGTAGGGGAAAACAGAAAGCAATTAAAACTATAGAAAATCCTAGTTTATTTTTGTTGTTTAGTTCTTCATTTTGTTTGGGTTTTAAAATTTTTTTTACAACCTTATAGATGAACAAACTGAGGAGTATTTCTTTTTGTTATATTAGAAGAATGTTTGTATACACTACTTTTCCTTTTCATTAAGAATCCAGTATACCTTTATTCTGTTCAAACACTTCCACCTGCTCTGGGAAAAGCTGCAAAGATACTATCAAATCATAAAGAGATAAAATAATACAATTATGTGAACTGCTTTGAGACAAGAGAATGGTGATTTTATTTCTGACCTATAAATGATCTTCAGAGCAAAAAAATCTACAGCAGACCCTGTTTATGTAATATTTAAAATACCAAGTGGGCTTCCCAAATTTCAAGGCCAACTGTTCTTTTTCATTCAAATGATGCATAAATGGAGTTAAATCGCTCTCACTTAAGAGTGATTCAGTGCAAAGAGCATCGAGGATGACAAGGCACTGTCCTAAAAGGTTTGACCCAGCAAACATCCCAGGGGCCATTCCGCCGTCCACCAAAGCCAGAAGTGAAGACAGCTAAGACACAATAAAGGAAAATGTCTAAAGACCCAGATGGCACAGCTGTAAAAACATATTCCTGACACCTGCACCTGATTTTTCAGCCACCAGCTGTTACTCCACATGTGGCTGGAAGAGCTGGCTCTAGAATGGTCAGAAGCAGAGGTCAAACAAAAGTCTCTTTGGCACTCAAAAGAGTGATGCCAAAGCTAAGCATGAAGGAACATTTATATGAAAAGAGTGCTGTCCAGTCCATTAACATTGGATACACACATTCACCTACTTGTTTTCAAACCCAAGATGTTATGTTTGCAGAGTAAGACTCTTCATTTCTAAGAACAACTACCATTGGGGTGAAAAAAAGAAAAAAACACCACCAACAACAAATTAAAGTTATGGTTTTGTATGTGCTTTCAAAGCAGGAAGTTGCATCCTCTATCTTCTTAAAGAAATGACAATATTGTCCTGGTCTTGCCTGCCAATACCCAGGCATCTGGGAGCCAGTAGGCTGGTGACCCCTTCTCAATTTGAAAAATACACTTCATTCCAAGTCTTGTGATTTTCATCTAAGTCACAAAGGAAAACGTATGGAAGAGAGAAAAGATCACACATGACACAACTGAACCAGTGACAGCCACACCTGAGTGCTGCTTAACAGTAGAACTCTGGTGGACAAACCAAAGGGGAGCAAACCAAAGCCCTTTTTGGCATGATCAAACATCCTGGGTTCTTACAGGTAAAAACACACACACATCCCACATATCTGGGTGTACATTTCTACCTGCTGTGCATGGCAGATAACAGCAAATTTATCAGACAAACAATCTACAGACACTAAAAGCTGGAAATCAGGCTCATTCTTTTTAAAGATGCAAAATACTGGGACACCCTCAACATTGACCCAGGTCAGAATATTTTCAGGGTTTTTTCACCACCTCCCATTTTCCTCTCAGATTTATCCCAGATATATCTCAGCTGTAGATATAACTCAGATATATCTACAGTCATCTTTCCTAATGTATGTAAAGTGGACCAAATGAGGCAAAAGAAAACAAGAAAAATACACAGATGTCTATAATTACAAACAACTATTTCAAAATTCTTTACAGAGAAATTAAAAAATGCTGAATCAATCATCAGATCACATTTCATATCTGAAATTATACTACCACTACAAGAGGAAGTTATTGTAAATTGAATTTAGCTTCAATTTGATAATTTACACTATTATAGTACTGCTCCAGAGGAATTTTACCTAAAAAAAAAAATAAAATAATCACACAATAGAAATTAAAAATTTAGCAGTGGCCACAGCTGTTAGTGGGAAAGTTCAGGTTCCTGGAGATTTCAGCCTACTTTACCTAAGATACTACTTTTTTTTTTTTTTTTTTTTTTTTTTTTTTTTTTGTGATTGAAGCTATGTCTACTGAAACTACAACCCATTTGAAAACATCAAACCGAAAAAAGAAATTTGAAGACCATGTCAACTGAAGTCAGCTGAGAGACTTCAAAAGGTCTGTGGTGTCCTGTTGTGCAGACTGAAATATCTGCAGCTTCCAGGAGATCCTCTCATTCCAGTACAATCAGTCATACAATGCTCAGGAAATTGGATGCACACTTTAGTGGATCCTATCTTCTCAGTTGCCTACATTTATTCCTTCTTGCAATATATGTGTTACTCTCCAGCTCTGGGCCATTATGCCATAAATTTTATCTGTTGAAAATCCAGTGTGACCTTAAAGGAGGAGAAGAATCAGAAGCTCTACACAGGTTTGAGTTCTGAAACTGGGCAAATGAGGGAGACAAACTTTCCTATACAGATGAGAAGACCTCTTACTTTTTATTTCAGTTAATTTGTTATATTTACTAGTTGCTCATAAATTTAAGTAACATCAGGATACTATTAAATAAGTGCCTTTGCATTAAATATATCAAACTTTGAGGCTTTTTTATTTACAAATAAATCATTTTCATGCCAGAAAAACTGGCTTAAATAAGAAAGAGTTCTTCATTAGGGGTTGCAGAAAATGGTACTTCAAAAAGGGCAGACTAGTTTTTGAATTCCCCTCAGGAACATATAAATCAATAATTATGGAGAAGAACTTCACAGGACAGTGATTTCACATGGCATATAGTGTAAAAGAGACAAGATTTTTACTACACTGTATACATGTCTCATATCTATGAGGTGTTCACCCTGATGCATTTTTAAGAGTATAATGCCAGACTTGCACAACTAAGGTAGTAACACTGCTCTTCTTCCTGGCAGCATTAGGAATTTAATGGGAAAGACATTAACGTTTGAGGTGTTATGAAAACCTCTGTGTAATATTTTTATCCCCTAACTTTAGTTTTAATGTAGAAAACACTCACAGAAGTTGTTAGAGTGACACTTGTTCATGGTAAAAAAGGCCATGAACACGTTAGAGGTGCTGCTATCCCTTACATCAGTCAGATCTCTTAGTCCACAGAGTCTAATCTGGAAGGATTTCCTGTGCAGAGAAGTGAGTGCTGAGGCACCAGAGCACCTTCAGCTTCTCTGGTGTAAATGCCAATTGGTTTATCTTGTCAAATATTTGCCAATTCAGAGCCTATTTATTTCCCATCCATTTATTGCAAGAATAACATTGTGGTTTGATTTGCAGATCAATAAAGTTACACAACTGGAATCAAGAAACAAATGGAATGGAGTGGGGAGGGGGAAAGAGAAAAGGAGAAAAGGATACATGTCACTAGAATTGTTGTCCCTAAAGAATTACAACCTTCAGCACTTGGAGAAAAGAAAATAAGCAGATTGTTGGGCAGAAGTGTCTGATAAGTGCATCTGGTTCACCTAGAGAGACAGCTCATTACAACTTTTCACAAAGCCTTCTTAGCATC
Source organism: Corapipo altera (assembly GCF_003945725.1). Taxonomy (NCBI): domain Eukaryota; kingdom Metazoa; phylum Chordata; class Aves; order Passeriformes; family Pipridae; genus Corapipo; species Corapipo altera. The sequence goes on along the minus strand of NW_020884898.1, from coordinate 10,664,625 downwards.
TAAACCAGTCTCTGTTTATTCAACACACTCTTTCCAGTACTACTAGGTAACTTAGTAATCTCTGATAATGAATATCTGTCCTTTTGCATCCAAAGGGAAAAGGTAGGGACTTAAAAAGTACTTCCTTTTTGAAGCCAAACACTGCTGCTTTTTGAATCAGTCAGTACACACAAGATGTTCCTTTCTGCTGTGTCCAAACATTCATCTAGATGCTTCCAACTCCAAATGGTCTGGATGTTTCATCCCACAAATTGTAGGAGCAATCATGCCAAGCTTTAAAGCCTACATCATTTCCTTGCCACACTTATAAAAATCTTTTTTTTGCTTGTGTAATTCCTCTACATCATACAAGTTTTTTCCAGTACGCAGCTGACAGCTGCATAGGGAATTCTTCTGGAACCTGCTACTCCACAAGCATTTAAGGGCACTCTTCCCCTTCTCCTGTATTCCCTCTACAATGGCAAATTTATCTTTGGAGTAAAGCAGGACTTTTTTCTGCCCCTCTTCACATGTATTTGTAGCCTGTGATACCATTATAATGGCCTGCCAAGTGAGGGGTACAAAACTTGAGCAGCAGAGCCAATGTTTTGTTGATTTTGTGTTGCATAAACACTATGTTTTAAGTTACTCACAAGATTTCTTTTGAAGTTCAAGATCATTAAAGAAACATGGTTGGAAAGGGAAGGAAGCATCCTTTTACTTCAAAAAAATTACTTCAAAATAGACATGAACAACCACACAATCCTATTATGAAAATAATTTAAAATCCTTCTTATATTTTATATGATTGCAACACCACTGCTTCAACTATTAATATCATAAAATCCTTAGTTCTTGCATTAATCTGCTGATATCCATAGAAACTTTTGCTAACTCAGACATGCTCTCTTCCCATCAAAGAAAAAGGTATTCCCAATTCTATTTCTCTGGCCCTTTCTTCTCCTCAGAATCCCTGTTCCTTTGAAGATCTGGCCTCAACCAGCTGCTGGTGCTGTATACTCAAAGAGAAAATAAGCAGGGAGAGGAAAAACGGGGGGGAGGGGAGGGAGGAGAGGAAGGTGCCCACTTTGCACTTTTTTCCTTCAGGAAAGTAATTTTCTCTTGCTCCTAATTCCAATTACAGAACTCTAGAGATGCACTTAATCTGCCTTTCTGTTCCTAAAAGTATGAAATGATTACAGAAGTGTGGCTGAAATGAACAGTGATGAATTTTGATTTTATCAAAAATGTTTAGGATGTCCAGAACCAACTACCTCTTTCACAAGGTAGGAGAAAAAAATCCCTAGAAATCATTCCATCAGCACAGGTAGGATTTTTTTTTTTCTTCCCTTTATATGAAAGATCCAGGCAAACAAGACACATTCTGTGTCATGGTTTGTAACCTATGAAGCAGCTAGGGATTAAAAAACCTTATGGCTTTAAACATTCTTCCCTGTAAAGAACAACGACATTCGCCCCAAAGTGCTGCAAACCTGAAACAATCAGAGCCTTGAGAGGTGAGGGGGCAAATGAACATGGGATAGCTGAAAATGAACAACAAAACCAAGAAATCTCAGGTTTGCTTAGGGTTTATACTAATATTTAAATTCTGGTTCTTGTTGTGACAGTCATCTACTATACTTCGGGTTTTCTTGCTGACAGAATCCCATTTTAGGCCCCACAGGCCTTTACATGGGCAGACAAGCAAGAAACAAAAAAGCAAGCAACAAAACTCACTTCCACGAGTCTCCAGCCATGGGCTAATTTGCTCTCTGAAGGGACAGAGGCTGTCTCTGCAGGCTGAGCCATCTGCTCAGGCTGGGAGGGACACTCACTGAGCCCAGCAGTAGGAGCCAGACGGTCATTTAGCTCTGCCTTGACCACCAGCGGGAGGTCCAGCACACCACAAAGGGTCAGAGGTGACAGGAGCACCAACACCTGGACAGGGCAGCCAGCTGGAAGCACTGCCACTTGAGAAGGGTAGGGCAAGCAAGCTTCAGAAACTAAATCTCTCTGAAGGAGCAGAGTGCATTTGAGCAAACCCCATCTCCCAGCTATCCAGCCTTTGTCCTCTGCCTGGCTTCAGGGAGGGAGTGTGCCAGGCCACAGAGGGGAATGGGACATCATATAGCAGCCAGGTTGCTTATCAGGGCTCCCTGGTTGGAAAGCTGCCTGAAGGCTTGCCCAGGGTGACCTCTGTGGGATCAGTCAGCAGGCAGGGACACAGGAAGGGGATAAGTGCACAGGGCACTTGCCTGCTGTGAAAATGCTCCCCAAACAGTCCTTTCTCAAAAGGTCACAAAATTACTTCTTTCATGACCCCTATTAAGTGAATATAGGGGTTTTTCCATCTCTAACTAGCATATGACTCCCAAGTAGGTTATCATCAGTTCTACACAAATGATTTGCTGAGCCAAATACACTTTAAGTACTTATGCTCCTAAATCAGACAAGGAAGAAATATTCCTGTGTAACAGAAAGAAGGAGAAACGCTCCAGAACGTCAGACAACTAACCCACTTCTGCCCTCCAAAAGGCCAACAAATCTGTCTGAAAACTCCATTTAAATTTTCAAAAAAAATGCTGATAAGAATTTCTATAGTCCATTTTTAAATAATAGACCTCTCCAATCACAACAAGACCCCAGAGATTACTTAAAAAAAAATATTCATAATACCTTACACAGAATGTTTGTAATCTAAAATTATCTGGCTAGACGAAATGGCTAATCAAATCACCTCCAGAGACATTAATGGGTAACTCACCTGGCTTGCATTAAGCTGTTCTTAAGCATGTTGATGATCAGCAGCATAATGCTATGCAATCTGCCTGATGTGTTTTCTTAATGCCCTTGTTCCTTCAGCTGCTCTGCTTAGGTATCATATCCCCACTCATTTGAGGTGATATCATATTCCATGATACAGTAAATCTGGTTTTAGTAGGCTTCGTGCTGCATCTGCAATGCTCTGTGTATGGCACTTTAACTATGGGCTGGAAGGAGCATCATCTCTTCTAGTTACCTGCATAAGTTTGGCACAAAACCCTTATGCTGCAATAAATGCGGGAGAATTTATTCTCAACCTTGATTCAAAGAAAATAGGCACTGCAAAATCATCTGCCTTAACAGAGATGAGCATTAATTAAAACTGAGCCATAACCCCTCTTACTATGTTTTATTAAGTCTTTCCTTTCTATCGAGGTTATCAGTCGAAATGCCACCGCCTGCCAGGGGTTTGAAAATCTGAGGTAAGGCTACTTATTCCTCCCAGGTCACCTGAAAGTCATTCTGAAGTGGAGAAGGTTACATTCAGATCTGACACATCTAAGAAGAGGAAAAGATGCTAGATTAGATGCCAAAAGTTATTAAGGGATTCAGCTTTTTAAGGAATTTGAGTTAATTTCTTAGACAAAATTAATTTTTTTTCCCCTAATGGTTAGCAAATGAGAGATAAAGCTACCAAGATGAAAGAATGTTACAACAAATATTGAAAAAGAATTTATAATTTATATCAACATCAGACATCCACAGCCTCCAGTTCAGGCAATGCCCAGGCCTCAAAATTCTGACTCAGCGAATGTAAATCTGTTTTCTCTCATTGGATTGAAGACAGTGATGGAATATTTGATTAGATAACCCTTTGGGAGTTGGGTTTATTTTAAATGTTTGCCTAAGTTGTAGCATTTCCACTATCACCGTGTCTTGCTCACTATTCTGGTGAACATTTAGGGAATGCCGGTGTCAGACTGCACTGCACAAAGGCTGCTGAGCCTGCTGCCACCCAGCCACTGAGGTGCATTTGCTTATTACTTTGAAGAGCTGGTAATCATCACACAGACACAGATCTTCAGAGACTTAGCTAAGTGAGTCAGTGTGTTAATTATATGCTAAGGGAGCGCACACAAGAAATGGAAAGTAATAGTTTATTGCTTTCCCAAGTTTCTCAGGTAATTAGAACAGCTTCTGGAGATACATGGCACTGTACCAGAATCTATCATCACAATGGGCCTCACTGTAAAATGCACAGAATTAATTTTTTAATGAAAATCCTCTACCGAGTGTCGGAGCCAAATTCACCTGATAAATGTCACTGAGCAACGTCATTACTGGCTCATCAACACAGGGTGTTTAAAGCAGATGGTAGAGCAGTGCATCTTCAGCACTACAGCCTGCTAATATCAGCCACCTCCCATAAAAAAATTAAAATTGGCCCCCTGTCAGTCAAACATGACAGTACTTTGGATTTCTCCCTCATGATATTCTTTTAGCCTTGAGGCAGATATGACAGGCGCCTTATTAAATTCCAAAAATAAAATGTAGCACAAGAAGGCAGTGCATTCCAATGAGACAGCAGACTTGTTAAAATGCAACATGCATAAAACTTACTTCATTTCATTTCAGCTATCATCAGTTTCATCTCTTAAAAAAACCCAAATAGCAACTTTAGAAACATGGTGTTTGTTGTATACAAATTAAAACAACATGTCATGCTTTATACTTCAAAATCATTAAAAGCCTTTATAGGCATTGCACAGCTATTTTGGTTACTTTTATGAAAATAAAAGCTGGGGTTTCTATTCACTGTTCTATGTTCAGTGCTTGTGTTGCATCATTACTGATCCCAGCCCGTACAGGAGGCATGGAAGCCAACTATGCTGTTACACAGGAGCATCACTGAGTCAGGAAAACTTTCGTACAAGCACGTCTGTACAACACTGGCTTATATACATGTAATGTTCCCCAACTATGTAACACAGCAAAGCAAACCTCACCTAATTTAAAAATCCTCTAAGCTGAATGGAAAGACAACAAGTACAGTTAAAGCATTCACACGTAAACACACCATTTAATATTTCTCTTTCAAGTTTAACCACACACCATAATAAATAAAAACGAGGATATGAGTTAGTGTTATTAACAAGGCATATTTGGGCAGTTTCCACTGATCCTCACTAAAATTCAGATCTGTAAATAACATGGGTTGCTTTGAAATTCCCTAACACAAGGTGGAATCCTGAGTGTCGTGAAGTTGATCAGACTTGGCCTCCAAGGTCAACAAAATCAGCATTTTCCTAATAATCTTATACATATATTTCTTAAATAACATATGAGACTAACTAAACCTTCTGTGCTGTTGTTTTCTGTATCTCAATATTGCACATTCTTCAAACACACACGTGAAAAGACATGATATTCATGCCAAAGTCACATCTTGCTTCCTTCTTCAAAACTCTGGCCAAATGGATGCCTGTAATGAACACAGCCTCTGTTCTACTTTGTGCCACACTTTGTTTTTAAAGTCAAGTGGGGTTTAGATGGTCATGAACTTACTGACAAGAGACTCCCTATTCATTCCCAGGCTTTTGTATGTACTGTACAAACAGCTTCTTCATGTCTGTGACACACTATACCCTCCTTTTTCTGCTGCTTTGCCTCCTAGACATTAACTCCCATGGCTTTGCAAAACGCATGCCAGAAGTCTTCTTTCGCTTTTGAAGTAAAACAGGACTGATTTAAAACAAATGCTTTCATTTTGACAACACATTTGCACAAACAAACTGTGTCAATGTTGATGTGGCAATAACAGAGCAAGACAACTGAGTGCTGCACTTCCCGGGAACTGCCCCCAAAATGTCAGCAATTGCAACTCTTGCCAACACGCTCTGAAAAGGTAACAGCAATGGGTTCTTCTGTTACAGCACCAGTCTTTTATGTCTGCTCTCCATGTGCAGTAGTTGGTTTCAAATGCTGACTGCACCCTCATCTGAATCCTATTTTGGGAAACGTAACCGAAGTGTTACATGATGCATAGAATGACATTTTCTATTGCCAAAAGCATGCTCTAGAAGCAAAACAGAGCAGGAGGAGGGGGAAAGGGAATCTATTCCCACAAGGCCTAAATGTTGTTATCTCTAACTGCCAAACACATCTTGCTGCCACTTCAAAGCATTTTTCAGTCCCTTGCACGATGTTATTTTTATTTTTTCCTGAAGCAAATGCCACTTCTTCCAAATTCTACTTAACCTGTGTGTTTAACACCTTGAGAGGCTGTGTCAACAGCAAACCATGTGGCAGTACATTGTCCATCACTTTTACACATATATATATATATACACACACACACATCTCATAAATCACAGAAAAATTTCAGTTGCAAGGCCTTCTGGAGGTGACCTGGTGAGATCCTTTTCTCAAAGCAGGGATAAACTTTGAAGTAGGAGTCATTTTGCTCACAATCTTTTCCAGATGGGTTTTGACTAACCCAGGAATGGTGATTCCACCACCCCTGTGGGCATCAGTGCCCATGCCACGAATCAAAGCTCTCACCATGGAGGATTTTTTCCCTTATCTAGCTGAAACATTCCTTGCTGCAACCTGTGGCCATTGCCTCCAGCCCTTTTGCTGCACATCTCAGAGAAGAGTGGGACTGCCTTATGTTCTAAATATTACACTAAAAAACTCTACAAATTACTCACCAGTGTATGACAGGGCTTTGTAAAATATCCGTGTTTATCATAAACTCTCCTGATAATAAAGGAAGGCAGCCTAGCACTATGTGAAGGCTTTAGATTAATGCATCTGTACTTAAAAACACGGTTACGACCTGCACTCAGAGCAAATAAGCATTTTAAACGTACAGTCTCTTCCCAATGCTACTTTTGCATAGCTGTTAACATTTGTATTAGGGCCAAAAGAACCCCTAGGTAAAAACTAGACCTTTCATTTTTTCCATATGAAAACACGAACAATATCCCAGTTGTCTGACAAGGCTAAAAGGGAGTTTGGAGGACTTACCCAACGGATCAGGTTGAAGGATCATCTGCAAAGGAATTTGGGGGAAATCTGACTGATTTAAAATACTCTTTTTTTTTTTTTTTTTTTTTTGGCATCTAGTGCTGTAAGCTGAAAATTCACCTATATTTGCTTTGCAATCATAGCAAGTGTCCCAGCACCAAGGCAACAATGGCTTGTCATTTGGGAGCCATAATAACACAGCTTTGCTCCCGGAAATCATTCATATTCCTTTGTACTCCATAAATCTTTTGAGCTGTCTGTTGAACAAGTCTTCTGCAATTCTATTCTTCACAACACTTTGGTTTTCAGTAACACTAAGGATTTCTGTTTGTTTCTCAGCATTAAAGCACCTGGTTTTAATTAGCTGTCACACCAGCATTGTCTCTGTGTGCTTTTATGCACCCACATCACACTCCATATGATTTGTATTTTTTTAACATAGATAACGATAAGTAGGATGGATTTGCCTAATGGGGGAAAAAGAAAGGCACAAGGCTGACATAAACTGTCACCAAAAAAATCCTTTGACATTCACCCTTTTCAGAGGAAAAGGACAAAAGCTAAAATCATTAAGCCTCCTGGATGTGTGAGTACGAGCAAAAGAACATTTTAAACATAAAGATATGTTGTTACTGAGGGAGTGACACACTAATGAGATGCTGTAACTTCAGCGTGGAACGAGCAGTACCAAAAGCTGTTAAAGCTCTGACGGGGCTCAAAACTACAATTACCATCATCCTGAACAGACAGATGTGTGAGATGAGAGCTCAACTTGGGAAGAGTTTCTCGGTTCCTTTTTCTCCTCAATGGGTTAAAATATTTTAAAATAACACACAAGATGCATGTTACATTTGCCTGCTTGATCTTTCTAAGATATAGGAAAATCCCATTGTAGAATCTGATGTCTGTATCTGTGTGGATGGGATCGTTTTGTTTACAGCCATGTTCATGTCCACCAGGTACAGGAGGAGACAGAAATGCCCATTTCATAAAGACAGGCACAGAGAAGGGGATTTATGCCAAATTCATGTCAAAGATAAGAACAGAAATTAGACCTCTTGAAAATACTCCAGTATCCTAACCTCAAGATCCTTATTCTTCTCTAAATGGATTTTCCAGCTATTAAACCTTCCAGCAGCTAACTGGATTACCACATCAGCAATCAATCACATTTATAGGGTATTAAATTTATTTGGAAACTTGATGGCTGACTTCAATCAAGAGGGACAAGATCAAATCAAAATTCCTGCTACATTGTGTGGAGCACTGTATTTGGGTTTTTGTAGGAAGGAATTGGCAAATTGCATTTGATTTTTTGTTTTGACATGTTACTTGGCACATTAATAAAATAGAAACATTATGCTGCTTTAAGTCATGATCTCATTTCCCCCAAATTTATTATGAAGATGTTTGGAGAAGAAAATAGGGTATTCTTGTTCAGTTACTAATTTTGATATTTGCTTGAGTAGAATTTACTACACTAATCCACCAGACCAAAACCACTACTACTAAGACAACCTTATCATACCTATTTCTTATTCCAGTTTGTAATCTCAAATGTCAACATAGGTTAATATTACAGTTCAGTTTCATAACTCACAAGGGTTACATGTGATTAACTACAAGCTTGTTTAAGATGAGGGCATTGATATTTCAACTGCACATCAAAAGCAAATATGAATAAGTAATGAGAAATTAAACAGAAGGGCATATTGGAGAGCCACCATCACATGGAAAACCAGGTATTTGAATAGAAAAACCTGGTAGCTCCTCAGTAAAAGTCCAACAGCTGGTAAGACCAGCTGTGCCCAAAATGTTTCCAGGAGTAAAGGTGAGGGGCACCTTGACCTCCAGAAAAACTGCTCTGGTGGATTCAGAGCACCACTGGGAGCATCCCTTCCAACCCTCTGCTGTCATCTTGCAATATTTCTGGGTCCCTGAGGAAAGATTGTGCCCTTACAGAAGGCTCTTCACCCAAGAGATCTTGGCCCCATGTTTCCACTGAATATATCACCCTGTATCAACTGACCGGTGCTAATCACCCGTTATCGAAGGCGTTATAATTAAAAAAAGTTACTTGAAAACAACAGCTATGCTAGAATTATTACAAATACTACCTTTCAAGAGCAGGATGTAGGTAACTAAGCAGCTTGCAGTAGCAATACTAAGTTTTAGCATACCATAAAATACTTTCATTTTCAGTTGAGGACAACACAAAGAATTCACCTTCAAGAGCGAGTACTGTGGGTGTTTCTGAATCAATTAACTTCTTCAGTTTGTTGATAAAGATGCCTTATATGAAACAGATGAAATTTTCCACCATGGAATAATTACACAATGTTTAAGAAGTCTAAATCTTCAAACAAGCCATTACACCTTGCCTGAGACACAAAAGGTGGGACCACATGAGTGGAGGGGTGATGCACAAGTGAATTACCACGGGGGCTTTTCCCTGAAATGGTCCAAATACTGTAGGGATACCAGCTGAAGAACCTGTGAGACTAATAAAAGCTGTAACCTATGCTTCCATTCTCCAGTTTTTGCTGGTGAGCACAGAAGTCAGAAAGGCCATAGGCTGCACCTTGGTCATTCCCAGAGTTACCTCCATCATCAGGCAAAGTCTACTGAAAATACTAAGGGTAAGAAAGCTCCTTGCACTGTTCAGCTACTCTTTCCAGCCCTGGGTAAGGACATGATATAGCCCTTCCTCTTTTATTTTCAATATAGAACAGAGCAAATAAGTTTTAAAAAATCTTGTCCTTCCGCTATTAAATACTGCCATATTGTTACATGAAACATATGTCCCAGTGAGCCAGTAAATGTAGATGTGTATAATAAATGAACTTAAAAATAAAAACAAGCACTCAACCTAACAACTTAAAAAAATAGTCTCACCCTCTCAAATAAGTTTAGTGCTTGAGTGCACCTGAACTACTCTGAACCCACAGAAGTGCAGTGTCCACCTGTAATCACACAGTATCACTTCCTTTGTCTTCCAGGAGTGCCTTACATCATATAAAATATCTCTTAAAACCTCATTATGAGCTTAGAGAAAATATTAGTATTATATTAGTATGTACTCCTTCAGTGTTACAGGAAAAAATGTTCCTTCATATTTGTTTTATGAAATACTGAAGTTCATGTCTTAGCCAATCTTGGTTTCACCAATGAATTTAATCAATCAATAACATAATTCTTATAGAACAAAATTGTAAGAAGTGTTCTACTCTTGTTATTTTTTTCTTCAATTCTAAAGCAAAGCTGTACATATTTAATGAATGGATACAATGGTATTTTTCAACTACCAAAGTAAGAAAAAAAAATTAGTATTTTATTTAATAACTTACAACACGGTCTCCTGAAATTTGAGCATCTATCTACAAAGATATGTAAACCTGTATTGTTAAAATCTCTGAACAAGACTTGGACAAGATGAAACACGTAAAAACTGGGATGGTTGTGTTTATACCAATGCTGATATCACAGCTAAACATTTGGAAAGCCTGTTCAAACTGCTTCCAATTTGTAGCACTCCAGTTTACAAGAAAGGTATGCTCAGTGATCACATAAACTGATATTTACTGTATTTTGTGCACGTTGTCCACTGACTACACATCTTTTAAAATAAATTCACTATGTTTAACCCCAGGAAGGATACTTCATGGCCAGAGCACTCAGGAAGGACACCATAAAAACCAGAGAGAGATTGAAAGACAAAAAAGATAGCAAAAAATATAATTTAAAATACGGTGTTAAAATCACACACACCTTGTCTGTGTCCATGTCATGTATTTTTCTTGGAAAAAATATGTTTTTAACTGGGCAAGATAAACTCTGTGTATGTGAATTGTTCATTTCAAGCATAAGTCTTAAGAAAAATGCTTCCTATATATTTAGTTCAACTGATTCACATACTACATGGATTTTAGTCATACACACACTGTGTTATCCTGCAGGATTTGTTCAAGCAGGAAAGATCTCCCTGCCAGCAAACTAATACAAGGAGCCCTTTCCTACATGACTGTTTGGGATATCAGACTGCTTTCTACCAAGGTCCTAATTTCACTTCATTTTATCATGAGCAGCCCCAGGGCTTCCTGAGATGGTAATGCTCCCACAGCCCCTGAGGGCAGAGAGGAAAGGAGAGGGTCAGGTTTGATTTCAACTGGAAACATTAGCTGTTTGCTTCCCAATGAATTCTGACGTGGTACCCAAATGAAGGTTGAATGCTTTTAAAAGTAAGCACAGACAAAGCAATATTAAATATTTATTTTCCAGAGGCAAAGGGCGAAGTCCCAAAGCTCTGGGAAGCTAATGGACCTCAAGCTACATAAGCTGATTTTAAGTAGTAAAGTTTTAAGCAGAAACTACAGAAAACTCAGAAGTTTTATTAGGGAAGGGGGAAAGATACTTCACTAAGAAATTATATTTGTGTACAGATATTTGAGATTATACCAAATCAATATAAATGAAAATCAGTTCTAATTCTACCCTGACAGAGTCCTCCTCTTGTCTCTAAATCAGGGTGGATGAACAGTTAGCACTAAGCTTACAGGAATAATTTCAGCACCCTCTGGAGCACTGTGCTATTGCCATTCATTTCAAATAGGAGTAGAGATTTTACATAGACTTCACAATTTTAAGAAAGTCAGAGACAGTCAGTTTTATTCAAAAGCCTCCACAGGAACAGTGAAAGAACTTCAGTTCTCTGCCAGTGAATTTCCTTCAGGACTGGTGGCAATTCGCCTATTTTCTCACGTTTAATATGTGCATACACAGAGAGAAATGTCTTTATTTTCTCCTTTTTGTTATCAAATAAATAGTATAAAGGCAAATGTTTTGGGGCATTGCTGATACAGCACCAACACCATCACCCATCAGGGCTTTGGCTCCACAGAAACGTGTGCTGTGCTGCGTGCAGTGCCCAATACCCACCATCAGCTTTGGAATTTCGACTCAGATTTGAAAACTTTTGTCAGGTCACATCTCTGAATGAACCTGGAGGCTCAGAGTATCTGTATGAGTGACCTCATAGTGAATGAGAGGCAAGCTCTGTGACACAAGGGGGGTGGCAGAAATTCTCCCATAAGAAGTAGGGTAGAAATTCTGAGAAGAATAAAACAAAACTTTGTTTAGATGCACTTTCCGCAAACAAAACCGTAAGAGCAAACTAAATACTTTCAGCCAATGCTGCATTTTCACCTCACCTATATATCACTTTTCCTTAAAAACATATGGATGAAATCTTTTGATTTGCCCAGTGGAGACAGCACAGCTGAGAAAGTGCCTTGCTGCCTCTGGATTAATCGTGTGTGATATTCAGAAAGTGAAGGCAGATGCTACTTTTATCCAGCTGAGGATTGCTGAGGTAACCATTATTTATCATGTTTTGATAAATATACTTTATCCAATAATTATTTTCCTGTCATGACAGGAGCTAACTCATCATTTTCCATATGGCAGAAAGGTGTTAGACCTTCTCTAATTACAGATAAAGCTATATTAATGGCTGCTGAGCAACAACATCATCTGTGATGCTCAACTGCAACCTAAAGCCATGAAGTCTTCCCTCCCACATCAGGTGGATAAATAGAAACTTTACAACTCTGTGCACTGAATTACCAAAACTTGTTTAGAGAGAATCAAAATGCTTGTGTTCAGGGAGCTGATAGTATTTGCTTATTTTATGGCTATAAAGCTTATGTTTGTCCCACTCATATTAGACATTCTCCTAGAATCTACTGGCACTCTACAAAACTTCCTTTTATTCTACAATATCATAGCTAGAACAGCACTTCTATGCATTATAACAGCAAAGACAATGTTACAGCTGGCCCACAACGTCAATGCCTGGTCATCATTTGCATCAGAAGAAGAAATACTGAAACACAAATATTAAGATGACTGCAGACCCTCTGGCACACACACAGAAAAGATACACAGCTGCTAGTAACACCAAGGTTGCAGATTTGATCCTTGAGGGCCCTTCCAAATCTGAATATTCTGTGAATCTGTGACTTTTCCAGGCCTTTTCTAACTTCCTCTCCATTTCTTCCTTGCAGGCTCTGCCCTGTGATCACACTCCTTCCTGCCACAGTCCAGACAGGTATTTCTCCAAATACCATTAATTCTCATTCTTAGCAGGCCTGAGGACAGGACATCATTGCAAGATGAGACCCACCCCCATCTCCTTCAGGAAACCCATGTGCCAATGACCTGTGTGCTCATCCTGCCTGCCTGGCCACTGGGAATGGGGGAAAGGGCTGCATGACGGGAACAACTGGAATTTACAGGCCTTTGTTTTAGATCATCCTGGGGCAACAGCTGCCTGGTGGAGTGGAAGCTGACTGCACTGCTGATAGGATGATAACGTTTCTGAATGGAACTGGCTTGGAAGATAATGAGCAAAATGCAATGCAACAAGCCTACTCTTCACCACATACACTAGCTGTCCTTAAGGTCTTCTGACAAATAAAAAGGAGTTTGGCAATAAAGGAAAATAATTTTCACCATTTATTCCTCGTGCTGCAGGCTGCTTCCACTGAACAATGTTCAGAATAATTCTGCATGCAACACGGGTCATGGCACCAGCTAAAAACCAGCAGACTAAAGACTCTGCAGTGTGTTGTATTCGGGAAACTGCTCCGGAGTTCCCTTGATGTTTTCCTTACCAAAACATTTAAAATGTTCTCCATACTGGGATTTGGGAAATTATTATTTCAGTTTACCTACTACCTGCAACAGACTTCAAGATTTTCTTGACAGCAACAGTAACTCAGGCAAACAGGACTTAGATATTTGGTGTCACATGAGCGGCGAGTGGTTGTGGCTTCTTCCATGTGCCTGGATCAGTCCACCCTGGAGGGGAGCTCTGAGTAGTCAGGCTCCCCTTCACTTGCTGAGTGGATGCATGGATAGGAGTGGGAAAGAGGGAGAGAGACAGCTTTTCTCCAAATTGAACCCGTCTTATGGGTCACCAGCTGATCAGCAGAGGAACCAGGTCAGCTCTTCTGACAAAGAGAAACCATCAAGGAAAAAAATTATTTCCCCAAAGCCTAATTATTTTCTAAAAGCCTAATTCCAGCTGCCATTGCTAGATCTGGCTTTATCATCTGCAAAGCACTAGTATCATCTGAAGGGCCCTTTTGTCATCCCTCACCTCTGACTTTCAATCATTAGGCCTAAAGAGGCTTCACTGGCTCCCACCCAGTCACATCACTGTATGATTTTTTTCTTATTTAGAACAAAACAAAATGAGGTTTCTCTTCCGAGGACTGAGAATGAACAGGGGTCTCAGAAATACTGAATAATTTTCATTATTAAATTCTTCTTTAGCTGTTATCTTTGAGCTCAAGTAAAACATCAAATTTAGAGAGAGAATCTATTTTGTATGGTATACTGCAGCAGTAATTGTTCTTCTCTTTCAAAACATTTTCCATTATAGTTTCAAAGTACATGCTTTTAAACATATTTTCTCTCCAGACTTAATTTTTTTTTTTAAAGTACTCCTGCACAATGTGATGAGGTATAGATTTTTGGGCACTTTTGTGTGACGTGGACCCCACAGTTCTATGGCACTCAAAGCCCCTGTAAGTAAAATGAAGCCCTAAGTACCCACAGTACCAGGTCATGTGCAAGCTGCAATGCAACTGAGCACAAGCTGCACAATTGCACGTGAATAAGATGTTCATAAAACACATAGTGATGCACTCCCTCCTTCCCCCCAGTACTCTATCCAAACATCTCTCCAGATGTGTACATTTATCCCACTACAGCAGCAAATATACACCCAGATTGCACCCCATTTAGCTGCAATGAAAGCAGCTTCTCTGCTGAAAATGATACTTTGCAAGGCATTTTAACAGTTATACACAGAATTTAAACATATGTACAGTACTATGGAAAAATCCAACCGTGCCTCTGGCCATTCCTGGTTGTTCCACATCACAAACTGCAGGTCCTGGCAGTTCACATCAGGATTTAAACTACAAAGGGAGTTTTTCACTGCACCAAACTCCTGCCTCTGTTCGTTTTGTTCATTGGACAGGCAGAGTTTGGCCAGCCACAGCCCTGCCCAAGTACTGACCCAAAACAACACACAGAGATGTGGAAGTGTGTTCTTTGGCGACATTTAAGCTTCTCTTTTCCCAATAGCTCTTCCTCTTCTGCATATGACTACTTTTCTACCCCAGAAACACATTAATATGAGTTGGTAGAGAAAACTTATTCATATTCAAGTATTTAAAAAGTCTGTTAGGATTTGCCTTAAGGAGTCTCAGGGAAACACAAACTAATATAAAATTCATACACCCCAATCTGCACCTTTCAGCCTTGTACAGCCTCATGCATCCAATTCTATCTCTAATATCCTTTTAATATCATTTCCTTCTCTGCATTCAGCAAGCCCTATAGCATTCACCTTTGTCCTCGGAGAAATCTAGGTTAACATTACATTTGTGTTGCAGGTTCTACATTTTTTATTTTATTGGAAAAGCAGTCTAGCATGAAAGAGTGAAGGCACAACCTTAGAATTACCTGAACCAGTGGAGAGAGATACTTCCAATCATCAGGGGAAAATCACTTAATACAGTTCAGTCCTCTTATGAGACAATTTATTTGCCAGACAAAGCAGTTATTTCATTTGGATAGTCCCTGCATTGCACTATGAACCTCGAGGCTGAAGTGAGGTTAAACATTCACATATTTTTTTGAGTATCAAGTAGCAAGTAACCTATATAATCTGTCATAAATTCATTTTTTCTTATAAGAAAAAAAGCAATGCATAAATATGTAACACAGAAAATGTAAATGATTTTTAAATTGTCCTGAACATATTAAAAAAAAAAAAAAAAAAGAAACCATATCATGCTCACCATAAAGAGACAGAAAATCAACCTGAAAACCTAACATACTTTTCCACAGTATGGCAGACTGTGATACTCCTCTTTGCATAAATTTGTCCCAATCCTAGGAAAATATATCAAAAACCATTTACATGTAGATGCACAGCCAATGTTTACTTGTATTTAAAATAGAAGTCCAGATAAAATGGTACCTGTAGAACCATTTTTTTCTGAAAAAGCACAACATCTAAAGCCATACGTGTTTCTCTGGTTTGGAAATAACACACCAGTGAATTTACGCTTCAACTGTTTGCTTCGGAGAACTGAAAGGCTAAATTTCTTCAGAAATGGGAAATAAATCAGTCTTCATGCTAGCTCAGGTCTGCATTCCTCAGGGCTGTAACAAAAACGCTTAGGTAATTCTCAGGGGTTTCTACAAACATCCTACATGTTAACCTGGGTTACACACAGACTTTCAGAGCAACAAATTTAGTCAAACTCTGTGAAAGAGTTGTTTGTGCACTTCTGGAAACCCTGGTATGAACACTAGACACCGCAGAACTTTACGTAAGATGCTCACTACCTGCTTTCCAAGTTACAAAATATTACCATCTACTGCTTGTGCCTCTTTGCCTAAGGTTTTATAAACATACAAGCTCAGTTCCTGCACTGGGAGCTGCCACAGATCAATGCTGACAGAAAAAGCAGCACTGCTTTAGACTGATCTGCTTTGGGTATGAACAGCTTGTTACGGATTTATCCACTTAAGCGTGTACACGGATGTGTGTCTGTAGGGAGGGGTTCACTCAAAGAGCCAGGTTAATACACAATGGAAGCAAATATAGTTTATAAAAGTGACAACAGGACTCAACACTAGCACCAGTATTTCTATTCTATGAAAGAAAATAGATTATAACTTATTTAAAGCTCTCAAACTCTGCAGAATGCATGGCTTAGCCTGTTTCCCATAGAACTCCTCATTTCATTTCAGGATATTGGAAACATAGAAGCAAGTACAAATGTAAGTAAAACTGAAATGAGAGCTGTAGTTTCATCTCCTTTTGAATTTATCCCATAAAAATTAATTAGCTGAATCTGAAGTAAGCAAATCCCACTAAAGACAGTATTAGTCCCAACAGAGAAATGCTCCAGAGGCAGAGAACTCCACAGCATCCCTTGTTTTAGTGCTACCATGGGAGCACCAAGAGGCAAGTCTGCTGCAGGTGAATTCAGTGCAGAGATGCATCCAGGTCACCTCCTGCCATGGAAAACCTTTGCAGGCAGTCCCTGGTGAGCACTGAGACCTTCCACAATCCCTGGGGAAAGGAAGGAAGCTTCTCTCTGATCCCAGGGTCTGTGCCAAGCTGTGGGCATGGCACAGCCTTCATTTCCAGCTCACCAAGAACTGACAGGGTGTTTCCTTGCTCCCTGCCTCTCCTGCCTCCCAAGGAAAAGAGAGGTAACAGCCTTTGGGGCAGAGGGGGTGGCTGGCTGAGGGGCTGTGCAGAAATTAAGATGTGCCCCGGTACAAATTTAGCAATGGGTATTATATGTTTGTGTGTGTGTGTGTGTGTAAACGTGCACAAATGTATGCACATACAGACACCACTTTTCAGTTCAAAATGAACTTCACTTTTACAGTCCAGTGGTGCTGATTTCTCCTGGTAATTATGTGCTTATAAATACAAGAGTTCACCCAATCTTACCTTTAGTATGGTGAACATCTTGCTGTAACAACGACATGAGCACAGCATAAAGACTTATCTGGATATTACAATTCTAGCTGTATACACTTAGCCTGCAATGAGGGATTGAATTTAAATGTTTATAGCTTTCCAAACACTATTATGTGCTTGCAAATGTTAATTCAGTTTCAATGAAAGAGTCAATTTTTTTTAACAATATAGAATGCATTTTAATACACTATTACACACAATAGGCCGACAGTGAATGGACTCATAATTGATTTAGAAGCACGTTCTACCATCCTGCTACCTCTATCTCTTTAGTAAATCACTTTTTAATCGGGCTAGTCTAAGCTGACCCATACAGAGCTTTATTTAATTTATTATGGAATTTATATATAAGGTTGACTAGTAATGCATGGCTACAGCAGCATTAAACAAATTGTACAGTGAATAACAAAGAGGAAAAAGAGAACGAGAATACAAATAGCCTAAGCCTATTGCTGAGGTTAAGACAGGTTCCAAATGAGCAATGTTATTCAAATGTTTCAGAACAGGAAAGAGGAAAAGGGCTCTGACACCATTATGGTTTGAGGGGAAAAACAAAAAAGCTGGGT
Organism: Corapipo altera; assembly: GCF_003945725.1. NCBI lineage: Eukaryota > Metazoa > Chordata > Aves > Passeriformes > Pipridae > Corapipo > Corapipo altera. Next base: position 10,646,709 of record NW_020884898.1, on the reverse strand, counting down.
TTGAATCAATTATTAAAGGCAAGATAAGGGAGAGAAAAATCTCACAAAATGCATTAGTTGGCTCTTATTCCTCCTAATGTAAAGAATTATGATAATAATAATAAACCAAGAAATACAGGCTTAATTATCACTCCACAGTTTTCTTTTTTCTGTGTGCCTACAAAACTTACTGAAAATACTAACAAGGACTAGGCACTGAATTAATGCTACAATGATAGTTTTCTTGTTACCCAGTACATGTAGGATAAAGCCTAGCAAAGATTCAGAATAGGGCCTACTAATCTATAGTGAGCATTTCATAAATTACGTGCACAATATTTTAACTCCAGATGACTAAGCACGTGTATATTCAGAATACACATGCACACACATACATATAGTTGAATATTAATATACATGTATTATTTTGCCCAGTTTTAAAAAAATGAAGCTCTCCAAAGTTTTCCTTGGAGGAGCATCTGCTTGGGCATCATTCAGTTAGTGCACAACCTGCTACTGATAAGGGGGAACTACCCTTATCATCACTGCCACATCCATTTGTGCACTTTCCTCATCCTTGTGGAAGCTCACTGTTCCCATGCAGGGTTTAGCAAAGAAAGAAAAACAGGCTGGTGCATCTGCCATAGATAAATACAGTTCTTTTCCTGTGATTTTTGCACACAAATGCTAAATTTGCAAGCTCCTGATGTAAAAGCAATTCCTCACATTTTTTTTAATTTTTTTTTTTTTGCAGGTATGTAAAAACAATGCACTGAAGACCTTACAAAATGAACACAGAATGCAGACAAAAGAAAGTACCTTCTGACAAAGAAAAGCACCTGCCCTGCAAGCTACAATACTCAAAAGATGTGTAATAGGATGGGAGCATTTCCCCAGTGACCACTGGCTTGAAACCACCTCCAGGTCATTATCGAGTTGCCATCATTCACAACTGGTTTGGTAGTCAACTTGAAATGAGCTGGTACTCTCAGCCCAAGGTCCACATCATAAATTGGCAACACTGATAGAGTCTTGGCAGGGAGGTCAAGGATTGAATGGGCACAGAGGCTCATCTTTAAAGGTGATCTGTCTAGGTCAGGGTTCAGACATATTTGTGAGAGAAGCATGCCTTGCCATTGTCTCCTGCTGTACAACTTCTGAGGAAAAATACAGGAATTCATCTTCAAGTACTGTCACAACCCAGCATCTTTCACAAGGATTAAGTGCCTATTAAAAAAATACATTCATCTGCAGCAGGAGAAGCCTGTACCTTTTAAATCACACCCATCATTACAGCAATACTTTACGTTGTAGAGTTAAGAGCAAACAAAAACCAAGAGAACAAGTATAGCCAATTTTATTTCCGCCTTAGAAATACAAATTGAAAAGCTTATACAAAATTCTGATTTTTACAGATTCTGCAAGGGGTTTCCCTTCCATAATTGCTGCAGAGAAATTCATAAACATATCAAGACTAGTCAAGGCCAATTCTGCTAACTCAAAATACTTGCAGAGATGGCAAATGACTGATTTCAGAAGACCCTTTGGAAACCACTTCCCACTTTATCTTGTCCACAAGGAAAAAAAAATGGGTCAAATCAAAGGACATAATTCATTTTATTCGACACAGGCTGTAATTTTCACTGAAAGGTGTATGGTAGGTTAACATGGTTTGACTATAAACCCAACTATAACTATAAACTATAAACTCAAAGCCTGTTTTCCTTGCAATACAAATTGCACGAAATGCCACCTCAAAAGGCTTCTGCTGCATGGGATTCCAGAAACAATTCCATCACTACACTCCTTTAGCTGGCTGATTGAGGATTACCCCTGAGCATGGCACAGTTGGCAGTGCCAGTGACTCTCCTCGTGCTTGGTTGCCCTGACCATCACTGTCAAAGTGACTTCCAGGGGCCTCTGAAGGCACGGTGGTGCCAAGCTTGCTTCCTCCAGCACCAGAAGCTGAATTACAGCTGCAGAGATTTCAGTCCTCCAGACTGAAGGTCAGGAAGGGGGACAGGTACTGCCTTCACAGTGTCCTTTGCACAAGCTGCACAGTAAGGCCTGTAGCTTGCCAAGTTACCTCATTACATTCTCTTATCCCTAAAATCAAGACTGAGTTTTAAAAGATGAATATCATATCCTGTTCAGGGCTAAATAAATGAAATGTATGAATAAATGAAGCTACCTATTACAAATACTACATCCTCTATAATCTGCACATTTCCAAAGATCTGAATATATAAGAAGTGCAACACAGCCAATGTTCTTGCAGGAGTAAGTAGACTTCTCCAGTCCTCTCCAATATGCAAAAGAGAAGGTCAGCAATATATTACACTTAATGCTATTTTGACAGGGTGGATTACCTAAACAACAGTTCATGCATATTTAAACAGAAATAACAGAGTTGTCAGGGATCTGCAGCTTTAGGTGCCCAAAACACCAGATGTCTGCAGTGCAATAGACCTTCATATTCAGAAAAAGAAAATAAATTGGGACTCAACTGTCTTATCACTGAGATCAGTGTCAATTCTACAACAGATTAATCTTTGATCATAGTACACTTGAGTTGTGCAACATCCAGCTAGATAAAGAATGAAAAGGAAAGAAAATTAAACAAGAGGAACACCACTGACAATAGCAAAATAATGCTGATGAACTACATTATGCAAATACATGAACGATCCATATTAGGTTTTTCTTAAAAAAAAAAACAAAAACAAAAAAAACCCCACCAAACTTCTCTAAACCACTTGAACAAACCCTGAGCCACACACAATCAGTGTGCAGGAGAAAAGCCTGAGACCAAGGATCTCAGCAGAAGGGGCAAAATCAGACACCAACTATATAATCCTAGCCACATGAACCCCTCCACACCTAATCCAGCATCCTCCGTAACCTCCCCACCCTCCTTGTCACAGAGGATGTCAGAAGACAGAAGCAGACCCAGGTGGAATCTGATAGTTTTCCCCAGCTCACAGTGGAATGCAATGACTGTTTCTACAGAATCTGCAGGAACAACTTACTGCTCCTGTGGCAACAGCTTGGAGGCATCCATCAAGGATCAAAATCCCTCTCGCAAGAGACTACACACATGCATAAAATATAAAGTTGGCTCTCACTCCAATCTCTTTACATTTACTCAGCTATGACATCTCTGAAGAGTGTAACCCCTCAATATCACCCCTGGTAGTGAAATGCTGATATGACATAAGACGTGCTATTTAGAAGCCAGAGATGGCAAAAGGTTCAGAAGTCCCCAGTGAAAAAACCTTTGATGAACACACCTTTCATTTTGGGTACAGTAGTTCAGCATTTTATAACAGGTCAGCAGTAGATATAAAAACAGATAAAAACCACAGAACATGAATGCAACTCAAATCATAACTTAAAAAGTGTTTGTCCTTGCTCCCTTTCTAGCAAGCCAGAAGCAGGGGCAGGCTGCTGTTCTGAGTGTGACTTGAGACATTCATTAATCAAAATATGTTAAGAACTTCCTCATTGCTCGAGTTGCAGAGTTATTTATACTTCAACAGGATTATGCCCCTTAGCCATTTAAAGTAAAAATGCTGCTGTTTAAACAAGTATTCTCATTATAGATGTAATAAAACTCTGAAGTCCTATTGAAAGTTATGCAATAATTTGTCTCTTAGGAAAGATGAATGGCTAAGTTGGGTGCCCAGGACTTAAAATTCATTAATGTCTTAATAGTGAAACAGATATTAATCTCTCTTCATTAGCTCACCAAAATTAACCAAGGCAAGTTAGAAAATGTTCTGAGACGTTACTTGATTTCAGATGAATATGCCTGAAGTATTGCTCTTTCAAAAAGCTATTATGAACAACAGGGAAAGGGGAAAATAATTTGAAAAATTACTTTGACATTGTCCTTTAATCATACATTGTATTCAGGAAAATTATTCTAATGCATCTCTTACATGACTAAATGGTTACAGTATATAAATAGCATACTCTCCACAATACCATGCAGAATATCTGATGATACAATGCATTATACAGGAACTAAATTATATTTAAAAGAACATGATGATGGAGTGAGATGCTTTTAAAACATAATATAGATAAAGAAAAACAAAAACCCCATAGGGTTAGGGTATTCTCTATAGTGCATTAAAATACTACCCCATTTAAGTAATGATTATGTTAAAACATCTCTAAACTATCATTTTATTTTTGTTTACTACTAGTTTTTTCTACTGATTCAGCTTTCACCGTGGTGTCTGAAGGGAACAGAGTGAACATTTTAATCCCTTATCAGAATTATAGGCATCTCCTGGAAAAAAAAATACTGCAAAATTATGAAAAGTTTAAGAAAGTTTAAAGTACCCTCTTATCAAACACCCCAAGCACAACCAATTGAACAAATTCTATTTTTGTACGTAGTAAAAAAGTATAGAATAAAATAATTCTTCTACAGTAAAAAAAATAGAGGATTTTATGGGCACTAAATAATTCTCATTGTTTCCTTCTATTGAGGTTGTATGAGACTGAACAGCAGTTAATGTCCTCTAGTGCCTGAATTGCAGAGAGGCCATGGTGATGGGAAATGCAGGTAGGAGAGAGTCAGCCTCCATTAGTATTTTGGAGCTGAAGAAATTCCAACTTCTGTTCTTCACATGAAATGTAAAAATAATTGTCAGAAGACAACAACATTCACATTAGATATTTCTCACTCAATTGTTATCAATTAGGAATTGGTTGTGCAACATGGGCCAGGAAGATAAAATAACCTAATTTATTTCTTTTCTTGACTTGCTACTGCACAGCTTCTCAGTTCTCCAGTTCTTATTGAAAACTAAAGATTAGATTACTTGTCTGCTGCATCAGGCACTAAGCACAAACCTTCCAAGTCTGAGGAAGAAGACTCCAGTGACTGTCCCAAATCAAAAGGTGAAGACAACTGCTGCAAGATGACATCACTAACTCAAAGCAGTAAGAATTGATTTGGTTTTTTTACCCTGCTATTTCAATGTTGTTTCAAACTTCTCTACGGTGCTAAAATTATGTACTGGCAAACCTGGTGGGTGTTTATTTTTAAATATTACAGTAGTTCCAGGAGACTGAAGATACTGGCATAGGGCAAGGAACAAAGCCCGGAGATCTGTGTCACTCACAAGCAAACCTAAGATTGATGGCCCATTTAAACCCGAATTATAAGTAGCTTCAATCCATTAATATTAATTAGGTCAAGACTAATAGGCTCTCATGAGTGGGCTGTTTAGCAGGTCAGAGGCAATGAAAAGGTGGTAAACAATTTACTGCATAATGAAGTTTGCAGGCACATGGCACATGTCTCTACCACTGTAACTATGCACCTCACCCAAAGTCAGATTGCTAAAAACTGGTCAGACTCTTCACCTCCTCAGATAATACGTGAAACACCAAAAACCTGTTTAAAATAAACTAGTTTTAATTACAATGCTTCGAATTCCAGCATATCTGAGAAGGTCAGGGTGGAGGTTTTGTGGCAGGAGGAACTGAGGAGCATCCATTGGTGGGGCTTTCACATCCCTGTGGGCAGAACACTCCAGCTCCTTCTGCAAAGTGCTTCCTTATTGGAAAAAAGGACACTTATAGCTCACTTTTCACATGGATTCATTCATTGCTTGGCCTATCATTTGTTACCACATTAGATGTTCCCTGGGCAATACAGCTCATCACACAGACATGTATCCAATTAAGGAGATCACTTATTGTGCAGTGATCAAGTTCAAAGTTTTTCTAATTGGATAGTAACACATTTTGATCAATAAAACCACATATCTTTCACTAGAAATTTAAAGAGCAGCCATACAAAGAGTATGTGGACTTTATTTGCAACAAATATCTTGACACAAGCGTGCAATAACCTTGTGCCTTAAAAAAATTTTTTTTATTTTATTCTCATAAACGGAGAGAATTTAAATCTCTCATCCTCTCTTTTAATCATTTTCATCACAGGAAGTTTGAATGTGTCTGAATGCAACAGTATATGGAAAAGCACTCTGCATTTATATTCCTGTTCTTATTTGTAGTGCTCACAAAAGACAACACAGGCTCCTTCCACGGACTAAATTTCTATCCTTGCAATATGTTACAAAACTCATCCTGTCACTATTAAACACCAGACTGTGCAGAAGGACTGCCCATCACATCCCTACCACTTCAGCTCCACTTGAAATCTCAACACAGCATTCAAGTGGAAGGGAAGTACAGCAGAGGCCAAGGGTGGGCTCTTTACAGAGGGACCAGTTTCAACCGTTGGCAAGAATAATAGGATTTAATCTGTAAAAATATGGCTCATATTGGGAACCTTTATTATTTTTAATTTACCTGTGATTTTGATTGTTTTTATTTTGGGATCCCCCACCTGCTATTCTCTCCTTTTTCTCAAGTGGCATAATTTTCCAGAAGTACTGATCATCTCCTGTTGTAAAACAAATACTTTAGAGATGCCTCAATTCATACATGACAAAAAAAAATCAAGGTTCCTTTAAAAAAAAAAATAAAAATCAGACAATTTTGAGAATTTTACATATATGGTTTTACTTCAAGCAGATTTTTTAGGTACAACTGACTAAACTGTACCTTTCACCCTGCACCATGAGGTTCCTTCCTTCAAGTTAACTATCAGTGCTTAGCACAGATCAAGAGCAGGAAGGATACGAAGGTGCAGGTGTTGGTCCTCAGGGTCATGTGCACAAACTGAGTTCCCCCCCTGGAACACTGTACATTTGAGTCAACTGAATAATGCAAAGAGACATAAAAGTTTTGCAAATCTAATCTCTAGCAGGGAAAGTGGAGGGGGGGGGGGGCATTGCAGTAATCAATACAAGGATTAAATGTGTATATCTCACAGGATGCTGAGGCTCTGTTTCCTTAGAGCTTCAGAGTAAGCATGGTCACTAACCAAAGCCACGAGGTCAGAACACTCAAAAAAGGCAACCTGTATGGCACACAACTTTACAGAGTCTGGTGTGTTCCTGCTCCATAGGAAAACAGACCAAACAGTGTGGGGAATGCTCTAAGGTGGTGGTGGGAAGCTGCACTACTCTTCCACCTCTGAGATTTGTGTGCCAAAGATGGCAGCACTCAGCATGTACACCTGCAAAACACACCCTACCACCCACGTTGTCTTTCTAATCATGACTATCTTAACAAAATATCCTCTTTAGCACTGGTATTTCGGCCCCAGCAGCCACACTGAAGAGTTGCAAGTGTGTATTGGCCTTCCCTACTTCACAGCCACATCAAGACACACAGCAGCTTTACAAGATGTACGGCCCTGGGCCTGCATCCAGCTACTGAGTGCTGCGGTCATAAAGACACAACTTGAAAGATAACAGTTTTAATACAACCAATCTCTACACACTGAACATCTGAAAACATAATTAAAACACCTGTTGTGACACGATGTTTGCTGACACAATGGAAAATTACAATAGCCTATCACTCACTGGGCTTGGAATCACTGCAGTCCATTACCAGATTTTGACGTTCTACTGGAAACACACCAGAATACATTAAAACACAACGAATTTGCATGGCACATTCACATGTTATGCACAAATGGGACTTCTTAAAATCCAAGCATCAGCATATTGACGATATCGGGACAAAAGATAATACTTGTTTTTTGCTATTTCTTTGGTGCTAAATTTATCCAGGTCCCTGAAAAGCAACTTTCTTAGCAGATCTATCTGTTCCAAATACCACAGAATATGATGTATGTGTACAGTCAGGAGTAAATCTTCAATTTCCTCCAGAGACACTGCCTCTAATTCAGTCACAGAGCATCTTTCTGTCTACACCCCACAGGCAGGAGAAATACTTACTCTAATCATGCAGATTATGAAGCAGGTTTAAGACTACATGAAGCAGTAACTGCTGGCAAGAGGTCCTGACACATCCCCACCTTCATTGCCACTGATCTGACTAATTAGGCTACCTAGACGTTCCATTTTCTCTTCTGAAAAGGTAGTTTCAGTTGGACACTGTGGCCATGTGTCCTCAATACTTTGCAACACTTGCAGTGTGGCTTAAGTTCTGTTTATGCAAAGGAACGAAAGCTGTGGTTCCCACAGGCAAAAAACAAACAAGCAAAAACCCCAACAACAACAACAAAACAAACAAACAAAAAGCCAAACAAAACCCAAAACCAAACAAAACCAAGACAAAAGCTACACTCTCAATATACTAGAGGGAAAAAAAGTTATTTTCTTCACCACAAAAACATTGATATTTTACAAGAAAAGGATGCAGAAGAAGTTCTCTCTCATGTCTAGCACTTCTGCTGCACTGAACAGCACTTAAGGATGACTTCAGTGGCTGTTCTTGCATTTTTTCCAGCCAAGGGCTCCAGAGACCAAAAGGTAGAATTGCAACCAGCTTGTACCTTGCTCTATACAGCTCAAATTTTCTCATTCTAGAGGCACTGACTGTGTCAGAGTTCTCTGAGAGATTTCAGTCAAACTGAGTCACCCTATCAAAGACCTAAAATCTAAGGCAACTCATTTAACCTTAGAAATAGTTACAGAATCAGCAGCACCGGGAGATCCAAGCTAGTGCAACCTTCCTGATGGGGAAATACCATGGAGGAGTTTGGGCAACCTGTGTGGGCACTGCTGTGAAATCACACCTCACTCTTCAACAAAAGAATGTTCCATCAGTATCACAGAGCAGACACAGTTGCTTTATGTATCCATACAAGGGTATCCTTGGTGTTTGTACAACCTCCCTTTATCCACACAAAACAAATAACAAGTTCAAAAAGCTGCAGAGGGCCTGGGGAGAAGCTGCTGTGTGTCACAGAACTGGAAAGGAGGCACAGAAAGATGAGGTTTGCTTAAGGAAGTTATAATACATTAAATCAAGCAACATTTAACCCAATTTAACTTATGGGTTTAATCTCCAAAACAAACACAGCATTGAGAACTAAAGAGCTGTGACACTGCAGTCATCAGTTCTTTACTGTTTCAAGCAGCATGTACAAAGTGACTCAATACAAGCTCCAGAATAGCAAAATAGTTGAGCATACACTTATCTCCAAGTGTACCAGTGTAATTCAACCTTGTGTTTTTCTCTGCCCACAGTGCCAGTTTCCAAAGTCCCATTACACCTTCTCCCAGCAATGCCCTCCTGTCACTCGTGCTGCAGTTTTCTGGCTTCCCCAGTTTTGCCAGTGGAAGTGTTTGGGGACAGGATGGAGCTGTGCCCTGAACTGCTGAAACAGCCCAGCAGCAAAGTAATCAACCGACCAAAAAAACCCCACGTTAAGCTCTTTTAGCCCTCAGCAACAAGGGGGCTGTCGAAGCAGCTTTGGCACTGAGGACGCAGTGCAGTCTCCACGTCCAGTGAATGCAGGGTCCCAACAACAAAATGGTAATTTCCTCTTCAGGGAAGCGTTTTGGTTTTTTTTCTTAAGGGCCCTGCTAGCTGAGATCACAGCACAGTACCTCACCCATATGATTGTAAACATGCCACTCTCACTCTAAAATTAGCCTTGAAGTATTTATTGTCACAGGGTCACTGATATTTTGATAAACTTCCCTTGCATTATATACATAGTCAATCACCCTTTGCATATGGAATGCAGGTCAGCCAAAACCGGCTACAAGCATGATGACAGATCACTCTTGAGGCTCCCTTATTTATAACTTCCTAAAGGTCCACTCCTTTAAGAAGGGCTTAGTTCTGCTTATCTGATCAAGGACTTTGTTAGAGGGCTGAGCTCCTTCCTTCCCAATCAGCAACTGAAGGTAAGGTTTAATACATGCAATGTACTCCTGAACACTCAACACAAGATCATTTCATTTCATTAGACACTACTGTAAGAAAGGATTATTATGCATCAGTTATTTTGTAGTGTCTGTTTGTATTGAAACACGATGAAGAAAGGCTATTTCCATTTTTAGAAGAGAAATCTCTCCTCAGAGTGTTTTTCTTAAGGACATCAAGGGCAAATACATATTAACAAGACTTTTCCCCTCTCCTGCCCCATACAACCTCTCCTTAAGGTTCACTAGAAATATGGTACAAAATATCCAGTACACTACTTATGCTCTAGTAAGATGGACATGTAATCAACAGAAGCAAATTGGTATAAACTACTATAAAGTGGAAGTGCTGTATACTGCAGAAAATACATTTATTCCAGTTCAATATATGCAGTCAAAACTGGAGGTAAAATCCAGATGATCAGTAATTTCACAGTTGGCTGACTTCTCTCCTCTTTGATATTATTTGTAAAATCTTTCCTTGGCCTCTGAATGTGTGAGCAAAGTAATAATTCATTCATTTACTTGTGGGTAGGAGAAATTAAAATAGCTCCCTTTATTGAAGATGCTGAATAGACAAGAAATACATATAACAATCTCTGAATCAAATTACCAAAATGTAACAATAAATTATGTTAAAAATACTCAGGCATCTACAATGCTAGAACAACACAAACAAGAAGCAAAACCTAGGAGAGTGGTTTAAGAAACCTAATAGTGCAGAATATGAATACTCTTTGTTCTGGACTAACAAGGTCTGGATTTGACAGAGGAATATTAAATAAAATCGTGGAAAATCTGGGAAAGCCTTTATATAGCTTATCAGGGTACCTGTTATGTGAACAACAAATACTTGCATAGAAGATATGTCTGGGACTCCAAAAGAAAACGTATTACTGAAATTGCTATCTAACAGGCAAGGATTTTTACCTTTATGCAAATGTCAGGTCCCTTGAATGGCCATGACACAAATGAAGAAGTACAAAAAGAAGTACAGAAGAATGTGCTACTTCTTTTAAAAACGTGAATAGTCCCACAAGTAATTGAATTATGTTGCATTTCCTGGGTAAAATCCAGAACAGTGGTAAAGCCTTCAGAGAGGGCATTTTCACCCAACAAAGAGACCCGTGAAGGCAGTTGCCACAGCAGCAGCGCAGCTAAAGGCACAGAAACTTAAGGGTTAGCAGGAAAAGTCTGCAGCATAGATGACTTCAGTGGGAACTGGTTATCCAAGTCCGTCTTATCCTTACAAAATTGTGACCCTTAGGCTGCATCTATATTCATGTTTTCCTTTAGAGCAGTAGGGCATTTGTGAAGCAAATTCCCCGCCGGCTCCTCCCCAGCGTGCCCCGATTGCAGCCACAAAGGCGGTTTGGAGCGCCTCAATTAGCTTGCTTTCAATGAGATTGTTTGAGGCTAAGAAAGTCTGCAGCAGGGAATTTCCTCTCACCCCTCAGTTCCAAACAACAGCTGTCCGGGTTTTTTTTGAGGAAACCAGCTCTGGGTTTTGTTTTGTGTTGGGTTTTTTGGTGGTGGTGGAGGAAAGGGGGGTGGTTTTTTGTCGTTTGGGTGTTTTTTTTTAGTAGACCACTTCATCAATGCATTATGCCTAAATGAATGGCCAAGACTGGCACTCTCAGCAATTCTTCCCAACATAAAGTGGTTACTCCTGTAGTATAAACTGCTTTCTAAGGAAACATGACCTGGAAGTTGAACTTGCTTACAAGAGGACTAAATCAATGCTCAAAAAGAGCAACAGCTTCACATTCTCTGAAAAGTTGCCACTAGGCATCATTCGCACATCTTGTAATAAAAACAAAGTAGAACGCTGTGTGATGTATTTACGAACCTTTTACTGTGGGCAAGGCACTTAGCAATGAGAGAGCTTTACGAGCTACCAATTAAACAATCTGAATTTCTCCAGCACGAACTCTCAGTAGGAGAACCCTAGAAAACCACCCCAGGAGGGGGGGGGGGGGGGGCCCAGCAGTTCGGATTCTCGGAAAGCCTCCTGCCAACAATGGATATATTCTTGAAAAGGGCTCTCTTCCAGCACTTGTTAAATTCCTCCGAGGGGAACCTCTAGAGACGTGAACTTTCAGAAGAGGGACACGCTCTGTGAGGTGAAGAGGAAAAACCATGGGGGACAATTTGCTTTACAAACACATTAACTCAGTAATTTCTATAATTTCTGTAAAATCTGTAATTTCTCTTGAGGCTGTGATTTACACAGATCTTCAGCCTTTACTTCCCAGCTGGACTCGTGCCACACAAACAAATTATAACTATTCAAACACTGAATAAGGCATCAAGCCGGGCACATGCGTTACTTCTAAATAAAAGAAATAAAGCCTTTAGATAAATAGATAAATAAGTAACTAAATAGAAGAAAAGACAGGCAGATGATTTTGATAGGCAAAGATCGCTGCAGAGGGAACTTTCTCCCCTTTGTAGCAGGATGATTTAATCTTGACTTGACAGGACGGGTGTTACATTACAGTTCCAAATTCACCCCTCTTTCCGTCTTTTTTTTTTTTCTTGCAAAACAGCCAGGGAAAAAAATGCAAAAAGACACAGAAGAATTTCTCACGACAGCGTTTGACTCATTAATAGCTGTGATAACACAACAGGCTGTCAAAGGAAACCATCTCATTCCTATACAAAGCCACGCAAATGCCTGAAGGGATCTGCCCACATGTCTGCAGCTTCCCTATTAGTGCCCTAGAGCAATCCAAGCAAGCTGCCAGCCAAGGCTCTAACTATATTGGATTAGTTTCAGGCCTTCATTTTTAGCGAGTCATCACCCCCTTAACGGCAGATGATGCCCTCTAGTTGGAATCAATGTGAGTGACCAGCTCACAATAGGCCGGATTAATGATGAAAAATGTGTAGTCAGCCTGGAGGGTTTTGGACATTTATCACCCACTGGGTCTGCCAAGCGCTGGGCTGCCCCCTGACTCATCAGAGTGACACCCACCCTGCCTTAAAGAGCGGGTGCTGGCGCTGTGATCCGGCTTAATGAGCCCCGGGCGAGGGAAGAGGCGGAGCACCGCGGCTCAGGGCACTGCCACCCTGCAGCTAAACGCTGTCTGAAATGTCCTCCTCCATCCCCTCTCCTGCAGACGGTGCACGGCAACTACAGCGAATCTTTCCAAGTACAGTGTAAAAAAGTCGCAGTGGAAAGTAGAGAGTTAGTTGTCAGGATAGAAAAGCCAGGCAATAATCTGCGTGCAAACCTATACTGAAAAATTCCTCTTTGCCAATTCATCCAAGGGAAGCAACTTTCTGACAGGCGAGTGAAACCTCATCGCAATGTCAGCAACGTAATGAAAGGTGGGCAAGTAGGTTTTGTGTCTGGTTCATAAACATTCACCTCAGTTTTACATGCCAGAGGAGCAGTGTCTTGTTGAAGTAAGGGAATCTGCATCATACATTGGAGACTTCTTCCTCTAAACTTCCGATATTATGAAGGACTGTCTACAGTAACTCACTCTAAAACAGAGATGCACCAGCCCCTACGTGGATGCTGCTTCCAAAGTTACCCTTTCAGGTGTCTGAAAGGACACCACAGGGAGGTTAGATTTATGAACATGGTGGGTAGAAACTGTAGAGGTGCTGGAAGAACGTGCGTTTTCAGAAGCAGCGTTGTAGGGAAAATGAAGCACTGCCAAAATATATACAATCAGGAGTTTCTCCCAGAAACCCAATTAGGAACGATGACCTTATATTGGATTTTAAAAAATGAAATCGTAGGCCTGAAATTAGGCACGAGGTGGATGAGAGATGTTCTAGTATGTAAAAAAATACTTAATCATGTGGGTAAATGCTTTTCTTTTGAGGCTTGATACCTCTCTATCTGTTCTGCATCGATTTATTTTCACAATCATCAAAGAATATTCTGTCAAGAAAAAAGAATCAACAAAATGGACTCGTTACCACAACTAACAGCTTGCTCAAGGCCCATCTCATTTTTAGAAGGAAATGATGGTTTTGGCCTCCATTTAAAAACTGTAAGGGCAATCATACTGGATTTTTTGAAAATTCCTAACTTTAAAGGAGCAGACAGCCTTGGAAGAGCAAAGCAAGGTTTCCATATAAAGAATTTACCATCCATTCAGACAGTTTTCACTGCTTGACAAGAAAACAAATTATTCTCTCAACTGACTTTTTCATAAAAAAAAATAGTATGTTTAAAAATCATACAAAAGCCTGCACATTAAATATGAAATGTCTGTAATCTTGCTTTCCATGGCAATCAGATCTGATGAAGTGCTTTGGCTTGGCAAATGTCCTAAAGACCCTAGAAAAACAGTCATTATGTTTTGAACATTTCAAGAAGATCTCTTCATATTTAATGAAGTTATTTTCTCTGCTACTATGAGAGATACAGCAAATTCCTAAATCATAAATTGAGGTTCAAACTGCTAATCATGCTTATTTAAAAAAAAATACTTGCAAGATTAGTAACATTATTAAATCACAAAAGAGCTCGTTCAACCTAACCACGTCAAAATCTTTAATAGCTACCTTAGACCTCTTCTGCCATTCACAGCAGTCTTTCCTTCTCATGACAGCCATTCTAAATGCAGAAACGAGGGAGGCATGCCCATTGTTTTGGTTTAAATTGCAGCCTTATTCCAAACAAGGAGCAACACCCCACCATGCTGCAATGGGATCAGAGCTGTGTTCAGAATGGGCTCTCTGTGGGCCTCCTCTTCCAGGACAGCCACACACTGGTGTGCAGATACAAGAAGGGTCTTGTATGGTACCAGCCCACCGTGGAAAACACATGTGGCCTGAAAACCCTTTGGTAAATTCAATATAGTAGAATATCATTCCTTACGAAGTGCTACATCATCTCCAACCCAGCAGTCCTGATAAATGGCCCTTTCTGTTTAGCTCACTGCACATTTTAAAGTGAAGAATAATCATATTAGTGCAGCCACCAATTCTGCATGTAACGTATCATATTTTGAAATTATTCCATAAAAAAGGGAAACAATAAATTTGCTGTAAAATTAAATAAATGATCTAAAATTTTCTCACCTCTGTCCATTTTCAATTGAATTCAGTATTCATTGCATACTATAGATTTTATTCTCAGATAAATCTTACACACTACACTTCACCAACTTGGTTAAACTATGTCACCTCCAAGAATTCTCAAAACTTTTGTTCAACTCATTGCTAAGGACATTAGCATCATCTCCACTTAAGCAAAGATCTTAGTCATGTCCACAGCTGTGCCTTGAATCATCAGGCCATCATCTTTCAGAAAGGGAAATGTCATTTATAACTTTTACTGTCTTTGTTTAGCCCATTTTACCTGTCATCTTTATTGATATCACACTGGAAGAAATTTAAAAGTCCACCGTAATTCTTATTAACAGGAACAAGGATTTGTAAAAAAAAATTTTCTGTTTTTTTTTGTAAAGCTTAGTTAAAAAGTCTCACAGACGTAATTTTGGGGTTTGCTCAGTCTTTTCTTTCTGTTTATTAACCGTAAAGGGAACTGGTAATTGTCTGGACCTCCTGAGATTCTTCTGAGTACACAGAATTGTCAGAAATATGCAAGTGTCATCTGTTTCCGTAACTGAGCTTTATAAATATCCCTTATTCCCTATTTCAGTTTTTTTGGTCCACATTTTCTAATTTTCCTTTGCCATGTAGTTACTTTCTATTCTCACCTGTCTAATATCAAAACCCACAAAGCCTTGATAATCCTTGATTTCACCCAGGGCGAGGTCAAGGTGAGGAGAGGGCAGCAGTGGGGCCGTGTGTCAGTCTGTCCTCTCCGGAGGCCGACGGTCCTGTCTGTCTGAGGTCATGAGTTAAGAGATTTGTGATCTCACCCCAATCCCTGGTGGACATTCAGCTGCATTATGAACCAACTACACAATTAACAATCTCCACAGGAGTTGAGGCCTAGGAATGCAAGTCAGGGTTAAGGTTCATGAGCTGAGCCATTCTGCAGTAGTTTATATGCTTTTCCAGCATATAAACCAGCTATGTTTGCTAAATAAGTGAGTAAGGAAAGAAGGAACTAATATGCTTTCTCAAAAAAAGAAAACACCTTTTCCAAAGGTGTGCCATTATATTCCAACTCTACTCCTTATCCAGAAACCCACCTAGTAAAGTTGCATTGCAAAGGCTCTCATTTTCTTGAACTCATTCTGGTTTTTTTTCCCCAGGTACTGTTGGCTGAAATTCTGGTGCTACTGAAATAAATAAAAGTAGCATCTTCATTCACTGTATGCTTTAACGAGAAACAATGTATTATTTTAGATAGCAAAGTGTGAAGTGCAATGCCCAAAGCTGAAGACAGGGCATCTGCAGATGAAAAGTACAATTGAGCTTTATGGCAAAGTCCAATGGATCTGATAAAAACCTGGGGATTTTTTTTGATTTTGGCTATTACAATTTACATCAACTAAGTTTATTCCACTGTAAATTTTCTCATTTCTTTCCAGCAAAAGAAAGCTTTTGTCAGCACTCTCACTCCCTGGTAAAATGGTAACCAGTTTGGGTTATTGTTTTATTATAAACCTGTTTATGTAGTTTCTCTTCACAAACAGAAAAGACCTCCTAACACTCCAACAGAGCCTCAGCCTGGGACATGACCAGCATCAGCCAACTAAACAATTCATGTCTGCCAGGAAAGGCAGAATCTGAGCAAGTCAGTCCTGTCAAAGAACTTGAAAATGAGTTATGGCCACAGAACTAGACAGGAGCTGCTGAGAGAACAGCGGAGCAATAAGGGAAAACCTATGCTTTTTCAAGGATGAAAGATGATGTTTCCTCTGATACTAAAAAAACCCCAAAAACCTCTTGTCAGGTTTAGCACATGGGACTGTGAATCCAGGTATGTCCCCTACTACTGCTTTTGTTCTAATTCTTTCTTTTCCTTCATACATATTCTAATTATTGAGCTTACAATGTTGTGAACAGTGCCAAGCTGACATGCACAAAAAAGACCACTGCGCTTCCTCTAAAGGAATGCTGAAGGTTAACTACAGCTTGTAACTCTGCAACTGACCTATATATGTTACAAGCATAAAAATGAAGTTTATTCCTCTCACACACCTACCAAGGAGGAAAGGGATAAGCACAGTATTTACACAGCTCTATAAGGAATACCTCCTTCGCTTCCGACTTCAAATTGAATCTATATTCAGAGTTCCATTTTATTTTTCTTTACTGCCCTTCACAAAGGGACTGAAACATTTCTGCAAATAACTTTACACCCCAGAGCAGACAAGGAGGAGCTGTCCTCATCCACAATGAGAGCTATCTTTCCAGGAGATCAATATATCTGAGGAATGAAGCATTAACATTTTTACAATAAATAACCCCCCACCTCCAGGTGGGAGGTGGGCAGGACAACCCTATCGCTGTCAGACACTTTTCAGGAGGACTGGTACTCCAGAAAAGGTGGCAAAATAAAACTATTTTTGCTTTTTGTCAGTGCTCTGTTACCTCTCCTCAACTCAACCCTGCAGCAGTGTCCACACAACTGCTAGAAATGGGCATGACCATTCCTGGAGAGAAGCAGCAATTGTCTCCTCCGTCTCCCTTTCCCGGGATGCCCTCTGATGGGTTTCAGGGAGGTCAGAGACCAAAGGCACATCTGGCAATAACACTCCTTCTTTCTGCTCAGATTTGTGCCCCTTGAGGATGGCCTTGTGTGCTACAGCAAACGTGGCAGTGTATACCTGCTGCACTCTGAGTAGAAATGATGACAGTCTGTCTGAGGAGAGAATTCTCCCCCTCCCACTCCCCAGATGAATCGTGAGATAAAAGCTTAAAGGAAAAAAAAAAAGAGGCTAGTAGGTCAGGTTTTGTGTACTTTGCTTTCAGAATGATTATCCTTGTCTTAAGAAATTTCTGGTTGAATAAGCTACAAATCACAGCTCTAAGTGAAGCACTGTATGGCTGGGTAGTCACACTCCTTAACGTGTAACTTCACCTGCTGCAAATGAAACATAAAGTAGCTTTCAAAGCTGCACAATGACACAATTCGCCAATTTCCAGGATACTTCACTCCATTTTAAATTTATCATAAAAGTGCATTTGTGTCCAATTACTACACTTCTGCATTTATACCACTACTCTAGAAATGTGTAAAGTGTTTTCTATAATATAAATGAAAGATAACAGCTTGCACCTCCTTTATGCAAGTTTTGTACTACGTAGTCTGAAATAGTTACAAAACTACATGGTCTGAGTTAGTTACTAAACTATTTTGAAATGATTGTGAGGAACAGTTGGCAAAAGGGTCAAACCAATTGTAACTTCATCCATATCTTATATTCAAAATACTGGGAGTCACCAGTCCTTTTGAAAACATGTTGTACTCATTTGAAAAAATAAACCATTAATTTTAGCTATTTTGTTACAAATAATCAAGTTAATCAAGAAATGGAGAAGCAAACCCCTGAGAAATTCACAGAGCGCAGAAGAACTCTACATTTTCTTATGACAGTTACTGGCTTTCTGACACAATTTACACATCCAGGATGAAATAATACTGACAAGCAGCCCTGAAACCTTGTAGCAGGAGAAGAAAAAAGCCTGTGAGCAACCTTTTTCTGTGTATAAGGTCACCTGCTGATCTAATAGCAAAGATCATGGAATGACTTGCAGTAACAGTAATACTGGTACCTCTTTTTGCTGCTGGTCTATGGGATCTAAAAAAAAAATTCTGTTATGAGAAAGAAAGCAAAAAAAAAATGGAGAAAATGCCTATAGCTAAGGTGGATTTCTCAAAACAAAGGAAGCAGAAAATGCAAAGCCCCAGGCTTGCAATATAGTCACGCCTCCCTTTTCATACGTACTCAGAAAAACTAATAACATGAATTTTGTGGGCAGGGTTTTTAAATTTTTTTTAATATATTTTTTATAAGATCAATTATACGAAAAGCCATCTTGCAGTAAGACCCTGTGCCTGCCAGGGCTTTGAAGAAGCACTGCTTGCAATTGTTATTTGTTTTTCTTACAGAAGGCTCCCTGAAAACACCAAGAAGGGCTTACAAAACCCAAGTCCAAGTTTCACTGGATTTGCCAGCAGAACAATTTTTACAGCATAGAAAAGCCTTGATGACTAAGTAAGCAGGCCAGACATAAAGGGTTCAAACAACTTCCCCCATCAAAGGTGTCTCTATCGTTTCCTTCAGGTTTGCCCTGCATCCATGTTAGGCATCCAAGATTACTGTTGTCATGGACTCCACACCCAGCAGTATGGGAAGCCTTTGGCTGTCCCTGGATCCTGAGATCTGGCCTTAGGTCAGCTCCCAGCCTGAGCTCCTGCCCTTTCACTCACTGCTTCTCTGCTGCCACCAGGCACTCCACATCCTCACCCCGGCCTCGCCTCAGACCTCCTGCAGCATGTTTTTGGGAAGCACCAACAACCCCCTACCTACAAAGCTGCCCCACAGGCAAGGGCACAGCAACCAGGACAAAGCAAAGGAGGAACCTTCTGCCACACCACTGGCTTGCCAGCTGCTAAAACTCACCATACCTGTCTCAGCTTTGTTCAGAAAGCTTTTCATTCTGATGTGGACATCAGGATGAAACTGGCCAAAGTTTCATTGGATGGAAATTCCTCACCAAGGGGCCCCCACAAAGGGAGTGCACAAGGTCCCACACTGTGAAAGCAGCAGGTACTGCCCACGTGCCTGAGAGCCCAAAGAGGGTGGCAGTGTGGGCAAGAGAGGTGTCCTGGCAGCTCAAGGCTGCTGCTGATGTAGCTGCTGCCAGCTGTATTATTTTCAGTCAGTTGCCTCCATCTGCACAACTTCAGGGTGGGGAAAATAAAGGCAAGGGCTCTTATGGCTAAGTTGTCTTTTGAGAAGTCTAAGTGTCCTGGATAGGAAAATGGGAAAGATCTTTTTCACCAAAAGAGGAAGCTTTAAATCACATCAGGTACCACCATATCAGACTCACAACTAAATGTGGAGTCCAAGCTCCACTGAAATCACTGGCAACAAATCCTGTATACTTCAGGGGGCACAGGATTTTGCCCAGGGACAAAAATTATGAAAAGTACTACTACTACTAATTTTAAAAATAAACAATATTCACTTTTTATGGTCAGAGATTATAAGAACAACCAACAATATTCAGAGAGTGCAAAGCAAGAAATATTTGGTACTGCTACCTAATCTGACATCTTGAATATTCAGACAACTAAGCTATACCTTTTTTTCTTCTGTTTCTGTCCTAGTTAGAACAGCTGGGACCGCTTCATCATTGGATGGGTGTAGCCCAAAACTGTGTATTCTATAGCCCTCCATGCCATTTCCCAGAAACTGTTGTCAGTAGAGGCCTGCGAGGTGCCCTCCCCGCCCCCCATGCTCCTGTCCTCATGCCCTTTTGTGGAATTCCCTGACTGAGCACCCTCACACCCTTTTATGGAATTCCCCACTCTGAGGGAAGGATTGAGTATCCTTTTATGGAATTCCCTGCTCTGGGGGAGGGGCTAAGCATTGCTGCCTGAGCTGGAGAATATATAAACCTGGAGGTTCAGAACCTTTGCACCTCTCGTGGGATCCAGAGGAGGACTGCAGCTCACTGCTCTCAGCCAGACTGAGACCACCACCCTCAACTCAACTGCAATCACCACTTTGGCCGGACTGCAGCAGCTCTCCCACCAGCAGGTTTTTTTTTTTCCCCTCTCCCTTTGCTTTGGACTCGGGGGGGGGGGGCCCAGGGAGCACCATTTTGTTTGTGCCCTGGGGTGCCAGGTTGTACATTTGGGTTTTGTGGGTTGAGACCAATTGCTTGTCTGTGTAGTCGTGCTTATTGTATTATTTTATTAAATTGTTATTCTGACTTGCAATCTCTCTTTTGAGTTGAGTTCATTTCCCCTGCTGGTTAACTTTTAAACCAGCACAGTTTCTTTTGCTTTCCAAACGAAATATCCAAAGGTATGATAATTAGGCTTAGTTAAAAGAGTTAGAAAGTTCCTCTGGACCCATTTAAATCACTTTGAACAAAGTTTATTTGGACTTGACAGAAGTGATTACACAGATATTAACCTAAATCTACATGAGAACCGTGCCTCCAGAGGATCCACACTGAGATGCACCAGTTTAAATTTAAAAAACTGAAAAATTTTATGGGTAAATAAACTAACTGCTTGGACACACAAGAATTTGTGAGAAAAGTGTGTGTTATAACACTCTAGTTCTTAAGGCATTAAGCATGGTTTTAAACTTTTGCAACAGTGGAGTCATTTACATTTATATTTACTATAATAAAGTTTTAACTTTATATAGTTTGATTTCTTATACTGAAAAGTCTTTAAAATATCTACAATGTTTTATTATACTTATGACAAGCAATTCAGTTCACAATTTTACTGGACAAACTCTTGTATTCTAAATATACTACTGTCTTCATTATGGCCTCATTAAGGTCATTGACAATCTACCATATTGTTATTCATTGTTTTTCATTAAAAGCTGCTTTGTTATTACTTTAAATTCCACAAACCTCTTGTTTAATGAAATCTTACAGACTCCTACAAGAATTAATTCTGCAGCAGTGTATTACAGTGGCATGGAGCAGCTTTTTTCTTTTTCAGGCAAACCAAGTTAATGATGCAATTTCATCTTCATCACTATATTACTTTGCATTTGCAGGGGGGGACAGGGCATGTTCACACAAAGGCACAGTTCAGAAAACATTCCGTAATTCCAGCATGTCATTGTGTGCATAAAAGAAACTTCTATCACAGATTATTGATCCGGGGAAGTCAGAATTATGTTTCCTCAATCTTCAGTTGGCTTTTGGCCTTCCCAGTAAATTATGAAAGAATACAGTTATAATCCAGTTTCCCTTTCAGTCCTTTTTACACTCATTACAGCTAGAAGCAATTACCATGCCAGAGGCTTTACTGTTTGAACTATGTGCCTAATTTTTAATTGAAGTAAACACTATTAAAACCATAAATACAAACTCACTCCCATCTGCAGGCTCACTTAAAAACAGTGAATGTATGCAGTACAGGGACTTAAAATCAGATGGCACAAAATGGGAAAACTTTATTTGTAGATCATTTTCTCAAACGGATTTTAAACCGTTAATGTGCTCTTAACTTTGTACTCTTCAGAATAATATGAGATACTATCTTCGTGCACTGTAAACAAAACAAATCATTATATAAATCTCTTTATTAATGCAGGGCCCTGGAGGGATTAAGAACTCATAGAAACACTGTACAACCACACATTTCCAGTTTTATGATTTAGTACTGTAACCAACATTATAAGTATCTCTGATTTTTATACTCTTTTACATGAAAATTCCCACAATACTTTCATAGTGGAGATGACAATGACATAGGTCATTTTTTCCCCTCTGTATCAAAAGGCTGATACAGAGTTTTACTGGTGAACAAAATGCAACAGTTCAGTATTTACTGACAAAAATACTTCAAGCTACTACACTATCAGATCTGATGGACGGCGAAGCAAATATATCATCTGTATGAATAATGCAAAGTCATCATCAAAAAATAATACAGATACGAAACAAGAAACCAGTATCTTCAGTGAACACGCTGCTTCCACACTTCACCAGCTTTAGAGTGCTCACTGATGACTGCTTTTTGGCTGTGAGTTTGTGGGGGGTTTTTTGTCCCTTAAGGAAATTAAAATCCTCACAGTTTCCAGTCTACCAAGCACTGAAAGAAAGCTAAATTACTTGCTGATTTTAGATTTTGCAAAGCAGGCTGATGTAATCTGTGCAGGGAGAAAAAAAATGCACACTTTACAATTAATGGCATTGTCTCTTGAGATGCAGGTGTGTTGTCCACTGATATGGGTGTCTCTAGAGTAATTATTCTTTACACCAATCTTAACAAGCAGGATCCTAATTACCAACAGGCATTCGGGCACAGGGTTGTTTAGACAGATTTAATGCAGTTCACTATTGTGAGTTTGCAAAAAGTAGCCTTGTAGAACAGCAGTTTTCTTTATGTCGTGAGTTAAGCCACTGTCACAAAGGATTAAAAGAAAATTCACAGCACCTTCACCAGAGGTTGAGTAGCTGTCCTCATGGTTGCTGCATTTCAATGTTTGTTTTAAATGAATTAAAAATTTTAGCATGGTTTTTACCCTGCAATTACTTGTAGAAGATAATTAATACAACTAATCTTTATTTACATGAGACACCACAAAAAACCACCCTCTCAGTGCTTCAGAGGTGCTGATTTACAGGGGAGAGGGGAAAGGGAGGGAAGTGCAAAGTCTGGTACCACTTTCTGGTACCACTTTCAATTCAGCCAAGCCTGCAGCTTCTAGGGGCTTGAACACAGATATGCATCCTTTCCCCAACCACAGCACAGCTGCATCCAGCCCAGTGTCACTGGAGTTCTCTCCTTGGCTGTGTTTTTCCTCATGGCTATCACCTCTACAGAACTAAGGAGTTTTCCCACAGGAAGCCCCACTGCACTGGGACTAGTTCTGTTCAGCTCCTGCCACTAGAGCCATTCTGCCCTGGGCTTTTATCTCGAATCTCAAAGGTTTGAGCAAGACCATGTCACCCCTGTTTGCATGGGAGTCCTCCAAGGAAAACACAGGTGCACCAGGAAGTGGTTTCATGGTTCAAAGCTGACACAATTCTCTCCCAGGGACAGATCCAAAGCCCGTGAAAAACAGGGGATTTCTTTTCCCCGTGAACTTCAACGGAGTCTGAACCAGAGTCAGTGTGGAATTCAGTCTGTACCTCAGGGCTGGAGTGAAGCAGCACTGCACTGCTACAAGCCCTGAGTTTTAGTAAAGTCCTCTTGTTATTCAGTACCTGGTAGCATCAATTCTCAGGATCCAGATCAAATGCCAATTTACAATCTGCCTACCAGATAAAAAATCTCCTATAGGTTTAATTTATTAAGTACACATATATACTTCCTGTACACATGCACTTCACTTTGAATTCAGCTGTGTGTCATTGACAAGTGAATTTTAGTGAGCAGTAAGAGTATTTCATTAAAAAAAAAAATCTTGTGTAAAATGTAAAAAAAAAAAAAAGAAAAAAAAACAGAAAAAGACCCCTTGTATTGTCTAATAATAAAGCTGTCTAGTTATACATTTCTTGCCTGGTATATGTAACTATTTACCAACCAGACCTTCAGATGAACTAGCAGATTTTGTGAAGCAGGTCTTTAGTGGTTTAGCATATCCCTTGATAAGTATGTATTTGTTGAAACACAAGCAGACCTACAACTTCATCGTGAAACACAGCTGAAATTTCTTCCAGAAAAAAGTAGAATTCTGACCAGAGCACAGTATGGCAAAAATAGCAAAAGCAGAAAATGTCGAAACCAGCATAAGGATACTGAGTTTTAAATGTTTGTGACAAAAACTGAGATCCCATCCATTACAAGTAAAATATGAAGATCTCCTGCAGTACTTCAGCTCTACTCCTCCTTCCTATAGGCCCTACCAATACACAGTTCATCAACTGTGCAGGTAATTAATGCTCAGCCTTTTGATTAAGTCTTATTACAAGCATCAACTGTCATAAAGTACACAAAATGACACATTTGGTATAATGAAAACTCATACACCAGCAAAGTCCAGCAAGCTGGAAGAAATCTCTTCATCTAAACTGATGTTTCAGCTTTTTGAGCCTGAAGAAAATCTAATGGTCTGTCACACGTCACTCATGCTGGCAGTGGCCTGAAAGGGTTAACAGAGACCAGCCATCCCTGCCCACCCTCGGTGGCACTTCTGATGTTGCCAACTTTCTCAGAGTGTACTACAGCAAACCTCCTCTTACTCTCCCCCCAGACCACAGAGGCTTTGGAACACAACTTTGTTATCATTTACTCATTCTCTCTTCACCCACATCTCTTCAGGTACGCTCTCGTTACACATCCATTACAGCAGCCTTATCCTAGAAGCCTCTGAATTCAGCACCACATTATTGTCACTGAGCAGAGATTTCCATGAAGTCCACCTCAACTGCTGTCAGGACTTCTGTCCACATTTTTATGGAGGATGATCACAGCACGACAGTTTCCCGTATGCCAGACAAAATCTGGGGAGACATACTGCTTTGATCCTTCCCTTACATCTATTTTGATAAATTATTCAGTGCTCGAGTACTGTTCTGGCTTAATTAATTTAATTAAATCATTACACTGAGCAGCTATAAGAGCCTGAATACATCTGCATGATTTTAATATCCCTTACACTAGCTCAGGGATATTCTGTTGTGAGGAAAACATTGCCCTGCAGCAAAATGAAGAACAGTATCACTCAATCTGCCCAGCAGCGTGGTGGTACTGGCTCAGTCCCTGGCTCCTCTGCTGCATCACTGTGCATAAGTCCCCTCTTCATTAGACCCACCCGTCAACAGAAATAAGCTCACGCAGCCCACCCGCCCTGCTACCAGGAACATGAGTGTGATATCCAGGCTTACATGAACCTCTACAGTAAATGGGGAAATTAAATGCACTTTCTCCCAGCAGTCACATCTCTGGATGGGCTTTGTTGTAGTTTATACTAACTTATGCAAACAGACACAGAGATACAGGTAATTACACTCCCTCCCCCCCATAGTTCTTGCCTTCACATCAGGAAATATTCCCAGGAACAGACAAAATAAGACTGGTGTGCATTTCCTTAAATTAGTTTCCTTTCTTGTTTCCACTAAACATTCCTTTTCCTACATCAGCATCTCCAGAATGGTTCAGGACTTCTGTTCTCAAGTTTCTGGACTTTAAAATCTGTCCTTTCCAGTTCTCCACCTCTGATGAGTGTTCAACAACCTAACCAAGCCTTCTACTTTGAACTCATGTTCATTTTGCTCTTCTGCCCAACCCAGAGCTTCTGGGAGCCTCTCCTGGATTTTACATCTATTCCAAAGTAACTCTGAAAAGCCCATAGTAGACACAATTCACACAAAATACAAAAATAAGCATCATCCTCCATGAAACGTGACTGTTTCTGCATTTGAATGGTTTCAAACTACACAAAAATGACAGACCAAAGGCTCACATGCTGCACAAACCTCCTTTCTTTTTTCAAGGTTTAGATAAATACAGGAAAAGTCATTTAAGAGTTATGCCAATAAACTGGACAGAGGGTGACTGTTTTCCCATGCTCAAAGGGCTTGAGCATTCCTAAAGGCAGACAGAGGCTATCAGCAGACTTACAGGAGGGCTGACAAACCTGACCTCCTCATGAACAACCTCACTGAGTGGTTAGGGCAGTTTAAGCCTCAACAGAATCCCCAGAGTGGCTACGTAATTTTACAAATACTTTCAAATGCAGACTGCCTTTAGCTAAAGCAGTATCAAACACAATCCCACAGTGCTAACCAATCTGCACAATTAGTCAGAATTCATAGGTTACACACAGATTCTTCAACTTTCCCATGGAATAGGAGTAGAATAAATTCTCATGTAACAGGAATTACAATATGGGAAAAAGCCCCTCCTCCCATGCCTAATGCTAAGGGAGGACATTTTTAGAGAGACTGGCCAACTGCAATGGTCAGGTTCTTCAACAGATGCCACTTGATCTCCTCTGAAAGATTCAAACAACAGTTGGGGTTAGTGATGATTTGGGGAACTGTTTGCTCTGTCTGTGGTATGACTCTTTCCTACTGTAACTATTTACAGTTTGAATATTTCATTGCACAGAAGATCCAAGTCACCACGGGATATGAAAAACACATGGTGTGAACGCATGAAAAGCCAAAAAGTGAAAAACCTCATATCCCTTATCTCCTAAACCAACTCAAATTTTGTACAAAATCTCTTCTCTCTATTTTGAACCAGTGGCCATAGAATAAGATGAGATTTCTCTTATAAGCACCTGAACTAACCAATTTCCTGGAAATAGAATCATACTGAAGTTGCACAAATGCAGTCCTGAAAGATTTTTAAAAATTACTTCAGTTACAGTTCTCCCTCCTCTCCTGTATTTTTTTTTCTTTCCTATTTACCGGCTTACACTTGAAGCTGCAAATCATATATCCCCGTGAACGTGCTCGATAACATTCTAGAGCAAAAAAAAAAAAATAATCTAAATTAATTCACTGCATGAATGAATCTAAAAAGCTAACAGCATCAATAAAGCACTATCAATATCAAATCTGTCAAAGCAAAGAGGGGGAGGCCAGCAAAGAGCTCTGGCCCTGCAAACTGCTTGCCTGTGGCAACTGTAGAAACGTGGACTCCCCGTTGTGAGACTACACCAGTGATGTTCCTTTCCACGTAGAACACGTTGAAGAATTGAGACTTTTCTGTAACTTGGAAAATTAATACTGTGATTTAGTCACCAGGTAAACATCATTTATACCTTTTAAAAAAAAAAAAAGTCACTCATCGAAGCTTTAAGAGACTGCCTTGAGTTACAGCTTAAAAAAACTAACAGTCCTTATCAAGTTGCAGCTAAAACAAAGCTTTACTGCCGGAAAGCCATCAGAGAGTTCCCCTTTTGTGGTGCTGCAGCCTCGTTACAAGTGGTTTGCTAGTAAACATAAGATTAAATGTTCGCTCTAGATCTCATCAACGCTAAACACAAGGCTGAAATGTCCGTGGCTCACTTCCAGGCAGCAAATTAGAGAGTAATCGGCGGTGTTACTCCAAACAAGGTCTGATGCTTTTATCGACTGCATCACCATCTCATGCAAAACCTAATGTTCAGTCAATAGCTCCCGTTGGAGGGGAGCCACTAACTCACTGCTCCTGTCAGGATCCCTTATCTCGTTACAAATGGACTGCAGTTAGAGCAACTCTATATCCTCAGCACAGTCCTGCTCAGCTGCAACTTTCCTGCACACACTGACCTCCACGTGCTGCTGTCCTGCAGCTCTCAGGTCTGCTCCCTCTCCAATTCCCTTCTGCGACTCTTTCGGCACGCTATTTTTGTGCAAAATATGTAGTTATTCGAAACCACCACTTCAGTAACAGCAAGGGAAAGGAACAGTTTCAGAACCTCTGGAAACATCCTACATAAGGACAGTTCATGCAAGTTATAAGCACAGCAGATACTGATGCACTTTGCAGCACCTGGAATAGGGCAGGCTGGCGAGGGATACATTTTCATCTGCTTTATAACTGCTCTGGGGTATGGGTAAAGCCAACACACAGACTTGCCATATATAAAACGCCACACTTTCAGCTGTCTCCCAGCCAGAGAAGCATGTCTCAAATTGTATAGGCTAAATCTGATCTCAAATAAGGCTGAGATTCAAAGGTGGCAAAATGTATCACAGTGCTGAGCATTTCTTTGACTAATGTTTGATATCCCCCACATGCAGAAGCTGTTGCTTTAGGGGAAGGTGTGCCCTTAAACTAAGTGAAGGAAAACAGGAGTCAGAGTGGATGGGAGAAAGCCTCTATGAGTACAGAACTTACCTTTGCCTGGAATACCATTTGTTCACTCTCCACATGACTTATTTTTTTTCCTTTTCTTTTTGTTTTACCACTATTGGAATCCACTTCCCTCCACTCAGAAGATACCACAAAGAACTCCCTCGCAGAAACAGGCACTTAGGTCTTGTCTTTCAACAAATAAACAAGAGTTGCAAATTCCCTTTCAAAACAGAAAGAGAAGCGAAGGTGTTTACAGAAGTGAGATGAGCCCATCTTAAGCTGAGAGAGCTCAGAGTTTTCACACGGGAGACAAGAGTCCTCTTGTTCCCACTGCCCCTGAGGAGATATTTCAAGCCTGCAGCTGAGCTGCAGTAAGGATGTAGGAACTTCCTAAGTCGCCCCAGCTGAGTCAGACCCTCAACCAGAACAGGGCTGTGGGGGGTTGACCCCAGCTGAATGCCAGGTGCCCATCAAAGCTGCTCTGTCAGTGCCCTCCTCAGCTGGACTGGGGAGAGAAAATACAATGAAAGGCTCATGGATGGAGATAAAGTCATGGAGAGATCACTCACCAGTTACTGTCACAGACAAACCAGCCTCGGCATGGGGAAATTAATTTAATCAGAGTAGGGTAACAAGAAATAAAAATTAAGTCATGAAACACCTCCCCCCCCCCCCCACTCATTCCTTCTTCCCAGTCTCATCTTCAATCCCAATTTTCTCTACTTCTGCTGTAGCCTCGTAGCTACCAAAACTGTGCCACACAAACCCAATACAGTCCTAGATCCTTATTTTTTCCCTCAACACATGGATTATTCAAGAGTCCTTAACATACAGGGAAAAGACCAAAAACTAGTGATGAAACTAAGAACTCTTTTGTAGGAAAGCCAAAGCTGGTCAAACAGCCACACATTTCCAAAGTGCTAAAAGGCACCTGGAAAGTTTTAACTGAAATATGTAATTAGATGACTTTGAGAAGGAAAATGTTATTCAGCGACTAACAATCTTTTTCTACCATGTAATGGTGACAGGCACAAAGGAAAGTGCTCCTATTAGAGAACACCAGTGAAGAAGCAGACACAACAGGGATAAAATGAGAGAAGAAAAAATATGATGAATGTCTTACAATTGATACGAATATTTTCGACTAATCCCGCTGGGGCTTATGAAAACTCACTACTGGGAAAGTAAAATCATGGAGAATCATCAGAGAATCAAAGCTACTGAGTTTGTTGTACAGAGCCCTTGTTTGCAGTATGTGTAATTATACCATGCTACTGGCTCATCAGGAAAAAAAACAACCAACCAAAACAAAAATGAATTTTAAAAAGACAACTGAATTAATTTGGAAAGTTCCATACTATCTTTGTCTTTTTTAACATTACTGAAACTTAAGAGATTAGTCAGTGAAAAGGCTAAGTAGAAATGACTGCCTAAATATTATGAGCCAGTATTTTAACAAAGAAAGCAAGCAGTATAAGCTGTGGAGATTTCCTCATACATTCACTGGGAAGTGGAGTTCATTTGCTGAATTATGATTTCAGCAAATTCAGGCCAAAGATACAGTGGCCTCTCTTCTCCTAAAACTGACCAGACACAAAGGCAGAAGAACAGAGACTTTGATTTACTAATTCAGAAAGCACACTAGCCTGGAATTCTGCCTTTTCCCAATGTTTGTGTGCTGTCAGATTAGCTTTTCAGGTAATGTAACATTCCCTTCAGGCACATTCTCTGCCACTACAGGTGCAACACGAATAAGATAAAAGGAAGATAACAAACTTAGCAGACTTTCAACTCACCAGGACATTTATTTACAAATGAAGGATCAGTGCCAGGAAAACGAAAAGAGAAATCACAGATGGCAAGAGCAGGTACTGAGCCCAAGCTTCCAGAATTGTGATACAGCCACAACTAGATGGAACAGAGTTTGTGATGTGCTCAGTCAGTCTCACACTGAGAGCTCTACAGAAACCCACCAGTTAATACTGTAGTATCAAATATTTTGTGATGCTGATAACAAAGGAACTGTATAATTCACCTGTCTACATTTATACTACTGTTTTCCACTTTAGCAGCTAGGACTTCATATAAGGCCAGTTTCCCTGTTATATGGATAAACCACAATTTAAAAAGGGATGTTCTTCATTATCATAAATCTCTCTTATTTACCCACAAAATTGCTGACAAAAGATGAAAAGAAAGAGATGCTTTCTGCACCATGCAGGCTAATACAGTCCCTGTCCTCTACTCATTAGATAGTGAAAAATTTTAATCTCAATTTTACCATTATGGAATCAGAATACAAGAGTGACTAAGTCAAAGCCTGAGAATTATGAAAAGGTCTGAAATAAATTAAGGAACTGAAATTCAAACTACCTTGTTACCTGATATATACAAGCTCATGATCCTGAGACACTAATACCAGTGCAAAGTATCTTGAGAGCAAGACAGACATGTGTTCTTGAGCAGCTCAGCAAAACATTTTATCCATCAGACTTAATGCAAATACACTAAGGTTAATCCTATTTTGCTGCATAATGCACAGACTGTTTTTGTCATGCTATTATAATATTAAAGATCTTGCTTTTCCATTTAGTAACAAATTTCTGATCTGCAAAGCATTAAAAGATCTTTCTGTAAAGGAAAAGGCTGGGAGCATTCAGACTTCTCTGACACAAACCTCTATTAAACTTTACTAATCAACTGAACAATAGAAAAAAAACCTAAAGGCCATTTTCAGAAACCAAGTCAGTCACTAATACAGGGTATGTTATCTGCATATGAATACACTTGACTGTTCTGTTAAGGGTAGGGGCTTGTAGGAAGCTAAGCACAAGGCTGCTGCAGCAAATTTAAGAAGGATTTCAAAATTTAGCTAAAAAACCCTGAAACATCCATTCCCTTTTAGTGCCTAAACCATTACACCAAGTAACTAATTAAATAAAAAAACATCAGGCAGGAAAATGTTATATCCAAATACTTTAAAAACTACACAAGGAAAACAAATCCTTTTTCCAGTCTAGTGAGGTCTGATTTTACCTCAGTATAAGTGAACAACATATTTTTAGTAAAAGAACTTCATAAATACCAGATCTTGTAATTATTTTACTTGAAGTTTTTTGTGAAAAATAATGTGGTGCTTAAAAAAAACCAAAAAATGAAAAAGTAAATGTGATTCTCTTCTTTTGATATCACTGGGCAATAACACTGTGCTACAATACATAATGTTTTATCTCCCTTGTCTGGATATGGCAAAACTCAAATCCTTTCCAAAGACAAAATGTCAGAGAGCCCAAAACCCCTCAGTCATGAGTGTTCCGGCCACTCATCTGCACACTTATTTTTTCAAGGACAGTTTTCTGACAGTTATCTGATAAAGAACTTCCTATACACATTTTTGGGCCTCAGCTATTTCTGCCCAAATTACAGATCTATTTGCTACCACACACTGTGGGAAAATATACTTTATATCAAAACGGAGGTATGAAAAATATTGGAGGCATCATTTCACTCCCAAGCCATGCTTCCATTATTACAGGTGTGTGCTTCTTTTACTCACTAGTATCCTGTATTTGCAAACAGGTATTAAAGGCTGGCTTCACATTCTGAGGCTTGGTTAAGAACTTGGCTAGCCCACAGAAAATAGAAATCTGAAGGGTCACCATTAATTTTGGAATCATACTCCTGACTGACTAAAAATGAACAGTATGTTATATTACAAATGACTGTTGAGATTTGCTGTGATCACAAGAGATAAGAGGAAGCATCTAGATTTGAGAATAATTCCTCTCGCTTTCTCTCTCTGTGGGTTTTCTTTTCCATATACAGGCAGATTAAAAAAAAGAGAAAACTCTTTCTGTGACCTACAAAAACTGATGAGAGAACTTAAGGCAAATATATTATTAAACAACAGTTAACTTAAAAAAAGGTGCCTTTCAGTAGCTATCCCAGATGATGTGGATGGAAAAATAGTTTTATTGAATCTTTGTTCCCTTGTTTTTCCCTGATATCTAAACCCCCCATTTTTGCTCTTACTATATATGCATAGGTTAGAAACCTTTCTTGCTCAGAGATTTCTTTCTCATAGAGCCTCTATTTTCAATTTTCAAGAGAACTGGAACAGTAGGAAGAAAAGCTTTCTCCTGCTGACACATTCACCTGCAGCAGAATTTCTGGCAGTAGTAAAATGATGCTTCCTAATACATAGGATGGGTTACAGTATAAACCTTTTAGAGACAGAGATGATTTTTGGCTGTTAACAACAATGGAGCAAGGGGTTTTTTTTAAAAAAAAAAAGGAAAAAAGCCACCTGTAGAAAAGTCTCTCGATACTTTTCAAACCAAATAAAGAAAATCATGCAGATGTTTCTGAAGTCACCTATGACTGCAAAGAATAAAAACCCTCCTGTCTCAAACAGGTGTGAGGACAGGGAGGTACACTTCTTAACCAGAGTCTCTTCAGGTAATAGGCATGTGCAATGAACAGGCAATAAACAAGTAATCAGTAATCTTTTCCTTTGAAACCTCTTACTTCTGTGAGAAAGCAACTAGTCCCACCCAACAGCTTACCTTTTTTTCTTAAAGTGTTGCCTCAAGTCCCGCTAATGAACTGAACAAGTGTTAATTCAAAATTAATGATTTAAAGGCTTTCAAGAGCCAAGGGAAGCACTGAGATGAACAATAACACAGATGATCTTAGAAACTCAAGGTGCTCCTTTGAGAGCCTGGAAATTCATTTCTAGGAGCGATACTGCACTGAATGAGTGCAAATGAAAATGAAAGGTCTCAAACCTTCTGATTACTTTAAAAACTTGCAACTGTAAACGTAACTTATCTTAGAAAAAAATGCTTTCAAGAAAAAAGGTGCAAGATCTGTGTTTCAGACTGTGTTTTGTGACCCCCGAAGGGTAAGAGCATGTGTGATGTAGAAATCCTACCGAGTGACTAAACAATTGATGTACAATTTGTAAGGATAGCAATTTTGCCTGTCAGTTAAGTAGAAAAATATTACAAGCCCTATTTCAGCTTGGGTAATCTTACAGAATCCCTACATATTTTGCTTTTCAAATTATTTATAAGCTCCATTTAGACCATATGAAGAAAAAGTCATTTGGACTAATCCTTTTGAGACACCAATTGTCCAATTTTCAGCAGTTTGACCATCTAAAGTTTCTCTACACTATTTAGTAATTCCAGAATGATGCTCAAATTAAACACCCACAAATGGCAATTATGAAACTCTGCCATTATTTTCAGTTGTGTTTACAAGTATGGCCATTAAAGCAGGCCCAATCTTCAGGAAAATTGCCTGGATAATAACGGAGTAGAATTTCCCCACTGTTTTGAGAAAAACACTTATTTACACTGCAAATGCTGTAAAAAAAGAATCTACTTAATGTAATAGAAATTAATATTTAAGAACCTCTGTCAATCAGAAATCTGAACTTTCACCTGAAGATGTATTGAGATCATTAAGTCTGAACAAATGCATGCCTTGAATAATTCGGTAATAACAGGGCGCTCTGTACCATGTCTGTAAAATTGCCTTTTTTTTCTGTATCACATCTAGCCCTGCACTGCAGCAATGCTCAAGACCTAACTGAGGTGAAAGACTGCATAATGCTACCATTTTGAAAACTAGGAACTGCTGGTTGCCTCATGTCTTCGGTCTTTTTCTACTTTAACCTTGAAGGTCTCTTGAAAACGAAGCACAAAAGCTTTCCAAACTGCTCCCAGTCATTTCCACATGGCTCAGTATACAATGTCAGTTCACTCTGCTTACCTGACATCTCCACTCTATTCAGGGTTCATCAAACACAGCCACTCCTCTGATTAATGGCTAATTTATTATTTGCCTTGCAAATGTTTATCTGCTGGGAGATGAGGTAAATATACTTCAGCTCTGACAAGCACCACGACCACTCTCCCCCTGCCTGATGGAATGGTCAGTTGATGGTGTCCCAGAGGAATTGTGCCCTGCCTTAGGTTTCCCAGACAGCCCTCTGAAAGGCAAAGTATCTATTTTTAATGACCACAGTGCAAAATCAATTAGCTGGTGGCTTAGAAAAAAGAAATTAATAATCATATTTATTTGGCATTTTCATGAGACCCCAGTAAAAAATAACCTTCCGTATTAATCACATGCTTTGGTATTTTTCTGCAGGCTGATGAACCATTTCTTTAAAATAAAAATTAAAAGACCCCACCCCTATATTGCCATTTCATAGTCTTTCACAGCACCAACCTGAAAAACACCATAGCGCAGCCAAAAAAAAGCACTCAAGGAAAATACAATTTCAGAAAGAACAGAAAAAGAGAAGATAAATGTCTGATGTAATTCTCTAATGCCATTCAGTTGGGTGACAGCCAACTTCATATGTCATATTATATCTCTAGTGCAGCAGGCAATTCTTTCCAAAGTGCAATTTGTTAGGAAATTTTCCTTGTACCTGGAAAGTAATAGGTCTCAAATCATGACCTCCACTTGTAAAGATTTTTCTAAGCTCACCAATACAACCTTGTCATGATGGGGAGAAACACTAGATATTCAAGAATCAAGAAAACAAACTTGAATTTCCACAAAGAGCAGTGTCATTAGATAATGGTAAAGTACTGACAGTAGGTAAAAAAATTCACGTAGCAAGCAAAGTAATTTAGGTTCAATATGCACTCATTTTTTCAAAAGATGAAAACTACATCTTTTACTATGCATGAGAGAAATTCTGCTGGATTGATTATTTGCCTTCACAACCAATGTTGCCACTATCAGGTGCTATCAGCGGAGGGCAGCTTTAAAATCTTACTGTAGCAGCCCCAGTGGCTCAACAGTCTCCATCATGAACTGCCAGCAGCAGAAAAAAACTCCTCTGTTAGGAATTGCTCCACTGAGATCCAGAATGTACAACAGAATCACAGACCTGTTAGGGTTGGAAGGGACCTCTGGAGATCATCCAGTCCAACCCCCCTGCCAGGGCAGGGTCGCCTAGAGCAGGTTACACAGGAACGGGTCCAGAAAGACTTCAGGAAAGACTCATAATTCATATCTCTTAACTCTTACTTGGCCTGCTGCCATCAGGGACCTAGAACTCAAAGAGATGAAACCTGCCTGAAAGGATGAGCAAAATCAGTTTGGACTCTGTTGTTTGAGAGATCTAATTGCATAATAGAATCAGAAACATACATAAAATCTCTACTTTTCACTGCACAGCAAAAACTACAAAGATCATCCGGGTACATAAAATGTGTAGAAAAAAAAAGGAGTAGAAAATAGAAAGGAACTAATATATCAAAGCAACTTAGTTACCACATGAAAAGATATTAAAAAGTGAAAATAGGACAAAAATAGACCTAAACTGAGGAAAATTAACACATGTGTGACCTTCACACCATACACTTCCCAAGACTGTGTAAATGTATATTGTACAAGGTAGAGCAAATACCCAGCACTTTGAATTTCAGGAGGTGCAGCCACTACAGCAATGGGTTTGGAGTGACTGTACCCCTGTGCCTGAAAAGAATTCAGACAATCGTTTCCTCATTGCAAAGGCTCTCTGCATCATATTTTCCAGTGATTATAGGTAGGTCTGAGAGGCATCATTCACATCCTGTGACTGTATTCACACATTTGTCTTTGGAGAGACACAACTTGGTTGAACTACTGACCACTACTTCATTTTTTTCTTAATCCATTATAAGCAAGACCAGAGATATGGGCCAGTGGGAAAGAACATGATTGCCCCTAACCCCACTGCCTCTATTATCCCTCCTTGTTCCAGAGTAAGTGGCATGCAGGGAACTGAGTGTTCTGCCCTCTCCTGTGCTTGCTGCAGGAGATCTTGGGAAGCAGACCAGAGAAAAGTCTCAGTAGGATGTATATTCCAGGCAAAAGTTTGAAGTAAATGTAAGTGTACTGTCAAAACAATAATTGAGGTTTGAAGAAAGTACCTCTAAAGCACTCTTTGAAAAGGTCCACTCAACCTAGAGCTTCTGGGAGGAGTGGCAAGGAAAGCAGTAAAGAGGAGAATACTGTTGATTGCAGATAAACCAGATGTGCCCTGTGCTGTAAATCTAACACTTATATCTACATCTAAGCCATTTCTTGGCTCTCTTTTTTTCCTGACAGCTTCATTCTCTCTTCAGCTTCCAGAAGCAAGAGGAAGTGACAGCTGTTAATATAATGCACAACTAGAGTCATCAGTTCTCAGTATGCACCACTGAAATCTTACCTGTGATTTCATGTGAGCAGGACAAAGTCTTTTGCATAATGATCTGTACCTTTTACAAGATATTAATTGAGGAGAAGTACACATGTACACCTGGTATAAATCCATGTAGTGTAAAATAAGGCTTTCCAGACGTAAAGTTTAGCTTAGTCTGTATGTTCTGGACTGGCAGGTTAAATATGTAACAAAAACACAAATTACACATTCACAGTTGCTGTCTAATTAGCTGTCGGGGTAGTCAGAAAAAATTCCAGCACAGGACTCCTGAAAGAACTTAGCATACACTTCAGATCCCCTGTTTTGGAGTTCTGCAGAAAAGCTCACTTATTTTCAGGGAAAACTACATGAAAATACAGTCCCTTGATACTTAATTCCCAATTAGATTACCAGTGACTTGTGGCAACAGTCAATAACTTTCCCAGGGCTAATTTTTCTGCGGGCTGAGGAATACACAGTAGAGTTTATGTCAGTGTCTGCGGTGGGACACTCTGGCCTTGTTATTCAGACATCATATATGTAACTAGTCCTGACAACTGCTGATTATATCTTTTTTAAAAGTGCTGCTGCCTTTTTTTTGTTTGCCAGTTATCCTCTGGTGTATATGCCAATGCAGACAATGTCCCATCACTGTAATTGTCACTCAACTGTCTGTCAGTGAGGAGAAGAAAAGGGTGACAGCCTTGACATCCCACCAATCATCCCTCTGGAAAATTGATATCGTCCTCCCCAGTAAACAACAGCTAAAGAATCGACCAGCCTTGGCGGTGCGTCCCTGAACAATCAGCTTCCATTAAGGGCAGAAGCCACACATTTATCCCCCCGCACTCCAATCAATAGTGGGCTGACTTGCTCTGCCTTCAAGCAGGCTGCTGCTCAAGGTCTCCATTTAGCACAGGCTACCTTTCAAATACTTTGCAGGTCTTTGGAACTTAAATGCAGGGAAGTAGCTTTTGGGGTCTTTGTAAAGTCCTCTATTTTAATGCGAAATATCATGCTCCCACCAATTTGACTTATTTACTTCAGCTCACAGGAGGCTTAGCAGATTTATTTTCTCAATTAATTTTTTTTCTTTAACTGTGAAATTTAGTCACAGTATGCAAAATCACTACATTTCTTTCCTACTTATCCCTTGTAGGCTTGTATTTATACATAGCCACGCTTTAGAGGAAATTTATGCTTATTGTGTTAAAAACTGACCTTATTTAAAACGATCTACAATGTGTTTACATACTAAAAATGCTGTCTGGTTATCAGAACAGCTTGTTAGACATGAAGTCCACAGACATTTATACATCACCCAGTAACCTAAAAACTAGACAATTAGCCTGGTAAAAAAGTAAAAGGATCACAAGCTGGCACACACAATCTTTTAAGACAAGAAAACTGGTAATTCACAACTCATGGGACATGAATCTTCAGAGATAGAAGTCCTGAACATGGGAATAAGAAAATAGTTATTAGGAAGCTCACTTCCCAACTTGCAAAAAAATTGCAAATCCGCAACTGCAGCTGTAGATTATTACTTCACTCCATCACTCATCATGAGGTGCTAAGTCAGCAGCTGTTAGTCTCCTTCATAACCATCTCTTCCTGTACACAAGTCATCTAGGAGTCAACTGGGGCTATTACAGTATCAAATGTCCCACACAGACCACAGGAGGCATGACTGCTGCCCACTGCCCCTACACGCCCCAAGCCCTCCATTCCTAGTTTTGTAGTCTGACTGCCTCTTGTAGCCTTGTGGCTTCATCAGCACACACCCCAAGGGTACTATGGCAGTGCTTTTCCTACTACCCCAAGCGTTCTTCTACTCACGGCCTCCCACTGGCAGATTCAGACCACTCTCACAGTGGTTTCTTATGACTGGCCCGGATGCCTAAATCACTCTTCACCTCCTGGGCTTTTAGCCTGCAAGTCCAGGCAAAGGCATCTTTGCTGTTCCCCTGGTGTCCTTTAGCTCAGAGGTTTACCACACTGCACACAGCGCAGCAGAGATGAGTCACAGATCCAGGGGGCAGGTTCCTGTCATCTCTGCACAAGCTTTGCCAGCAACCACCATGCAAGACCTGCACCTGACCTCCTGTGCTCCCACCACTGCCACCAGTGTAACAAGGAGCAACACCCAGTCAGGAGTTTGAGCTGGTGCCAATATACTTCCAGTGAGAAAAGTGCTTGGGGAAACCACCTGGTGCATCACAGAGGACACTTGTCCAAGGACATACTTTACTGCTTTTCCCAAGCAGACACTACAAACACATCTTTTCTTTTTTGTCCTTAGTTTGTTGGGTTTTTTTGTAAAGGGTTGTTTATTGTTTTTTTTTCCCCCAAGATAACTTTAAAAGTTGTTGTATGCCATCAGCTCCAGACTCCATTACTAAAGCTGTGTGCAGACCAGTGTTCCTGAACATTCTCTGTGCACCATCACCAACAACTACTGATGGCAGATAAAACCACAACTGTTGGTAACCAAAACAGAAATAAAATTTTCTGAAAGTGCAAGGAGCAGAATTTGAATTTCTAAACTATAATCATGATCACAACATAAAATGCAGATAAAATGCTATTATAAAACTACAGTAACCATTTAAGTGATGGGAGACTTTAATTGTTATCTGTAGTGCTAAGACTGTCCACTATTATTTCCACTTGGGAACATTAAATTCTGCACTGATATGAATAAACATAAGCTGATTATTCTACCTGCAACAGCTTTTGGTGTTTAAAAAAAGCATGCTGGCGTTAATAGCTACACTCTTGAATTTATTTTTTAAGGAAATTTAAGGCTTATCTCAATAGGTTTCCTTTGTTTGGGGGTCTAGACACCACTGGTGTAATGTGTAAACCATTAGGGAGTTCACTTGTCCCCTTCACTTTGCTAAATGGACACAATCAATACCTTAATGGGAATGTTTGGAAGCGTCTATAGGCAGACCAAATTGGCACATTACAAGACTTTTTCCAGCCTGTGCATTAAGTTCATTAACTTTTCTAATTTGAATTACAAATTTCATTTCTCTGATCAAGATGAAGACATAGGTCTCATTTACAAGATCAGATTTTTGCTGTGTTAATGTTTTACAGGGAAAGATAAAGTTAATGCAGCGAAGAGACACCATGTCACCCCTATTGGTAGACAATTATAGATAAGGTTCCAAATTCCAATAATCCTGATGGGAGGCACACAGGAACTTCCATAGAAGAATGACAAAAATATTAAGCAGAGAGGCCAAAAGGCTAATCAACCCTCTTAGAAACATCTTCACGCTTGTCACAACAAGAGCACACTCTACAAAACCAAAATGTGTTATTTAATTTCCTTTAATTTAATGGAAAAACGCAGTCCCATTCTCC
The DNA here is from genome assembly GCF_003945725.1 of Corapipo altera. Lineage (NCBI taxonomy): Eukaryota > Metazoa > Chordata > Aves > Passeriformes > Pipridae > Corapipo > Corapipo altera. The sequence goes on along the minus strand of NW_020884898.1, from coordinate 10,607,051 downwards.
TCTGCATTGATCATTAAATTGCTAATTAAAACCTCTTAGAAAGGTTTAAAGTTTAAATGAAACAGTTCTCTAATTTTATGATACTGTACTTAGGAGACTTAATAAAGATTTGGAAGAGAAATTGTATCTAACCAAAACTTCCTTCTAACTTCATCAGTTCAGCTAAAATACAGGCACAGCACAACTCTTCCAAGAGAGGTTAAAACATTCTGTCAAGAATGTGTTAATGATATTTCAGTTAAGAACCAAAATATTCAAACCTGGATGTTTTTCACCTTGAATTCACTTACTCAAGAAATAAGCTTGGGCAAACTCCATGCACAGAACCATTTATGAATTCAGGAATTATTAAAAGAATAATAGATATTACATTCCTACTACAAGTTTGTCAGAAATAATGACAGAAGTGACATCCAGGCACTTAACTTGGAGGCAACTCTTACATTTTAGGTTTTCCCTCGGAAGCAGCAAATACAAAATGCTGTTAAATTCCAACATTCCTTTCCCATTTCGGTGAGCACACACATTGCTCTTCACGACCATGCCATAACAAGATGACATTCAACTATATTAAACTAAAGGCAGCTGCAACAGTTATCTCCCCAAATAGCTCAATAATTCTCTACCTCTCTCAGCCCTGCCTCTGAGGCTGTGATTGCAGAATTTCTAATAGCAGATGCATGTTCCTGCTCACAGGACACAGTTGCTCCAGCTCAGCACAGTCACACAGACTGCTGCTAACTCCTCCACAGCACACCTTAGGAAGTCTATGCTGGCCACGTGGGAAGACTGACAATATGGCATAAAACCTTCTTGCTGTCATGTTCAGCTCTCAAAAATGTTTGGAGAAATCTGAATTAGCAGCATGAATTTCTAACTAACCTGCACGTTTCTGTTGTGGGGCACTGGGATTTTTGAAACAATAAAAGGATCCTTTTACAATCAAACTCATGGTTCTCACTTCTTGGTGCCCCGTCCATCCAAAGAGCAGAAGTAAAACCCAATTCCTAAACATCCGTGGAGAATCTGCTAGTGCATTCTTCTGAGGCTAAGCACTGTGAATTTCAGGAATCTTATGCTGAGGGTTGATAGGAAATAGCTCCCTTTCCACATACGTCCATGTGTATAAAAGATCTGTCGTAACCTAGTCCAGTGTGAGCAACTACCAAATACTGTATATAGCAGTACCATGGAAGGATAGTTTGCTTGGAAAAATCACACTTGACTGCTCTCTCACAGTCTCTTTCATAATCAAGGATACTAATTTTGAATTTAATTTTAATTTCAAAGTAGCTAGACTGGCCCCATTTAAATTCAAAGCAAGAGGTATTTAAGATCATCTCCTCTTGTGACTAATAAACTTTGGCTCCCTTAGCACAGATGCATGGAGGTAAATGGGGAAACACAGAGGGAGAGACAAATGTGAGTGGAAATTAATGTACATGGGACTGCATACTGTTCAAAATCTGAATTTCAGTAGGGATAAGTGACCTTTGTTAGCTGATTACAGATTTTTTTAAATAAATAGCATTATAAAATACCGATCACAGGGCGTTATACTGCAGTGTAAGTCACTTCATTGTTACACTTTTCTCTGTTTTAAGTTGGAGAATAAATAAGTGATGAAAATCCTCTGCTGAAGACCTCAGCTGGTTTTATTATATTTTCTAGCTAGTGGGAACAGTCAATTCCCACTCATATAATATTCATGGAGGTTTGATTTGAATGGGGAGTTACATTTACAGGCTTTTGTGCAGGTTCTTCATTCCCAGAGAGTCGGTTCGCACACAGAGAAAACCTCTGGATGCTTTTAAAACAACTAAGATGAAGGTAACATGTATAACACAAATAAAGGGAGTGGGAAGTCAAGGATTAAAAGGATATTCACTCTAAGTTTATTACCTACCTACATCCTTACCAATGTTCTCCTACCCAGTTACAGCCACGAATATGTATTTAAGGAGGGTTGCTTAGATAAGAGCCTTACTTTTCAAGTGGAAAAATACAAAATACTAAACATACCCTTACATCAAAGTTATAACTAGAATGAAGTAAAAGGAATAGTTTCACTCTGCCTTTCCAAATTCTCCTCCAATTAAACATACACCAAAAATTATCACCTTCACTAAAAAAGTCCCAATTAAGTAAATACTTACAGGTACACCACCATATGAAGCACTTGTTTGAGCAAAATAAATTACTGAAAACCTTTAATGATAAATAAATTATATCAAATATTTTCTTCAATAGGATTTAGAAAATATTTAAGCCTGAAAAACTACAGCAGCTAACCATAGGAGTTTGTTGTGTTTTCTATCCAGAATCCATTATAAAAAACTTAAAAATCTACAATAAATACATGAGCAAAATATTGTATGAAGATACATATAAGATTATTTTCAGAAATATTTCATTATTCTGAAGGCACTGTATTTATCTTTTAAATAAAAACCCTACCACACCAGAAACAATACTCCTTTTGAATTGCTTGTGACTACTTCTTTTTTTATATTTGCATAGACTTTTTGCTCTATTGCTTCTAGCTTCCAGTAAAAAGGCCAGAGCCTTCAGTAATAAATCTCTTTAATAATTATCAGTTAAGTTGGAAATATTATGAAGGAAAACTCATAGCAGTGTGTAACCTGCTCAACAAGTAGGTCCAAAAAAGCCAGTGGACTGAGGTGTGCCACAGCAATTATCTGAGTTACAGGGCAAAACACACAGAGCTTTTCTGGCCCCCCTTGAGCTTTCAAATAGAGTTCAGAGCCAGAACTGCACAAGAACTCAGGTATCTTTTTTGCACAGAGCTTATTCTGGAGAAAGGAGAAAAACACTGTAAAATCATCCTCAAATCATCAGATGCTTGTGTTGTGTTTATTGAGATCAAGGGGAGGTAAATTATGGATTTTCAACTGCATTCATAAACTTAACATTCATGAGCTGTAGTAGCATTTCCTGATGACTGTGTGTCTGTATTTAAGTTAGTTTACACTGGTCCTTTAGCAAATGAAGCATTATAAAATTCTGCTGGGTTTGCACATTCATGCACAGAACAACTGTGTGATATAGATACAAAAATCCTATTCAAAATACATTATTATTTTTGTTATCATTACTATTACCATCAACTGATGAGCTTGTTTTTTTCCTCGAATCCTAAATAAACAACTGAAAGCCTTTGTTGTGTGGGGCTTTTGTGTGTTGGTTTGGGTTTTTTTCCTCAAATCCTAAATAACCAGCTCAAAGCCTCTGGGACCTTCATGCCCTAGACAGTCCCTCTTCCCTGGCTTTCTGCAGCAGCCTCTTTCACAGACCACGAGATAGAAGGCTGTGTGAAGGAGACCTGTGTCTGAGACCTGTGGAGTGCCAGGCTTCCCTAGTCCAGACTACTCTTTTACTTGTGTAATCAGTTAACCATTCAATCATACAAGATGCTTTAATAATATTTTATATGGTCATAATTCTTTATGAAACTGAGAAATCCATACATTTCATCATTTGCTGAGAAAATAAAGTATGTACTGTATCAATTTCAGCCCACAGGAGAGTTATGTCTGGCTTGCATCTTTTAGTTAGCCATTGCTAACGTGCTACTGCTCTGCAAAGACATGATAAATACCTGCCAGGAGTATTCATTTCACATTTCTGAAAATTTATTCTTCTCTACACGTTCATTTCTTAGAAGTTCTGCCCTTGATGCCCCCTGAATGGGAATACTGGAAGATTTACTCTGGAAGACAGAGTCTTACATTGAAATCCTCATGAATTTATGTTGATAGAGTGCACACCACATAAAAAGACGAGTTGTAGCTAGGAAGACAATGTTTCATTTTCAATGTACATCTGCCACTCTAACCAGAAAGCTACTTTCTCTGCATCCTGCCCTCAACCTACACAGCAGCACCAAACTTCCCCTGTTTCTCTCAGTATTGGATAAATTGCTGATGCATTTACTTGGGCCATTTTTTTTTTTACCAAAGGCAATGATGAAGATGCCTAATGAGGTCAACAACGTAAGAATAAACCCTCTTTAAGTATACTGGAATTTGTTTTCTCATGGTCACAGACACATCCATTAATTCTCTCCATGAACTGATAAATCATTATCTTAAATCTAGTGACATTTTCCAGCCCACTACTCATGTTGGTAGGACGCTCCAGAGCAGAACACTGCTGAGGATTATGATCAAAACATAACAGAAAACTACCAGCAAGCTTGTAATGAAAGTAGTCACTGACACCACACTGAAAAGAATATCACAGTTTCCTGTGTTTCTCTAACTGATGTGTAAATGAGTTCTTAGGTGGAAAAGAATGGGAAAAAATTCTGACCACACTTAACCAGACACCAATGAAAAATTACTTAACCAATGCAAAATTACTTATCCTGCTGTGACACTGTGAGTAATGTATACTCTGTGTGTGGGGATCTACACATGTGGGTACATACAAATGGAATATGCATGGCAATCATGGTTATGCACATATGCGTGTCTAATTGTTTTTAAAACTAATTATTAATGGTCTTATGTTGGTTATATTAATACTATGCTAATTTATACAGCTCTAGAGAGAAAGAAAAATCCTGCTGGATACTATCATCTTTGTCACAGGAAGAGTTGGACCACTATGCCCTCCAGATTATCCTCAGCAGATTTTTTTTTGGGCGTTTCTCCTGTGAAAGTAGCTGAAGAAAGTAGCAGGACATTGTGGAAAACTGTGACATCCATTTGAAGTTTCAGTCAGGTGGGCTGAAAGATTCGGATATGAAGCAACAAAACAAACACGTCTACTCCAAGTTATTATCAGTATGCCAATGAAATTACTGTTAAATGGTACTTCAGAAGCATTTTATCTTTTAAGGCCATGCAAAGGCTGTTCCCTAGAACAGCTTCTGAGTGTTAGCTACTATGGACAAAGAAAGGTTCAAAAAAAAAGAAATTTATTTTTGCCTTTCCTTCCAGCAGGCCCCGGGAGAATATAAATCACACTGAAGAATTTGCCAGAATCTCTTAAAACTCAGAGAATGAAAGAGGATTTTAACAGAAAATTAAACTACATCCCAAGTAGCGAGCTTGATACTTTCTCTAATTCAAAAACCCAAGTGCAAGTCTGGGGTGTACAATTTGCATATAAACTACAATATCACCCTCCCTTCTTTAGGCATGATAGGGGGACTAAGACTGATTATACAGTCTCTGGAAATTAGTCTATTAATTTAGGCACCTAAAGTCAGATTATATGAAACCTCTGCAGTATATCCCATTAGAAAATCTGCCCAATTCCCATAAAACTGGTCATCACTACTTTTCAAAAGAGAAGTCTATGGTGTGTCTGGCTTTTTCCTTATGCCTGTCTTCCCTCTCTCCCCCTTTTTCTAATAATAAAATCAGATCCTAAAAAATAAACACACAATACTTAAAACTAATCCTCCTCAGATGTTTTAAAAATTAAAGCCACGCACCACTTTCCAATGATGGCAGCTAAAACACATCCAGTATCCGGATTTCCATCCAGGTCACATTGTGCCAACTGGAAATGCTCAGAACCTCTTCAGCACTCATGGTTTGTAAGTACCAACATCCTTCTGAGTCAGAAACATTTATTTTATTACCACTATGCCAAATCATGCATTTGTGTGCTATAGGTGAGACCAAGCGCTATGTGAGTAAACTGGATTCTAATTACTTTTGAATTTTATTAAATCAATTTTTCTTCCCTCTTAGAATGACTGTAGTTTGATAAAAATACAGAATTTAAGAGTAAGAGAGGAGGCTGCATTAATGGCACTTTCAACGAGTGTAAAACTTTTATACCAGAAAAAATGTGAATGCACAGTTCTGCTTTTCAAAATCCATTAACTCATTAATATTCCTTAAGTCCTGCTCCCAAAAAATACTGAACACATTCTTGGATGAACCTACCCAAAATCTCTGACACCTTAAGAGGCATCAAAGTAGGTGGGAGATGAATGAAACACTGCTCTGTCCAATGCATTGCTGGAAGTTATTTATTCCCATTCTGATCCTGCATGCATGAACTGCCACTGTTTGATGAATCACTGAGGAAAATGAGAGCTGACAAACAGCCAGTCTTTCAGCACCTGTGTACTATGACAGCATCAATGGAAAAACACATCATTGGTTCTAAAATGCCACATTTTCACCATTTACACTGAATAAGACATGAAACTCTTTAAGGGAAGCGGCACTATGTTATCATTAGGGCCTGTTGACACCACGGAGGGTGTGCTTTGAACTCTATTCTGTCATCACTCTTAATCTGCAACTAATCACATCCCACTCCGAAGAGAGGGAAGGGCCTTCTGCACCTTGACAACATTGCCAGTGATGAAGTATTGCACCCTTTAAAATCTCATTTACAGATTGGTTTCATTACCACCCACAACTGGCTTGGATCCATGAGGGAACACACCTGCTCTCATTAGGGCCACGTGATGTCTGCTGTTACCAGTATTTCCATGCAAATAGGGTGACAGGAAGATGAAAGCTCTGGAAACCATCTTTATTTTTTCTGCTGATTGGCTTTTCTACCTTCATTTGGGAGGTAACATATACACAATCTGTTGATTGCTCTGAGAGGCTACTGATAGACTTTGCTGACAGTTTCATAGATAGGGGCTTTTACTGTTCTCTTCCCCTTCCCTCTGCCATTATGCAGCATTTCCAATCATCATCTTATGCACACGTTTATTATTTACTACTGCAGATAATTCCCTTAGGCTAAGCAGTCTTCAAAAAACGACTGGCTGAAAAAGTAAATTCCAAACTAAGAGTATTCAGATGTATAGAGAACAATTATTTTTCCTATGGAGTTTTGGGGTATTGAGCATTATGGATCCATAATATCAGAACAGGGGCTGTTGTTTTGTACAATTGTAGAATGATCTGGGTTGGAAGGGACCTTAACAATCATCTAGTTCCAACCTCTGTGCCTTGGGGCAGGGACTTCTTCCACTAGACCATGTATGTGCATGTAAACTAAAAAAAAATCCCTAGTTTAGAGCTGGTTTTATGTATTAATACATAATCCTCTTCAGCAAAATCAAAAGTAACATAAGTGTTAAGATTTATACTTTTTTTTTCCCCTGAACTGATATGGTTCCCTTTTTGTATTACCTGAACACATGAGAATGTATTTGTCATTTCAGTTACAGTGTGCTTGTTTTCAGTCTATCAGGCATCAAGGCAAACCCAACAAAACGTACTTAAGTCTAAACAGGAGTATCTGTTTACCTGAAACTACTTTTAAAACTGCTTTAAGTTAAATCAATAAACCTTTCCTATATATGTAAGGCCTGTATGAGTCCGTCTAAACCAACAGGAAAAAGAGGCAAGAAGAAAGACATAATAAAAAGGAATCAGCGTTAAGAAAGACAACTTTTTTAGCACTTTGAGTTTAATTTTCTACAGGTGTTAGTTAATCTTTAAAAAGGTTTATGCTCCTTCTATAGTTGAATTAACAGATTGTCTACAAGCAAATCTGCCTTTCTTTAAATTTTTTTGTTAAACTGAAATAAAAAGCTGAAAATATGCATCATTATTGGAACTCCCGCAGATTTCCTGGGAATTTCACTCAGGTTTCCACCCAGTCAGCTGCAGTGACAACTCATCAAGAAAGCTACTTTGCATATTAAATCGCTGTAACACTCCCTTGGAATAAATTGAGGAAAGACTGAACCCAGAAACAAAAATCAAAAATCCCCCTCCTTCTCTCTTGCACTCCAGTCTTTCAGAAGCAAACTTGCAGCCAAAGCATGAAAGGATGGAATTTTTAGAAATTCCCAAGGGGTATGCAAGTGTCACCGCTTTTACCAGCTCAGCCCTTGGATACAATAACGCATTTTACTGGATCCTGACCCAGCCTGGCTTTCAGTTTGCTGTTTGCAAAAGGCTTAAGAGCGAGTCACCGCATTATTTATGACACAGGGCTGGAGAGAGCCAAGGCTCTCCAAGAGGTGTTGCTAAACACAGGAGTATATGGCATTTGTTTCCAACATCTGCTCTCTTAACAGTACTCTTGGTTTGTCTATAAACTCTTCTGAAACCTTGACATAAGGGTTCACATGACCTTTAAGCCACGAGCAACTTTTTCAAAAGTTAAATTTTCACACAGGAAACATTCCTGTTCCTTAATTAGTTCTTAACCAAGATAGGCAACGCTGATATTATGGCCAGAATCTCCCTTTCATTGCAGGCAATGAACTGCAACATTACACGTGTAGATAGGTTATAGCAATGTCTTCCTACTTAAATCAGTCTTTACAAAAAAGGTCACTTTTAAAGCACATTTCTGCTAAGACATTCAAACAACAAGTAATAAATAATTAATAACACAGCAGACAGTTTTTGGGGAATTCAGGAGGACATTTTTATCTAACTATGTGCAACTCTGAGGTCATTTTGTTGGTTTGGTTTTTTAGAAGCTTTTTTAAGAAAATGTGAAAACTTACTGTGCCCCCTAAAATGGATAAAAATGAGTCTATAAAACCACCAGAATATACCACAATGCAGTAGACTTGGATAAACTTCAGTATTATCTGTGGGTTTTTTAAATGATTCTTTGGATACCTAAAAAGTAATTTCATTTGTTTTTTTCAAAAACATCTGTGTATAAGTATATGACTCAAAAGAAAAAACAATAAGTCGTCATATAAGGCTTTTTCCTTCATGGAATTGATGCTTGTCACCCAATAGAATCAGAATAAAAACACATAAAATTCCCAAGCAATCAATCCCAGGAGGTTCCAGAAGTCTCCAGATTCTCCAGTCTCCCTCTGTATCCCCCTCCTGCTACCATTCTTTCCTACAGCAGGAATGACTAGTTAGCATCCCTTCCTTATTGGATGGCACTGGACAGAAACCAGTTCACTCTGAGACTAAACACAAAGGCCTGGAAGGAATTGCTCTGCAGGTTTTTTGCTGCAGTCTTCAAGTAGATTTTTGACACAGGAGGAAGCCTCTTTTTAAACATATTGAGTAAGAGTTGCTAAACTACATGGAAACCCTTCCAGAGGTATGGGGATACTTGCTTGCAGAGTGATACCTCTCAGACCTGCTGGACACATCACTTGATTTGTCAGAGCAATTTCTTTGCTCTTCTGCCAGCACACCATGTTGTGCTGTGTGTAAATCCACAGCCCCCCAGAACATCCCAGAGCAAGCACAAATCACAACACAGCCAATGTGCCTGCCCAGATTTACAAAAGCCATCAGATCCTGTCGTTTATTTGCTTCTTTACGTAGCCAACTTTCTGTAGCCACTCGCTATAATGGAACAGAAGGGATTTAGTGCCTACAAGAGTATTTTAGATGCAACCTGGTGTGGTAAGAAATGGGCCACATACAGTCTTTTTCTGCTGACAAACATTTATGAAATGGCAGTTTTACAGCTACTTTCTTGTTCCTTCCCCAGTCCCCATACAGTGGATTACAGAGCACCTTTTCTTTTTGCATTCCCTTTCTTTCCATATGAGGCACGCTAAGAAAACAATATTCCTCAGTCCTCTGCATTTAAACCAGAGGTTTTTAAGAGCTTAAAGGCCTTGGCACCCAACTTCCATTTTGAAATGAAGATTCTCCCTATTTCTTTCCCCTCCTAGAGTGAGTACTGGGGGTGTGTTAATTCTAATTTTTTTTTGGCAGCAAATGAAGCAGTTCTAGGCATGGGGTTGTAAAATGTAGCTCTCTTTCCAGAAGAAGTAAAACAGACAGTCTCATTCACACTTTTGCCCTTTGTAAGTCACACAATCTTCAATCATTTATACATCTTGTCCTCACTGCTGCTGTGAAATATAAACAGATGGGTTCTAAATGATTTTTCACAGAAATGGAACTTTCATTTTTAGAGATGACTACTTGAAATATGTCTTTTAGAATGCTGCTCCTGAGAGTTTAAGAGAAAAAGAGCTCCATACATCCCTTACTTCATTTCTGTCAATGACATACTTTTTCTTATTCAAATTCTCCCTTAGAATCAACTGCTTTCATTAGCTCCACATTAGGCTCTCTCCAGTGGTATCTGTACCATGCTTTTTAACTTATATAAACACTGTAAAATAATAACACCTATTATATTGTATTATATACTGCAGAATACAATATTTGATGGAAAATATTATATGAGCTTTTTAATGGTTTGGTAAGCATTACTTATATTTATGATACTATCTAAACAGCACCTGCAATACAACAAATGAGTGTGGAGGTTTCTGAAGGGAATCATTATTACATGATTCAAAAGAAGTGGGGAATATAATAATATTAGGGAATAGAGAGCACATTTTTCATTAGTGCTCTGTGTCTGAGCAGTACACAGGAGGTTATGACTCCTGCAGGTATAGCAGACCTATAGGTATTACCACAACATAAACAAAGAAGCTTAAGAATAACATTAAAATGTCAATTCATTGTGTATCAACACCAACAACTTAATGGTAGAGTACATTCCTGCAACCACTGCTAACAGCAGTCTTGAGAAAAACTGGCAGCATTATTCTGTAGGGTTTCACTTGACATCAGGACATCTTATTTTGGTATCTAAGCAATTACATCTATAAATTTCTGCTAACCAAGGCTTGATTCCATCACCAATGGACAGGCTGAGACTTCAGTGTGGTTAGTTCCTGGAATATTCCCCCGGTGGCCAACAGGCTGGGTAAGGACAGGGCTCACCAGCACTTCCACAATACAGTCACCACTAAGTCATGATTAAAGGCAAAAGCATTGGGAGGCAGAAGGAAATTCAAGGAGAGGGATGAAAATGCAAAGATAACTGGGAAGGAGAGAAGAAAGGGCCCTACAGTAATACCTGCTGCCTTTCTCTGGTATTTGAAAGGCTTAACAGGAAAGTTGATGAATTCGTGACATTTATAGGCCTCAACAAAAGGTAGCTGTGAATAAGCAGCAGGTGGAAAACGCTGATGAACCAGCACTAAACCTTTGATTAGATATAAAAATAATTTGTAACATATTTCAGAATGTCATTCTTCCCTCCTCACTAAAATACAACTCACGCATAAAATACTTATTATGACTTCTCTTTTTTAATAACCTGTTGAATGCCTAAGTCACTACAGCATTGTTTGTGCCTCTATTCCTCAGGCAAATTGGACACTTTTAAATGCCAAGAAACTCCTCTCTGAGCACCTTTTTGCACATTCCTGCCTAATAACAGGGTTTTAGCAAAACCTATGTTAAACTAACTGCCAAAAGCAGGTCTTGCTCACCTCTTTCCTAGCTGAGTTTCTTGGCCCCACATCCTCCTCCCTCTTGGACCCCTACAAGCACTTCTGCAATCTGTTCAGAACCAGCCCAAGGAGCAATCCAGTTTAAAGGGATCTGGGAAAACTTCTAAATTTGGCTAAACACACACACTTGCACTTACCCATCACAGAGGACTTTCTTAACCTATGTTAGATCTCCAGTCTGGGGGAACTGTCTGCCTACACAAGTTTCTCTAACGTTAGAAGGATGACTGTAGGTCTGGGGAGACCTGACAGGGAATGAGAAGGAGGCAGGTTGAGATACCTTTGTCTGCTTTTGCTAGTTTATAGACTTTAGAAAAAATAAGGCTTAAATCTCTGTACACCAAAATAGTTTGGAAAATATATTGGTATGTAACACCTTATGAGCCTCAAAATTAGTGCAAATTGCCCCAGTGTGATTCCCTCCAGTGACTACAAGATTTTAACTTCCACCTTTCTCCTAACACCCACAAATCCTCCCTGTGGGGACCAATCTCACTTGTTATTATAATCTTAAATGCATTAAGATTTTTGAGGCAAATTCCAGAAGTGGCTCCATAATAGGAGTACATTTGGTATGAGGGCACAGAATCATGAAGCAAGACACAGATACCAGTCACACAACATTAGTGCTGAACCAGTAACAACTCATTAAATTGATACCATCTGCCTCCCAACCAGTATAGAGCTCATCTCAGACTCTGAATACAGATCCAGTAGTAATAAATGCTAAACCATAGCCTTGAGGCAGCTCATCGAAAAACACTTGGGAATAATACACTTAGTGTATCGTCCTTCTGGAAAAATCCTTCAAAGGTCTGGGAGAGTTTTCCATGCAAAGTGGAAAACATCCTTCCTTAAAGCACTATACAGCATGGAAACTCCTAGTATGGCATGGTGAAGAAATTATAGCAAAAGAAGGGAGAACAGGTTGTGGAATAAAAAAGACACATGGCAGAGTTATTCCAGGTTCCTGGATGTGTTCAATAAGTGTGCCTACAAGTTCCACTAATCACAGAGTTGCCTTACTAAGAACTCTGCTGAGACCTGTGGGGTACATGCTCCATGCCCAGCTCCTCCAAGCCTGTTAAACACGGAACTCAGAATCAAGGCATCTGCATTTATTTCTTGATAAAGCGGTAACTGCTGACAGAATCAACAAAAATAAGAGCAAATTACTATAAATGATATTCATAACAAAGCAGGCCACAAGTCTGAAAAATCATACCAGCTGGATATGGTCAAGCTGCAGAGAGGGCTGACAAAGGATGGTTACAAAGCAGGAGAGGGATGTGTGTGTAAGAAAAAGTAGAAAATGCTGCTTAGCACTGAGGAGCAAAGTGTGTGAATCAGCCCTGTGAGCACAGAGGAGAGAAGGGGGAGGAAGTACTCCAGACACTAGAGCAGAGAATCCCCTGCAGTCCATAGAGGGGATCATGGCAGAGCTGGTGGCTATGCCATGAAGGAACTGCAGTTGGTGGAGAACCCAGGCTGGAGCAGGTTTATCCTGAAGCACTGCCCGTGGGAAGGACCCGTACTGGGACAGAGGAAAAGCACAAGGAGGAAGGAGCAGCAGAAAAGAGCCCTTAGGGACTGACCATAATTTCCCATCCCCCTCAGGGCAGAAAGGAGAAAATAAAGGAGTTGGGAATAGAACGAGGTAGAACCTGGAAAGGGAGGCAGGGAGAACTTAATTTAATCTCCCCCAAGCTGAGTCTGGTTTGCCCATAGTGGTAATAGGTAATTGATCTCCCTGAGTTTGTCTCAACCCATGAGGTTTTCCTGTTTGTCTCCCCCTGTCCTGGAGAAGACTGAAGATAGGGACTGAGAGAGGGACTGGGTGGACAACTGGTCTTTTTGCCAAGGTTAAAGCACCACAGTATTTTTTAAAGATGTCTAAATAACACATGACAACTGCTATTCACATTCTGTGACAATAAAACACAGATTACAAACTTCTATAGGTTGAATTCATTAAGTTGTTACCCCTAAAATTATATACTGCAACGAAACTATTGAAACAGAGCAATTATCATGGGTCACCAGCTTGCAATATTGGATCAATAATTTGCAACCTATGGCAGGAGAGATTTTCTGAACCCCACAGAATGACTGCAAAGGGACTACAATCTGTTGGACCAATAATTCACTATTCAAAATTGTTTAATGAAACTTTTGATTAATAATCCATATTTTTGCATGTTCTTAAAGTCACTTTGATATAATCTGTTGTCCAGAGTAATCTTTCACTTCCCAGTTTCCTTCAAGGTATTTCCTTCAAAATATTCAATTGCACTCTTGTGGAACAACAGAAAAGATTTGCTGCAAACATCTATAGGAATAGGATTTATCTTATATTTAAGACTGTTTAAATAAGACAGCATACTGCTTTGCTTTCAGAGTGGTAACAGTCCATCATCATAAGGAGAACATGAAGAGGAGTACGGAACACAACACATTGTCTCGTGAAGCCACCTCCCTGCAAACCACTCAGTAACTCCATGTTAAATCATTAAAAACAAAAGGCAAACCCACATATTGCTGTCAGTTATGTTTTCATTAAAACAAACAGAATTAGGAATTAATCTCTTCAGATTATTGGAATACTTATATTAAGGGATCAAAAGCCGTTCTGAATAAATCTAAGAAAGTGATTTAAGACTACAAAAGTATGGCCAGCACAGCTCAAACTCCTGCAAATTTGACTTCTCCTAGGAGTATATTAATGAGAATAGCACACTCTCATGTACATCTTCCCTCACAGACAGACAGGTCAGGCAAATATTTGTGTAACACTGGTACCTCTGTGTCATCTGATTGATCTTCTATTAACTCTTTTCCAGCATCTGCCAATACTACCAACAGTTTGGACTTACTACAGGTGTTCGTTTTCCCAAAAATTTCATTTTATGGTAAAATTTTATTTCTTTAACTTTCTAACCACCTAAACAATTGAAGTTTAATCCCATAAACCAGAATCATCTCAAGGACTCACACTGACAGATAAGCCCTGAGTGTCTTACTGCTGTCTGAAGGTGGTATTAATAAATGCATTCCGAACTCAACCACAAAAAGCAGAAATTTTCATATGGCACAGAAACTCTCAGCACTAAACACAAGCACCATTCTCCCTCATGAGTGCCAATATTTCAACATTCAGAACATTCTAAAAATTACAAATTCTTATTTGTATCTTTAATAATTCAGCAATCAACATCAAAGATTAGTGGCATCTGCTTAAATATTTTGCTGGAGGGTCACACCTCGGTTAAGAGGATACCAGTGAAATAACACCAAGGGGCTGAAGAAACTGCTCATCTCCCAAATTGTGAAGATGAGGTTCAGTTCAAGATGGTCAACGAGGTTTAAGGCATGAACAAGTTTATAGTATGAACAAGCCAGCAAATGTTTTAAATTACATGAAGAGCTGAATGCCAGAACCCAAAAGGCACAACAGATTTGATTTTTAAAACCATCACTTGTACCTTTCATTTCTGCACCACACACTAATATTGTCTCTATTCTTATTTTGTTAGCAGCTGGATGAAGATTAAGTTCCTGTAATTCAGTTCCCTATTAATAAAATTGAGCACAACTGGAAAGTATAACTGCAAGGTACCCTCAGAAGACTGAAAAATTAACAAATGTTATAAAAATAAGCTTATGCAAATGTCCCACTTAGGAGGAGATGTAAAAAGGAAATAATGAGAGCGAATATAGTGTATTTACTCCCATGATTGTAATAATGTTATTACTCTGTGAATGAACAATGCTTGACAAAATTATAGCTTTATAAGTAATGTCACATGTAACTTCAGAACTCATTTTTTGTCCTTCTATTTTATTTCTATTCATTATAAGGAGGTATAAGGGTAGTTTATGAAGGCTCACTACACTTTGTAACTGAAATCTATCATTTTGACCTCCCCCAAAACCAAGAAACATAAACCCAAGGTTTATCTTTGTCAATTTTTTTCACCACATGAGACTAGTGAAATAATGGAATACAGAAAAAAAATGTAATTAAAATTTTAAACCTTTTGTGATGAAGAATGAATACCTGACAACTCATTCAATGATGATAAAGCCTTCTGTGCCTCTGTACTACAGTTAAAATATTTTATTTCCCCCAAAAAAAAGCTTGAATAAACTTTGCAGCTATTCCATGAGTTTATTATGGCATCAAGTGAGTATACAGAATTTTGTTTGTAGTCTGCCACAAACACGTTCATGAGTAATGTTTTTGGCAAAGATAAATGGAAATGTCACTCTGGATTTTGCCAAAAATGACACACAGACTTCAACAGTCTCTGACTGTGACGTGCCAACCATCTCAGTTACCACACTGGGATCAGAGGTGCTGCACCCCACGAACACAAGAGACAAAGTTATGGGTCTCTTTCAAACATAAGGTTTAGTCCAGGTGGGGGGGAAGGGGCAGAAGAGCTCAAACAGTGATCCTTTGATCTGTTGTTTACTTTAGATAAGCACAAGTCTTTGGTGAAGGGCAGCTGTCACAGAATCATCCTTTCTATCCACCAGGTCTTGTGACACAACCCTCCGTTCTTACAGTTCTCATTTCACTTTCACAGGGAGTGGAGAAATATCAGTATCCCGACCAATAAAGCTTGTATGTCCACAGGAATACAAAAAATAACTTAGAAATAGCCTATGTTGCAAAACAAAGTTGCTAAATAATTAAAAGTTTAGGCTGCTAAAACTCATTAACTTAACTAAGTCTCAGACAGGTCCAAAACAGAGTAACTAGAAGAGTTATCTAAAACATCCATCTCTTCATGAACTTTCAGATTGTTTTTACAAGATTAATCCAGTAAAAGGGGAGACAACAGCAGCGTGACACTTGCAACAAAGCAATCTATAGCACCTGAGAAACAAACAGTTAGAACTAAAAGCATTCAGAGCAGAAGGATGTTTAATATTTTGCCTGTTATTATTACCAAGCCAAATAGCAAATTCACACCCAAGGTAACTGTTAAAAATTCTGAGAAATTCTTCCTACCTGAAATGACTCATTCTAATAAAAGAGTACTGTATTACAGCCACTTAATTGTTTCACTTAAATGTCTTCTACTTATGATGATAACTTCAACTTCTAGCTGAGACATGTATGTAGCCCAACGTTATAGAAGTTAAAATTATAGTTACTGTAGAGACAATGGTCTATGTCCTTCCTAATAGGTTATTGTACAGATTTGTATCAGGGGGGGAAAAAAAAAATCAAGACTGGTAAAAATAAAATATAAA
The DNA here is from genome assembly GCF_003945725.1 of Corapipo altera. NCBI lineage: Eukaryota > Metazoa > Chordata > Aves > Passeriformes > Pipridae > Corapipo > Corapipo altera. Next base: position 10,590,520 of record NW_020884898.1, on the reverse strand, counting down.
TGAAAATCTGTGTGTTAGCACCAGAATAAAAGCAGAACAAAGATTTAAAAGAACAGTTTATATTGATAGTGAAGGATGTTATGTTATTCCCAGGAATAAGGCTGAGGAATGTGATGTTTGTGTTAAGACCACAGATCTGCCCAAAGAGCAGTTTGTTGTTGTCAGTCAAGAGGAACTGGTGTCCCTTGTGTCACACACAAGTGACTGTGATCAGACTACACAGACAAACTTCTTGGGTCATCTGAGCACAAGGCTTTGAAGTTTGAGTGCATACAAACAACGTGCTCAAACATTTGATAAATAAATATCACCTTCCCCTTCCGTAAGATCTTGCACTGAGTTTAACTGTACTGTTTTTCCTACATTATCTTGAAGCCATGTGTAAATAGATCTCCACAACACTCCAAACGAGATCCCTAAAGATAAGTCATTTTGGTAATTAGGGAACAAGTACAAATTAAAGTAGATTAAATGCCTATCTGGTTTTAGCTGGTTTTGACTCCAACAACTAATCACTAACTAACTGACTACAGATAGCGAAAAATCCTAATTTGGCCTGATAGAGCATTGACACTGTTTTCATACTAATTTTTTGAGAAGCTGGTTCATCTTTACATACTTTATCTTCTCCGAGCACTGCAGGTTCTTTTCTTTTCAATATCTTATTACAAATTTATTAGACCTATCTATGTCTTGTCCCACCAGAACAAGTAGAAAAGGTTCAGCATCCAAAATAATCACCTGTTGCTAACCAGCAAGTTCACTATACTCCAATAAGGTCCTCAGCCTTTGTGAAGCCACCAGTGTCATGGCAATCATCCTGTATTCCTTTTCAGAACAGTTGTACTTTCTTTTTTTTTTGTCTGCCTTTTTTTTCCCCCCATTTATTTATAGGAGATACCCTGGCAGCATCTGCTGCATTATTCTGAAGGTAGAATCCACCAAGTACCAGAAGACGTAACAGCTGAAGCAGCATTATTGTCTTCTAAGGCTTTAAAGGTCTTAAAGTTATGATTTTAATATCAATAAAGACTTACTTAAAATTATCATTTGGATTTTAAATATACAAAATAACAATATAAAATATTTTTTAGGGTTTGAAATAACCCTACACTGGAGAAGGAGAGAGAAAGAAGTAACTAGACATAATTTGGAAAGCCAGCCAAACAGGTACCTCCTCTGTGGTCAACATCCCTTCTCCTGAAATAAGAATCCATTCTCTACTGAGACAGGCAGACAACATCCTGGTAGGTAACATGCTAAGCACACTAAGTAAGAGTGACTTTACTTACTGAAGCACTCAAACACTTAAATAGAGATATTTTTATACATACAGGGTTTATTCTGGTGTTATTCACATTTTATTTTATACTCTTTCTTCTCTGTTTAGTTCACTGAATGAGACAGGAAGATGAAGCTGGGAGAGTCTTCAGATGTTTTTCCTGCATTCCAGACCCATCAATCATCGATGAACTTGAAGGTCTTGTTCCAGCCTAAGCAATACTGTGATCTCCAGGCACACAAGGAAACTCTGAAGTTGCAGGCAGGAGCTTATAGAAATTACCTTGGGCTCCTTCCCCAGCAAGGCTGGACACTGTCTCTAAAGGTGGACATTAACTGTAGGCACACCATCACTCAAAAAAGCAGTTAATATCTAGTGTTCATGTGATGCTGGGAAAAGTTGATGTCTTCATCTTACAGATTAGTTACTGAAGAATAAGGTCAGGGGGAGAGCTGATGAAGCAGGGAACTGAAATTATGGCCATTTCAAACTAGGATCTGGACAAACAGACAAGACAGAGCCTTCACGAAGAAAACATGAAAATTTTCAGACTTAGAGAAGGATTTGATTTACACCCTGATCTTCTCAATGCACATATCTGCACTGGGCATCAGAAGAAAGAAAAAACAATAACCTATAACACATTTGTTTGCTTGTTTCTAATTAAAATAAATGAAGCAAACATTCCTCTTTTGACTTAGTCTCTCCAGCAAATAGCTTATAATAGCTCAGATCAACTTTTTAATATTATAAACGTTATTTTCAAAGGAACAATGAAGAGGCATTAAAACAAAAAATCTGCAGAGCAAATGTACACAGACACATTGCTGTAATCAGGTTGTTGTGCTATTAGCTACCCTTGTTAAAATGTTAATGAGTAGCTTGCCACAGGCTTGCTGAATTGCAGTTTATTTCTGAACAGGTCAGCACTTTACAGTCCCTACCCCTGTGACCCTGTTTTAGAGTACTTTGTTCAACAGTTAAAACTCTCTTAATGAATACTGCTCCTTTCAAGTGAAATGGTATCGTGGAGACTGCTTGCACAAGGACACGTTTAAAAATGTCCCAACTGGAAACAAAACAAACATTTTTTTAGACTGGGTATTAAAAATGAGATGTTAAGGATCAATTTATGCACGTTCTCACACAGAAAGATACCAAAAGTAGCCGTCCCAAATGCCCAATTAATTTTGAGATTTCAACCTTTTGGTTGAATTCCCTCTATAACAGAGGTTGGAAGAATCTCTTATTTTGCAACCAAGTGTTATTAGGAAGATATTCCTGTGCTCCTATTCTACTCTCCCTACAGCATTTAAGAACAGTAAGTTCCAGATGCGGCCTTGAACGTTATTGAGGTGCCCAGTGAGAGGTGCATCTGAATAACAAAATTATGATAATGCAATTTGATTATAGGGGAGGAAAATAAGAAAAACACTGAAATACAATTACCTGGGCAGCTCTAACTGGGAGCTACTGTGACTTGGTAGCATATGTTCATAAATCACAACTTTAAACAAAATAAATACCAGTGGTAAACAGAGCAATATTTCTGAAAGTATTTTCTTTGTAGGTAATTTCTTTTCTTAAAGGTCCATTCCTGATGTTATTTATTTCTGTTGTAGTGTTTCACAAGGGACTACATCTTTGGATGGTCCTTGAATAAATTCTGCTCATGTTCAATCTCTACATCTGCTCAGTCTGAGAAGACATTGAAGGAGCCAAAACATCTTTCAAAAGAGAATGACTTTTAAAATGAAGTGTCTGTGCATTAACAACACATACCTCAGACTTTTTTCTTTATCAAAAATGTACAGAAAAAGGAAAAAACACTAGTTTTCATGGATCCCATTCAAACAAGACTATAGTTGTTTTTCAATTCTTCTGTAAAAAGAAAAAACCTCAAATATTATTTACAAGTTACTTCCTATCACCCACAAGATCTTTTAAGCTTCCTCTGTCACATACACACGTGTGCATATATACATATGAACGGATTTACATATAGAAAAAGGATGCTAACTTTTTTTCCTTCTTATCCACATTCCAATCTTCTAAATTTTCTTTTGTTCTCAATGCAAATGGTCATTGGTTCATCTTCTTTCACCCAGGACAGTTATGTCACATCACTTGACTAATATGCATGCATTTGCCACTAAAAGACATTTTAACTGAGAGCTGTCACATCCATCATCTCCACTCGGGCTGGTTAAAATTTTTATCTGCCTTCTTGAATTAATTTCAGCTTGCCTGAGCCCAGCAGGGGACTTTAGAGTGGTTTAGTTAAATTCTTCATTCTGAAAAAGCATTTAGAGTCCTTCTATTTAGATTTTTCTCTTGCATCTAATTTTTGTTTCACATTACTGAAACAACGTAGTAATTATACATCCAGTAAAGGGGGGATTAAAAAAAAAAAAAAAAAGGCAGACAGATGAGAGAGAGAAATTATTCAATTTTGACATTTTCCTGAAAAAGCATTTTCCCCTTGCTTTTCTGCTTTTTATGTGGTTCCCTGTTATTTCACAAATTATCTATGACCATAGTTAGACGTGATTAAGCTAAAAAGAAACTATGCAGATTGTAAAGAAAAAAATGAAAAAGGAGAACACTAATTGACAGTCAAAACAAGAGAATGGAAGAGATAAACTGGAAATGAAAGATTCTGTCATCAAAATATTTTATACAGATCATGTCTGTGACAAAAAGGAATGTCACCAAGCCAGCAGTCCATTCTTCTTAAAGCACTCCTTCAACAGTATGTTTTTTTGGCAGCGAGGACATATATTAATAGGTAAGGAAGTTCAAGCTGAGAACCTGATGGAAGGGATGTTAGAGACTGAGTAATAGTAGTAAAGGACCTCAATCTACTCCTCAATCTACTGAAAGATAGAGAAAACAAGTGTCCTGTGGGAATATATACCCCATAACCAGTGCTGGACTCTTGATAAATAGACTGTCTTATGCTGAAGATCACCAATGTACTTCTGTGTGTTCTGCACATTTTTAATAAATACTAAAAAGCTCACAGGAAAAGTAATCCACCACAACACAAGAGCTAACCTGTGACAAATACTACTGCCTACACAGAAATGTTCACAGGATCTGTAAAACTCTTCCAAACACTTCATTTGCTCTGTTACTTTATGATCTCATGTTCCTGAGATAACAAGCCCACAGACACACTGTAGCCGAACAGGGGAAATCCATCTAAAAAAATATAGATGTGACTGCTTAAAGAAGTTTTGAAAATCAAATTGGCACAAAAAGTTTCAGTTTGAGAGAAAATGAGTTTACTATCATCATTGCCAAAGCTTGAAGGAAAACCCCAAAACATACAGGAAAAAAACCCACTTTAGTCAGGTCCTGTAGAGGAGTCCAAAGGGAATGACTTCAGTGATTAACTGGAAATTTCAATCTCTAACTGCCAGATCCTTCGAATTTGAAATTTTCTTTTGCAATTTTATGCCTAAAGCAGTGGAACAGATAGTACAGGGATATAGTGACTACTCTCCAACTCTGAAGCTTATTGACCTTAAACTCTGTTCAGACCAGGGGAGACTCAGGGATAGTTTTATAGTTAAACTGTCTGCCACATGTCCCACAGTCTGCAGCACTGGCAAGGGTGCCACAAACACAAGGCCCTCTGAGATATGCTGCCTAAGGTCATAAAAGCTGCAAAGACGGCAAAACTTAGCTCTGGAAATTTTAAATCCTGGCAGGTTTAAATACGTCATGAACTCCCAAAAAAGAAGTAACTGGTTTTGTGTGCAGTGATTCCACTGGGGTCAGGAGATGTTCCCATTATTCCCACTGAATTCAAAAGGAGTTCTATACCCACGCCTTTGAATTGAGTTATTGTGTTGCTGTTCCTTAGGTATACAAGTCAATCTGATCAAAACAGCTGTTAAAGAAAAAAAAAAATCTGCTGAAAGGCAGCAGTGTTACAGTAAATGGGTTAGCATGAGGAACCAAAAAAATATTTCTGGCAAATACTGATTGAAAAAGAACATCTAAATGTGTTTGTGCTCAAGGAAGACAGGCAAATTAAAAAAAAAAAACAAAACTAAATATTTTTAAGCTTAGTGGCCTTAAAACTTACCAGTCTAACCATCTGGCAAGTTTACAGCTATTATTATAAATTCTTACTTAAATGGCAGTAAAACGCACTGCTGACAAGAAATTAGTCATGCAAGGGCCTGCAGATGTACAACCTTCTGCCCAGTCACTGAAACTCTGCATGCAAAGTCCAAAAGTGTTCATTTGCTCACACTGTGTGGGGCACAGAGAGGTAACAGCTCCAAGACTTGGTTGTGCAACACAAGAGGTGGAGTCTTCCCAGAATTCATTACACACATTCAATTGCAAATGCTGCTCTACTCACTACAGGACTGAACACATTTTTTTTCTGCCATAGCTGAATGTGCAAAATAAAGCACAGGAATGTGTCCTGTTCTTTCCTTTTATTTCCCCTTTTGTCAGATAACAGCTGTATGAGACAATGGACTGGAGGTGAAACACTGGAAAAAGCTTATTAGAAGCACTGTCTCATTCTCAGTAGAAAAAAAAGCACAGGAACCTCCCCAATGCACTAATGAATTATATAAAATAAATCCAGTGTAATATGCTAAAATAGTTACTGTGGTTACATTTTATAGCATGAAAATTTTACCTTATGAAGAGGTTCGACAGGAATACTTGAAATAACAATATGAATTTAATAACAGGAGTTCACTTTGGAAATCACATTTAAGACCCTTCTCCATATAAAAGAGGCCAATGTTCCTATTTCATAGGAACATAAAACTTTCCCCCATCTTAAATTTTTGTTGGTTCGCATCAACACATAAAGACACTAAAGCACTTAAAAAAAAAAAAAAAGGAGAGGGAGAAAGGAGTGATCAGTATAATACTTACAATTAAGTATTTATTTGCCAGAAAATTCTATTGACAAGGCAAGTAAGATTTATAGTAGCAAGAGTATCCTTGGATCCCAAAACCCACTTTGAAAGGAAACAACCACATAGGGTCCACCTTCTCAAAGCTATTTAGATGTTTATCTCCCTTTATCTCCCTCTGAGGAACTACACAAAGACCCAAACTTTAGGAATTTGAGTCCAGTTGGCATTAAGAAAGCCTTTATGTGAATAGAAAATGCATCATCTGGGAACCAAAATTTTTCAGGCATTTTCTGAGTTATGGCAAAGATTACTTGACATATCCACATAGGACAAGGTTAGACATTAGTTAATGCAGCTAATATCTAATTATTAAAGACTCGTATTCAGCAGCACTTAGTTATTTAACTCAGGGGTTATGTTCCTATCCCTTGCAGAGAAACACCCCCACCTCAATAAAGCTACATCATGAGTAATAGCAGCCAAATTAGACATTATCTATATGCAGTGCTTTGAGACAAAACATGATTTTAAAGCACAGCCCAAAGCAAGAAGAAATGTATGGAAGAATCAGAAAAGTTGGACCTGAGAGAGGGTATTTAATCTCTGTGTTTAGGGGATCACAGTCCAGAGACAATTCTCTGGGTGGGTACAAACAAGAAAGCAAAGGCCTGGCCCTGCATCTACTCTTAGTGAGTTGACCTGGAAAAAGCTTTTCCTGTACTTTACTCAAAACACTGAAAAGACAAGAAATACACATTTGTATGTGGAATCTATTTTCTTATGCTTCTGCTCCCACACACTCATGTTGGAGATTCAGTATGAAAAATACCTAACCCAAAAAAAATTAAAAAGCATTTGGTGAACCAGGTTAAATGCGACTCCTACACACAGTAGGGAAAAATCAGAGAACCTTCCTCTGTAACAATTGTAAACATATGCCAGCAAGACCCAGAAGACTGGATAGATTAGATTTGTTAGCAGATAACAGGCTGGATTCTGTCATCCTTGCTCATGCTGAACAGCACTTTTATCAGTTTTTATTATAAGTAAGGTTCTGTTCAAGGAAAGTACAGATTCCCCCATCGCCCACAAAGTGTGCAATCTTTATGCACCAGAGATGAAAACCGAGAATTAAAATAAGGAGAAAAATCAGATGCCTTTCATGTGCCATGATCAACTGTCCACATCTGTTAAAATTCCCACTCTTATAACACACTGGTGGACTCTGCCAACGCTTCCTTTGCCTCCACAGCATCATTGTGCCTTGGCTCCTCCGAGCAGCCTAATGAGAAGTGCTTCCCTCCTTCCCTCCCTCCCTCCCTTCTCCGGCAGCTATTTGGATTCAAACATGCCCAGCTCATGCATAAGCAAACAGGTGCAAGGGCCGGGTGTGCCAAAGCCCGAGCGAGCACGAGGTACACATGTATCTCGCTGATTGTGGCGTGCTGCTGATAGAAGGCGACAAGGCCAGACAATAGGTGGGGTCAGTAGGTGGCTCTTTGATTTCCCAGGCTCTCCACAGAACAGCAGCCTGGGAGTTTGCCTGTGGGGGACGGGAACGCTGCCTCTCAGTGAGAAACATGAAAGCGCTGGGGCTACAAAACCAAGGAGCATCCGGAACAGGGACTCCCTTTCTGATCAGGAAAGATTGTTAATGCAAAGCAAGATGTATTCACCCACAAGCCCTGTCTGCTTGTGAGGAGATGATTAACTGTGGAAACTTTGCAATGAAACAAATAGCTCTGTACATGAGCTTCCCATGTAAATGAGAGATACTCCAGGAACTAAAATGTAAAAATTGGGACTATTTCCCATCAAAAGGAGATTTCAAGTACAATCTGACCTCAATGTGTGCTGTTACTCCTTCTAGCTTTTTTTTTTTTTCTCCTTTTTTTTTTTTCATCCTACTAGACTTGGAGTTAAGACATTTCAAAACACTTCAACAAACAGTGAAGTCTGCTGTCTCAAAAGTATTGATTATATTTCAATGCTGTTGGTCAGTGAGCCAACATTATCTCCGTCTCAAAGCACATGCCCATTTTCAGAGTTTTTATGTAGCGAGATGACAAGTTCATTAAGATTTAAAGACCAAAAAATTGAGCAAACGAGACAATTGGCTCAATATGATAACAAGGAAAACTAGCTGAAATGCCTGAATCAAAGCCACGACAGAAACCGCACCAAGCTCACCAGTTTAAGGGCCACAGCACCAATTTCCAAGAGCCAGAAGTACTAAGTACTGCCTTTTTTTTTTTTATTACACATCTGCCTGTTTTTCATATAATCTATTTTTTAGCCACATATTCAGAAATTAACACCCACTTTGAACTCATTGCTCTGAATTATGATGAAATAGTTAGCAAAGTTTACATAATGTCATATCATGTATTCCAGTTATATTTTAAAATACTGCTTTACAAAGAGCAGTACAGATGCACAGTTGAACTACCTGGGTAGAGCAGGACATTCCTTAACTACTGTACTCAGTTCAAACTGTCCATTCTCAGAAACTGTAAAAAACAGGATCATTTAATTAAAATATTCAGAATTCTAAAATACTTCACATGACACAAATCCCAAATGTTGGGTACATATGATGATGCAAAAGCACCCAGATCACTCCATATTCAGAAATGGGACAGTAAATGTAGCAGTAGCAAAGAAGTTGTGAAAATGAATTAGATAAGATCTTGATATTTAAGTGCTGAATCTTATTTAACTTTGAGCAAACTTATTTGACAATTTTCCTTTTCGAAAGCATAACACATGTTGAACAATGAACAGTTCTCACCTCACCTGTAACACAAGCCCTAAATTACCTGCAATATGGCCTGAAATGGCAGGGACACACCATTAAAACCCACACCTGGTGGGGTTGCTGCTGATTTTAGGGCCGTTTTTAGCCCTGTCTCTCACATGCAGTTTGCCTCTCTCAGTTGAGTTCTGAAGTGCGGGCAGTCAAATTCTGACTGATTAATTGTGCTGGCAAGATACACAAACAATGGAAACTCCTCCACTTTTCAACCTTTCTCTAGAACACTTCTGCTAGATCAACCAAAATGTGGCCTTTCACTTGAAAGACTTCTCTGGCAAATTCCAGTTACCAAATTAATAAAGCAAAGAATATTTACTTTTTTACCTGCTTTTAAGGATCTTCATTAGGCAGACTATTAAGATTTAAATGACAACTATGCCCTGTAAGCTCTGACAGTTTCTTACCATGATGTATTTCCCTAAATGTTTCAAGACAGATTAAGGTAAAACAAAACAAACTATCGGGAGGTAAGGACAGATTATTTTATCAGCATGCTCCAATAAGCCAAGGCATTAATAAATAATCACATCCCTCTCTCACAAATATCGCTAGTACCAGGGGATTTGATTTAAATATGTTTGTCATAAGATTAAGCATCAAAACGCAAAATCAGTGTTTATTTCCCATATGGCTAAATTTATAAACTTAAATAAAACTACAAATCCCTCTTTACAACTCCAGTAACCTCTATGATACCCATAGTTACCCAGAACTCCATTCATATTCATAACATCTTTCTCCCTTCACCTCCATTTTACTTCAAAAGCTAAAGCTTTAGACCATTTGAATTATCCACTGTGCACTTTAAAGGTTGAATAGTAATGGTTTATAAAGCTTTAAAACCAGGTTATTCATAGTTTGCTTTACTGCAGTGACAAATATTTTCCCCTCCTTCAGCTTGGTGATATCAAATTTTACACAGCAGAGCATTTCACCTAAAGCAAAAAATTACTTCAAACTCAATATTTTTGTCGCAATGCAAAAACTGTACTAAGAGCAACACAGCCCTTCAGCTGTGTGTGTATAAAAACTGAATCAAACTGATAGTTGCTTTTTTATTGTCAAGCGTTATCCACAAATGATGTAGAAATAATAATGGAGATATAAAAAGACATCCAAGATACACCCAAAATTTAATCCAGAAATAAAAGGTGTCTTTCAATTTAGGAAGCGTCTGGTGACTCCTCTGAATAATTGGCAAGTTAACCAAATTATAAAACTTTTACTGAAGTGAACTTTCAATATGAATTTACAACTTATTTTTTTTTTTAAGTTTTCATTTCCAGTGTATTCCTACATTATCTTGGGCCTCTAAGCACATACTTAGAACAAGTTCTGTAACTCAACTTCATAACTGTCTTATTCTCAAAGAATAAAAAAAAAATAAAAAATAGAGGCGTGCAGAGTCAAGTTGATTAATTTTAGTTTCAATTTGTCAGCTATTTAATCATACAGTAGATGAAGCTGATCACTTTTGTAAAAGTGGTTTAATTAGAGCAGAGAGCCATCAGAAGCAGCAAGCAGAAGAAGGCTATTACCAAGTAGTTTAATGAGAACAACAAATCTACGACTCCCCTATCACAGGAAGGGACGGTATCACTCAGACATGTAACGCTCAGCAGGCTCTCCTTGGTGTCTACTGAAACTTCACCAGCTAGATTATTTCACAGCATGCATAATCAGTAAACACTGGATTTGGAAAACAAGGAAAATATGGCACCATTGGTGCTACTCATGGGATTTTACCCAAGCATGCAGCAGAAATGAGCAATCATTCAGCAAGTCTGCTTGGCCTGCCTCTAATTTATCATGGCTTACATCTCATGCCTGCCAGCAGAGCTGAATTCATATGTTATTGTCCCAAACCTGTCACTTTCTGGACTGCTTTTTAATCTTCCTCCTAGAATTGCATTCAGAAAGGTCACTGCTATCCAATTAGAACCTTATCAAAGATGCACATGCAGGCTGGATTCACGCTTATCGAGAACGGGTCATAAATCCAGAAACTGCACATCACACAGTACCATTACCATAATGAATAACTCACATGGAAAAAAAAGTGTCAAAAATTACCTGTGCATTGCCAGGCAAGTGTCTGACTGTATTTTTCCACAGTCCACAGCAGGTGAATGAGTGTAAGGGCTATTTATAATTACAGGAATGATGGAAATCAGAGACCATCCAATCCAGTAACATCTTGAATTTTAAACAAAACCTGACATTGTATACATTTCTACAAACAGAGACTTCCCTGCTCGTTTTCCTTAAGCCTCCGAATGCGTTTTCAAGATGATTTGTGAGGGTTGGTATAATTAATATACCAACGTCTACTGCCTTTTCTTCTATCTCAGTGTCTTTGAAACTTATTAAGAATCACACATGTAGTCTTCTATCAATTAATTTAATCAAGCTCAGAACTAGAAAGAGGAATTTGCTTTCAGTCTTCTGATTCAGGTACATCAATCCATTAACATAACCCATGCAAATATCCATATATTCCTAATACTGACCTCTGTAAAACAAACTTTTTCCATATGTCACCAATAACTTGAGAAATACTGTAGTGTACAAACCAGCTGAACAGGCAATGATTTAGTAAATACAGCCTAGGAACATTAACATTGAAAGGCATTAAACACAGACCAGATTTTTACATTGCTTGTGCTTCCAAAATTTCATTCAGTTCCCTATTTTGACAAAGTGCATTTTCAGCATTGTCCCTTCCAGAAGCAGAAAGCAGCACATCTTTGTTACTAGAATCTCCACTTCTTAAATAATCACCTGGACACACCCAACATTTTAAGTCCCTCAACAGTTGTTTACAGGGATTACAGTGATTTACAAACAGGATCAAAGCCATGCTCTCAAGAGGATAAGCAGATGAGAGAACTGAGCAGGTTTGAGAACTCCTGGAGGACCCACTCACTCTTTCTCCCAGCACACTGCCAACTTCATTGCTCAATATCTGGGATGGGTCCAAGTAGGGGAAGAGGAATATGGAGCTAAGCTGAAGTCCCCAAAAAGCAATGCAAAGCCTCACTGTTTCACCCCTGTTCCAAAATATCTGGAATAGAGCTTCAACATCTAAACACAAGGGAAAACAGATTTTTTTTCATCACCCATCAGTTCATTCCTTGTCTCCTTCATTTGTCTGAGATGGGTTTTTTTCCCTGAAATTACTATACAACTATTGAGGATCCCAGATGCTCCAATCAACATATCAATGCCAGTAAAGTCTGCATTAACCTGGTGACTCTGGAGATAGCCTCCAGAGCAAGGCCGGACATACAGGGACAGACCTGGTCTAAACAAACTGCTTTTCCAATATGACAACCAAAATCAATTGTGTTCCAAAATCAATATCAGCCACCATCAATTTTCCACACCTACTCTGATTAACCCTATTTATTAACTAGGAATACGTATTGCCCTGCAGGTACTGAGCAAGCCCAGGTAGAAGACAACAGGGATGTTTTTGCATTATGGTGCATCAAATAACAGAGACCTGAATAGATTCTTGCACATGGATTTATTGCTGGCTAAAGCTGGATCTCAGTATCTCATAAAGAAAAGTAGACATGGTATTTAACAGCAAACCAGCACACTTTGGCATGAAAACCCTTGCCTTTCAGCTTTTCTCGTAATAAATGCTGCAAGTTTTCAGGTCTGATATTATAATGTTTATGCAGCAACATCACAATGGCACTTACTCTTCACTTGGAATGAAAACTAAGATGCAGGCTATTCTTAATGATTTTTTTCTACATCTTCCATATTTTTCTATGATTTTTTTTCATTAGAACAAACTTCTGAATTAGGTATGCACTTTATTTAGCAGCATTCAAGTAAAGACCTCTACAAGGACTTGTTTTAACTGGGGTAGTTGCACTCTCATAGAAATCAAAATGCACTGAAAGTACTTATTTAATAGCCTGGATATTACTGTTCATTCCTAGAACTTAAACTGAGAAATATTTCACAACATAACATATATGTTGCTGACAAAGGCAACATATATGAATCACTCCTCCCTTCCCAGTTGTTTTCTGTTTGGTTTGGACTTCCATCTGACCATGAAGAAGTGAAGATGTACCCTACCCTAGATTTTTTTATTATTATTGTTAAATCTTGATAAGGAAAACACCTGTAACTTTATTCACTCAAGGCTGTCAGAGTCTGCCTTGATTGGAAAGTAGCTGAACTTTGTTCATAATTATAAAAAAACAGGTAAAAAATTTATTTGAAAAAGGCTGCTGCTATCAAACTTTATGATAAAGTAAGAAAACTGCAAAGATTTTTAAACTCGCCAGAGCAAGAGGAATGCTTAAGAATGCTTTGCCCTATGGTTGCACATGGAGACTATTCAGCTACAGATTTTTATATTTACACTATATTAGTGACTTGCTGTGCAGCAATAATTTAAACTGTAATACGAATAAAACCTGCTTTAAAAAAAAGGAAAAAAAAAGTCATAAACCCCACACTAATCATAGCACCCGGGTGTTATGAACAGACAATTCAACACAGAAAAACCTGAGTGCCTCACAAGGAAGTCTGATTGACAGTCACCCGTAAAAGTGCCAGGACAAGAGTTCAAATGTAAGTTCTCTGGGACAGAGATGGTCTTTTGATCGCACCTTTACATTGTTTTCAACATTGGGAAGCCGCTTCTCTAGGTCTCAGTGTGCTATAAATTATAGTTAATACTAATAAAATCCAACTTTCAGCAGAGAGTAACAGATCTCCTCGTTAGTAATCGTAACAGGAAGGTCACGAATTACAGGACAGAGAGCAAGAATTACCCGATCCTACCCAGAGATGTCTCCTCTGGGTCAAGGTTAGGCTGAACTGGAAGCACCCCAGCATTTATTTTTTTCTGTCAACAACATCCTGCTCCTGTGATGAATTAAGGACTCAAGGCTCCGGGTCACTTTTGAACCCTTCATCAGTTATAAATTCTCCTTAATAACACGCAGAACTCTGTTAGCAAACAGAATGATTTACAATAACAAGGATGCGTGTACCATTTTTCCAGAATATACTGTCAGTTTATTCTGTAACAGCTAGCATTTACAGAGCACTTTACCAACATAACGTAATTAATTATACCCTCAACTGTTTCTATTCAAAATTCTAACGATGTAGTATCATGAGCAATCATCAAATGCCCACTGAGACTTCTCTGCTTGACTTACAGAATCAGATGAGCTCATAGAAAGCAGCCACCAAACACAGCCAAGTCCAGAAGGATCTTTGTTTACTTCCACCACCTAATTATGTTTTTCAACTATTCCTTGAACTCCTTTGTGATTCTGTTAAGTCCATGACTAATTTTAACAGCAGCAATTTTTACATTAGACTGAAGAATGCATTACCAATCTGAACTCATTTTTCAAGAGCTTGTAACTCAACCATAGTGCTTTGCTTAGGACCATCAAGTTGTAAAGAAATTCTCAACCTTGATTCAAATCAGACTCAAGATTAAAAAAAAAAAAACCACAGAAAAAACAACACCCAAAACCAAACAACAAAAAAACAACGAACCATAGAAAACCGCCTACAAGTCAAGGTCATTCTGGAGTTAATGCTTTTGTAATCTATATTGATTATAATTTTTAGCAGTCATATGTTGGAAATTGTTTTCTGACATAAAACCAACCTTTCACAACAGAAGTTTTGCAGGGGTACAAAAAAGGAGGCATTCATTATTCTTTAGCATATCTCAGAGCTCCAGGGGATTAGAGCATTCTCTCTCTAAAAGCAAAATCAGTGCCTTCTAGCTGTGCCTCCTGAGATGCTTCCAGGCACAGTTGTTTTCCTGCTGGAAATTCCAGGGAGAGAGGGAGCAATGTTAACTTGGATACTCATTCTAGCTTGCTACTGGATTTTTGGGTAAAGGGGGAAAAATTATCAATTAGCTATTAGACTCTAAAAGACCTGCAATATAAAGCCAGCGCTAAGTATTAAGAGAGCAACTGGAAACAATTATACCAAAATGCACTGGAACTTTGAGATGAGACTTATGTTTTAGTTAATATTTTCAAAAAAAAAAAAAAAGTTTATTTAAGTAAGGTATTAGTAATACAATCCTCTCTATATTATCAAGTGCTCTTAATCATTCACCATTACAGAAATTCTAGCAAGTAAAACAGATTTAAATTCTCTTTATATAAGAAAACTTTAAGGTTTAAGAGAGAATGAGAAAAGAAAGGAATATGCTAAGCATGAAGATTGTAATATATAAAAAGTAGGTGACAACTGAGGTCATGCAGACTTCCTAGATGGAAAACAGTTTGGCCCAGGGTCATTCTGCACTGTTCAGAGAGAGATATTTAACCAAGGACAGAACAAGAGCCCCCTCTATGTAACTCTAACCTTGGGTTCCCCAAGGGTCCTAACTACATTCCAATGTCTCCAAATTGCAGGAGCCAAAACAATGTCCAGAGGACCTGAACAAGAACATTTTATAAGCCTTAAAGAGAAAGGAACTGTTTTATTTAAATAGATCGTTTTTAGGGTCAAAAGAGTGATTTAAATATCAAGCCTTGATTTCCAGCAGCCATTGCTATTAAAATGACAATATAAATACAAAGTGATAACGCCGTAAGAAAGAAAGATGATGAAGATCAGGCAACATTTTACTGTCACAGCTGATTGTTCCACTTTCTAGTCCACAGTAGCCAGGTTTTATAGCCATTAACCCAGCTTCATCACACAAACAGCACAAAAAAGAAGCCAAATATTCCACAAATCCAGAATAAAAATTCAGAAGGAGGCTGATGGCTATATCACATCTCACTCTATTGCGATCAACACATTTTCACAGAAACAGTGTTGAATACGCAGTGGAGCATCTGACCACGTAATATTTGCATTGGAAAATTAGCATCCTACAAATTAAACTTGGCACGTACTAAGTGGATTTGAAACTCGTAATTGATAAACCCAGAAAAAGAGATATCACCAGGGAATCACCAGTGAAAAAGCAAGTTCCTAGTGGAGTCACGATGGCATCAGTTCACACCCTCAAAACAATTCAATATCTGCCAGTAATCGAGAAGAAAATATAAGGTCACTACTAATCCAATTTTCAGACAACACACATTACTGGATAATGAAGTGGCAAGCAATCTATACAAATAAACCTGCTTGATAAACTGGGCACAGTTCAAGATTTATAGGAAGATCATATTTCAAAACAAACAAAAAAAGCCCACAATAAGAGAATGGAAGATTATACTTCCTAAAGGAAAAGGGAAATAACCACAGGAACACAAGCTCCTGACTTCACAAAGCAGCTAAAAATTACTGAATTGATATCTGGATGTAAGAAAATAGGAGCAAAGATGTTTACCCAGTGAGTAACTGCCAATGATTAGGTTATTCTTGGGATATTTTGCCTAATATTACTGTCTAGATTTTTAAAGTACACTAAAAAACCCAACAGTTTTCAAATTATTCCTATGTGCCTTCTGTGAAGTTTGAAAATCACAATTCAGAATTTGATACTTAAAAAATTGAACTTTCTAGAACTATATAAGAGAAGGATAAGTAATAAATATTCATGCAAGTTGCATTTTTTTCAAATCTTTTTCCTCAGGGTGACATTCCCTCTAGAGGATTTCAGTATGTCATAGTTGGAAGCTGGGACTAGAAAAATTCCAACTGCAAGTAAAGCTAACAGAGGGAATAAACTACTGAAACTGAAGTAACTGGATTGAGGGTTTGGGGGAGGGGGGGTATAGGGGTTCTTTTGGTGTTAATGAATTTCTTTTGGTGTTAATATCCTGAAACACGAAAAAATGTAACTGCTCTGTCTTGCTTCCCTCCAAGCTGACTCTGCATCCAAAGGCTGTAGATTGCAGGCACTCCAAAAATCCATCAGATTGCCATCTAATCAGGGCTTGAAAGTTGTACTTATGAGACAGCACCTGGAGATGTGAATCCTATTTTCCTGCCATTCCACCAAGCTATGCAGGGAAAGCAAATGTCACCTGCATGAAAGAGCTGCAATATTCAAGACAGACGACTTCTCCAAAATACTGTGTGGTGTGAGCACCAAAACTTTCTGCTCTGCAGAATATTCAGTTTGTATAACTTAAAAAGAAACATGATCTGAAGCCTAACCAGAACAGAACAACTAAAATTTGTGAAATAGCAGGTTTTACCTTTGGGTCATCTCAATATTAAAACAGCTTAGAGAGGATGTGATTTCCCTCACTTGAAATATTTAACTCTACACAGGGATTCAATATTTATTCAAGGTAAGATGGAACAAATTCAGGCCCTCAAATAAAAGCATACATCTTTCCAGCCACACATTATTGATCCTACTACAGAAGTTGTGGCTTGGGTTATGCAGATTGTCAAACTACATGATTTTGAAAATTTTGCCTCAATTTATTCACATTATGTAATTCAACACCAAAATGGAAATTCAATTTCCCTTGCTCAGCAAAAAGGTAATTAAATAGTTTTGAAAATGAACTTCCTAAGTAGATGTCCACATACAGTTTAGGCAACAGTTCTGGAAAATAACAATAATTAAAAAGTCTGGTCTGTTTTAACGTAACTTTTACCGCAATTTTAACAGGTAAGTATAAATGGAAAAGAGCTGAATCACATGACTGGCTCATTTCTTCCCAAAGCTCACCTGCACCTTCTCTGTTGTCTACAGTTTGAGGGCATCCAGGAGAAAAGCTGTCCAGATATAGGCTGCTATTCCCGTGATACGGAAAGAAAAATTCTCAGACAGTTATAACGTCTTGTTTTGCTGTTTGACTGCACTCATGGCAGTCAAAAGATTTAAACATGTATAAACAAACATTTATGTGCCTTTTTTTGACCATTCCCAAAACTGTCTTGAACAGCACTGACACTTAGCTAATTCCCCTCTCTACCCATTCTCTGTCTCCCTAAAAAATTGAATTCTTTGAAGCCAGTTAAATGTTCTACTGCCAATAATTTGGGGAAGGGGAATGAATAGGTAACCTTGTCAAGGAATATTTCCACTGGTGTCCTCTGATTGAAGAGAAGGTCAATATTGCTTTACTTTTGAAACATGTAAGCTTGGCAGCTCTCCTTTCCCCCCTCTCCACCTGCTTTAGAGTTGGCAAACCTCTCAACTCTGGCCCATGTGCTGCCACCACACCTCCACCGATGGCAAGTTGCTCTCCTGGCTGCAATTTCAAATTACTGTCCCATCAGTTCTTGCATTTCAGACTGTCAGTAGAGTTGTCAAAAGTACAGGGTTGATGTGAGAGATCCTCACAACTGGCTCCTACTCTGATCTGCAGACACCTCAATTCCACAGCTGTCAGAGTGCTGACACCAACTGCAGTTAATGACACCGTGTCATGTCTCTGGCTCATTTACCTGCCCACCCTGCAAACAAATGGACACTAGCAGGGAAGACAGGGAAGTGAGCAGCAGATACCATATTCATCATAATCACTATGATCCACAGTAGAAGAAAATCAATTCCTCTTAATCGAATAGAGTGACTTATTAAGGGTTATAAGTCCTGGCTGGAGAGCTGGACTGATTGGATTATGCTGGGAGAGAAATTAGCAATGAGCTCTTGAACGCCCTTTCCTTTTGTCTTCTGGCTCAGAGTTGCTATTAAATGATTATCTTATGAGAATCTTAGTAAGCAAGTCATACTCTGATCAGGGAGAGCAGCAGCCAACAGGGCACTGAAATGGTTCCTGAAGTGCTGACAGACAGTGATGTGAGCAAACAAAATGTGCCCATCGCAGCATTTCTGATTCTTGATTCAAACAACACAGCAATGGTACCTCAGACAAACACTTGAGAGTTCCCAGAACAACAATCTGCAGGTTCAGTACTACCTCAGCCACCTTGCAGATTGATAAGGAATTACTTATATTGTGACATACTACAGCTGCAAATTAAAACTGACCCCAAATGCAGTTTGCAACAAATTTTTCTTCATTTAGGAAACGTTTTCTAGGTTTTAGAATAAGCAATGTTGGTGAACCAAATGTAAGTCTTTATAAACACTGCTTAAGAGATTAGGAAGTAAAGTAGTAAAGGTAGAGATGGAGAATAAACATTTAAGATGAGAACTAGCAAAATAGATTTTCTCTTTCCAGTTAAAATAGCACGTGGTTATCCTGCATTTAGAGAATTTAATGGTGGCTGCTAAGTACTAGATTCAGAATAAGATTTAACCAACCCTAACAGGAAACCCTGGACTAAGGGTGTTGTGTGTTTAAACTGGGGGAAAATACACATGGAAATGATTCTTCATTTGACCTTTCAAAGTAAGAATCTCTGGAATTAATGGAAGTTGTGTACAAGCATCTTCCAGGATCACCTTGACTTCTACAGATCCAGCAAAGGTACACCATAGCCTTTATTGGTAACAGTAGGCCAGGCCATCTGAGGTGTGTGCCAGGGGCAAAACTTAGGGGAAGTAAGTGATACAGAGCCCAGGCACATCAGCTGATGATCTTCACTAATTTAAGGTTCTTTCAACAGCTTTCTTAACATAATAAGACCAAACTACTTTGTGGAGTCTAGGCATTTATTCCACATTATCATAATTCTGTGCTTCATTACAAATTCCAGAGTGGAAAAGGCTTTGGGAAAACCAAAATTTCATTATTATGGTTCTTAAAATAGTCTATTTGAAGTTTTAAAGTTTTGTGAAATGGTCATATTCTAGCAGAATAAAAGTTAACTGAAAAGAGACGGCACGCCCTGGGTCTTCTTTTGCTCCCATATCACAACAGTTTGTGGCTAACATTAGTATTCCTAGATAGTGGAAAACCTGTTCTAGTACTTTTCACAAACCGGCACTGATAGCTTTAATCACAGTGATTTTGCTACTCATGTTTAAAGAGCTATTTAAAAATAAGGACTTGCAGATTAAAAATAGAAGTTCTGCCAGTTTCCAAAATGTGCTTATACTTGTCCCCTAGGAATCCCAGAAACACAGCAGTAATATCCATGTGATAAATTACATTTATCATGCACCTTTGACCACTCCAACTGCTCTCTGCACGCTAATCCATCACTTTGGGAATTATTCAACCATTCCTGGTCCCCGCACGCTTCAAATGAACACCGTTAGAAAGAATTCCTCCACAAGAGCTGGGAATTGCTTGCTCACCTGGGCTTGAACACACATAACACTGATGAAATCTTCAGGGTACCTGACTGCTTAGGATCTCAGAATCTGGCAGTTCACACCTGCAAAAGGTGATTTCTTCAGTAGGTTTTGATAGCAAAGTGAAAAGTTTCATGTGTATAGGTCTCCGGTCTTAAGTATCCAGGAACTGTAACCTGCTCCAAAATCCTTCCAGAGTTTAGGAAGAACACTCTCAAGAGCTATTCAGAGGACCTTGGTTCATAAAAAACTCATGTTTAGAAAGAGGCAAAGTTTATAACCTGTTTCTTTCCTTTCCCCACCACAACACTGACAAGAAACTATCTTGAAGGCAGAGCCAAACTTGGCCTCTTCAAATGATCACAGCTAGGTCAGGTGACAGACAACAGAAACTAGTCTTATCTTGGAATAAAAGAGTAGATAATCTAAAGATGACAATAATCATTATTTAGAATATAACAGATACATATAACACACAAATATACACAGATTTACAAAAATATACCAATACAGACACACGCTTTATAATTCTTCCTGCTTGGTATTATTTTCTATTTTTATACACATACTAGTCAATATTAACAGAAAATTAAACAGTATTGCAACCTGTCAAAGAAATATCCCTACTCTACATAAACACAAAGTTTAATAATCCATTCACTGATCATACCTATAGTTCACCCTCTGTGTTCTAGTAAGTTAAAATTTCCTCCTACAGCATTACAGAAAAAGTTTGTCAAATGAATGCCAGCAAGTAAAGCATCCTGTTCTGTAAGGTTAGAGCCTTAAGAATCATTAACTCTCAATACAAAAGTAGTTCTGTCAAAGCAGTTCCCTTTGACAGCTGTAACTACAACATCTATTTTGATTATAACTTTGACTATAATATAAATTGACGTATTGCAGAAAAAGACCTGTATTAATCAGAAAGGCTAAGACCAGCACTTGCCAATAAGCCTGAACTTGAATCATTTTATTGCTTTATTGTGCCAAAACCTTCAAGTGCACTGAAGTTAGGAGCAAGAACTGATTTGCAATACACATTATTATAGCATTATTCAAAAACTTAGCACATTTTATTCGTGATTATACAAAACTGTATCCTTTTTACCCATTAATCCCATTTATCATAAATAGGTCAAACAAATCTAATACAAAACTGGATTAATCTTCACTTGTAGAACAATTTGAAGGGTATAACTATATGACTCTCTCTATATACGTATATTAAAATAAGTATGAAAACAATGTCCATTTTTTAGATATTAAATCTAGGAATGTGTACCAGACAACAACTAGTTTCTTTCTCTTTGTAGTATCTGTAAAACTATTATTTGGCTCCAGTAAAGCTAAGTGAATAAAAGTACTGCTTTTTCATATAGGTCACATATTTTCATAAAGCTTGTTAAAAAAAAAAAATCAAACCCTAAAGAATAAACTCCTTAAAAGCATTTCTGTTACTAACTGAATTAAGACTAATTTTTCCTAACATGAGATATTAAGTAGAAAATGAGCGGAAAATTGATTTTATATTGAAATGTGTGTTTCAATAGAGTTTCTTCTAAATCCATCTGGAAAATTGAGTTACAAATTAAAACTTAGGTAAAGAAAGACCTGCCAGTCATTTTAGCACTTTCTTTGAGCCAACCTATCTGAGGCAGCTGCAAACCTACACTCAAGGGTTATATATTTTCTTTCAAATCTGCTTCCAAATGCATCTCAGAGCATGGGCTATGACAATGGTTTAAAGCTTTATTCCCCTCTGCAGTTACAAGTCATCACAATGCTGACTCTAATCAGGTTACTCTGCATCTGTCTGTCACAAATAACCTAGTAACAACTAAATGGATTGCCATAAATCTTTCAATTAGAATTTATAACTTTATTAGCACAATATTTTTGAACTGATTGCATTACTTTGAAGAGCAGCTTTCATTTATTTTGTCATTTGGGGGTCAAACGTGTACAGAGGCTGGGAGCTGCATACACAATAGGAAGCCTCACTTCAACTCCGTGGTGGTCTCTGGGATTTCTCTTCTCCAGAGGATGCAGCTCAATTTTTAAAGGAACACTTTGCCTGCTGTGCCGAGGGTGAACGGTGGGACCTCACTTGGCTGAATGTGACCAGAGTTTCTTCAGGACACACAAGGGTTACACCGCCAGTTTTAAGGCCCTGATGAGGCTTCATAAAAGAGCAATTTGCCACTGGGTAAGTTTTCAAAGGGTTTTATGCCTTTGTTTTTGCTTTAGAGCTGCTGAAATCCATG
This sequence comes from Corapipo altera, assembly GCF_003945725.1. Lineage (NCBI taxonomy): Eukaryota > Metazoa > Chordata > Aves > Passeriformes > Pipridae > Corapipo > Corapipo altera. Next base: position 10,568,127 of record NW_020884898.1, on the reverse strand, counting down.
CCAGGGATCAAATCTCTCTCCTAAGACAGCAGATGAGGATCAGGTGATATTCACCGATCGTAACAAATGTGGCTGGATACATCTCTACCTTGAGGTAGGGGGGAAAAAGAGCAAATGGCACTAATTCACTACAAATTTTTAAGTATTTATTTCATTATTATATAAGTGCTCTGTATTTTCTTTGCTGAATTATAACAATTCTAACCAACACATATTATGGTAAAGTAGAGGAAATAACATAATGAATTCATGCTAAATACAGAGGCCCACATGCACTAACACCCCCCGAACCCAGGCATTTAAGTATAATTTTTGTTTTAATGGACTAACTCTTGCAAATTTTAGATATAACAGATAAAATTTGAAAGTTGGGGGAAAAGTGAACATTAAAATTCAATACTGACAACAGTTTCAGCAGTGACTGAAGCTAAAGTCACTTTCCCACCTGAAGACTGAAAAAGATCAGGAGTTCAAGGGGAAAAAGGAACCTTCAGAAGACGAAGGCTCAGAAACAGCCACGCATTCCTTTGTGCTTTCCCTATTACCAAATGGGAAAGGTAACCTTCTGCAAGGTTGTTAGCATGTGTTAGATTCTCTGATGAGATCTAGGGATAACTTCTCAGCTGTTTGTGTGAAACTGTAAATGCAGATACAAATAACAGGTAGTTCACTACTGTTTTTACTTAGAGACAAAGGTGAAAGGCGCCAAACGGGTGAAAAATGCCAACCAGGTGAAAAGTGCATGTACAGGGAGACCTTGGTCTAAGAGAGTCCTTCAGCTCATACCTGGATGTCATAGAAGAAAAAGAATTCATTAGCCTTCTTCCCAGAAAGCTGTGGAGTCATCAGTTTAGATTTTATTTCTTCCTTACAAACACAGAAAAACATGCTCTAAAAGGGAGACCTTGTTAAATACATTATTATAGAAAGGAACTGGTTTATCTGGCACTTGGTGTTGCCAGACCCAAACTAAGAACAGATCTACATTGTAACATAAGAAATGAATCTGTCCTGCTTCAGCTTCTGCTAACCTAGACCATTCAAATTGGGGCTTGCAACCTAAGATTTGAAACCCAAACAGACTTGGGTATCCTTAAGAAACAAATCAAGCCTTGCTATTTCTATAAGCACAAATCACACTCCTTCCTGATTCCACACACTTCTAACCTTTACCTGACCCTGCACCCAAAACCAAAATTTGTTCAAGGCAGCCCAAGAATCTTGAACTAGTTCATTTCAAAGACGCTGTGGAAAGAAGCGTCAGTTGTTAGAAATCACACTGCATTAGTTTTCAAACGGACACGCCATAAGGAACCAAAATAACTTCTGGCTTATCTTTACTCACCTTGGTCTTACTGATAAGAAGTTTAGGAAAGAGCCTTTAAAAATGTTAAATAGCTTAAAAAACAACCCAAGCAGTAGTATCTTTCTCCCTAACAAAACTGCGTAGCAGCAAACTAATTATCTTCTACACTAGAACCCCTTTAAATCTCAAAGGAAAACAAGAAAATATATTAAAAAATATAATAAATGCTCATGTATTGTCTAAAAACTGCAATCTCTTCTATTCAAAAGCATCTCCATAGGGACTCATAAGGAAAACAGAGTGGCTACATTTCTTAAAAACTAGAGGAAAAGATAGAATGATATACCAGTTTATTCATCAAACCACACATAATTTACATTTAGGAGAAATGGCTTGGTTCTCTGTTCCTAATTCCTCCTGAGATTTAAGTACATTTAAAGTCCCACCATTTCTGAGTACACAATTTCCTGTGGCTCCTGGCTGGCCACCACCAAAGTGTCCATATGTGTCTTTGCTGAATGTAAAGAAAAAATGCAATGCAGGCTTATCCCAGCCTGAGAGTCAGTAACGGGGTGCAGAGTTAGGAAAGAGGAAATACAGGCCACCCATATTCAACTTTAAATCCATCAGACATGGCTCTTGACATTAGTTCACCACAGCAATGTGCTGTCAGGTTGAGAGATCACAACAATTTATTTTTAATCTATTTTAAGGCTTGTAATATCAGCAAAACCTGGCACACTGAACAAAGGCTTGAGTTAGATGATAAAAAGTTTTCACACTCCTGGCATAAATTTGAGAAATCTTTGGTTTTGCAGCTCTGAATCTAACAATGTAAGTACTGCATTCATTTTTGGGGAAGGTTTCTGATTTTTCCTCTCAGTATTTAGTTAGGAAAATACATTAATACATCCAGATATTAGGGCAATGAACATCACCTATCTTAATAGATGTTACAGATAGCTCTCTTCTGTAAAGCAGAAGAGAGCTTTACAGTTCTTAGGCCCACCTAGAAACTTGGTCGAAAGAAACTCTACAAATTTATAAAGATTGAAACACTATTTCTTAATCCAAAGATACCATGTTCAAATTTAAGAAAATCAGACAAAACTTAAATACTTCATTTCCTTCCTGGTTAAATTCCCCTTTATTTAAAAGTTTTTTATCAGTTATGACTATATATTTTGAAAAGCTTATTTTTAACTCAAGACCATACAGCTGTAAAAGCAAGAAGTGCTTAGTGTACCTAAAACCTCATAAGATTGATCTGTATTATACTTAACCACTGAAATGGAAAACTGAGAATATTAATATGGCAGCTTTGACATCACAACAATTGATGCAAATTCTAGGGTCTAACTTGATAATTCCTGCATGCTTCCCCCAGTGAAAGAGCAGAACTATTGTCATATTCTGAGCATATGTGTAGTTTAACCTTACTGCATTTTTTGTAACAGGGAATTGTGACAAAGAACTGGAATTCATTTTCTAAAATAACACATCTTATGTGTCAATAAAAAGAAACAAGAGAAGTCACAAGAATTAATGAGGTTGGTTATTAATCAGGGATCTCAAAAGGATATTATCAACTCCAAAGCAAGTCAGATGTCAAACTTGGGTTAGAAGTCATTTGAAGTACTGCATATATTCTTCCACACTTTGGGATAATCCCCTCTAGATTAATGCTTTCTTATCATTTTTTCCCCTCTCAGCATATTCAAAACGCTTACAAAAAGAAAAATCAAGGAGGCAGGAAAAAGTAGGGTACTTTTGCAGTAAGAAAATAAGCAGCCAGAGCACGTGAAGTCTCTCTGGGCTAAAAGAACAACTTGTGTACCAAGCTGTGCATGTGGATAAACACTGATCGGATCCAGCGGGCAAACACTGCTCTTGTATCAAGAGGAGCAGAATGTCCCACAGCTCCCTGCCACACCAGCACTATTGTACCACTGCCCATCAGCAGCACCCCCAGCCTCACAAACTCTTTGGAGATAAAATGGTGGTGCCCAACAGTTTGTAAAATAGGGGTGGTAATACCTAGAAATCTGTAGCAGAAGAAAGAACTCAAATCACAACACTCTCGTTCTAATCAAAATCTGGAAGGAATATTAGCTAAAAGGGGAAAATCAAAATATACATTAGTAAATACTTTATACAATGGACATTACGAACGGAACAAAAGGAAAAAAAGTTGTTTCTGCAGCCTCTTTCCACAAAGTTTTAACTCAGATTTCTATTTGTAGTGACAGCAGGTTTAACCCATGAAAGAATTTAAGAGCTTAAACATGATCCATTAATTGGTTAACTGATACAAGCACTGAATATAAGGTTTGTGTCTGACTTTTATTTTAGTACTTGCAATAAAAATGTAGTTTAATCATTGGAAAAAGGAAAAGAAAAATCAATCACTTCACCTCCTCTGAAACCATCTTTCCCCTTTAGCTGCACATGACATTAAAGGTCTCAAATGTCACACTTGTAAACTGTTTGAAATTAAAAGATGTTTCTATGGAACTGCTATATTAATTGGAACCTAAAGCTATTTATGATTTAAAAGAAGAATAGGAATTAGGTATTTGAAAAACCTAAAAAAGTAGAAAGGAAAAGAAACAGACTCTTAGGCCTCCCAGAAATAAAACCCACTAAATTAAGAATTGTAAGAATTAAGGATTACAACTCCTTGAACCTTAAACATTAAGCCCACCATAGAAGCAAATCATTAACAATTTACTTCCTTAAAGACATTTGTTAATAGCTGGTACAATGCCAACAAAGAAGATTTATTAGACTTTAAATGATGAAAGCAACACTTCCCTAAAAACTCCCTCTTATCACCTTTTATGAAGTCCAATAGGTTGTGGATTAAAAGTCATATTTGCTCAAATCTACACACAGTGAAACCCCATTCTGGCTCTGTTGTGTGGACCACTTTGCAAGATGAAGAATAATGACAATAAATAAACTTGAAACGTCTTCACTATGAGAGATTTCACTTCACTACTGCATTCAGCAGTTTTCTCAGCTGCATCTTTGAGGTCAACAGCCCAAAGGAGTATTGGATAAATTTGCTTCACAAGTCACTCTCAACACTCTCAACTTCTAATCCTATTAGGAGTACCATGAGAGGGGAAAAAAAAAAACAAAAACCCACAAAGTGTGTTTAATACATTTTCTTTGGGCATTTTTTCCCTGTTAATTTTCATAAGTTTCCTGAATATACAGTCATTTGGAAGCAACATTTGTTTTACTTGTCTCTGAAACAACAATGTCCCTTATTTCCTTTACACTTCCTTTATAGCAGGTGATGTGTATTTCATATTTGGGCTAAGAAGCCAGTGCCATTTCTAATTTTTATACACAATGATTTTATTTTCTTTAATGAAGTTCTTACTGACATTAGATTGAAATCACCTGCACATTTTCACTGGTTCATCTACTGGAAGGACTAGGCTTTGGATGTCACTTTCTGACACCAAGATTTTTCTTAGCAGGTACACACAAATTTGTGAAAATAAAAACCTCAGCATAGGAGCACCAACAATTCATCAATCTGTAAATAAATGTACTGTTACCTAGAAGTACAGTAGTATGCCATTCCCAACTGGGCTTGTTCCAGAATTGGACTCCAAAAAATCCCTAATCTTCGACAGGCCATCAGACAGCAATGACAAGATTTACTGTGTGTCAGGGATGGAATTAATAGGTCTCTCAAGAGATAGCTGTTTCAATATGAATTTGCCAGTTTTAGATTTCAAAAATCATTGCATGTTTTCTGCCTCACAACTGTCCAGTTGCTCTAAAGTCAAAGCTTCTTCTATTCTGAAAAGCACTTTTATTTCTCAAAACACTTCAGAAAAAGACAAGTATCAGTGAATTACAGCTTTGTAAGTTATTAAGCTTGCTTCTGACCCTAGAACACTCTTAGTAGTTGGTACTAATAAGTGTGTTCATCACCAAAAAAGATGATGCCCTTCTAAATTCTGTGACATCTGTCCTAGGAATCCTGAGCACAACATTCCCAGTACCCAGATCCATGATCACTCAGGTAGCTGAGCATGTTACTGCTCAGGCAAACGTGTTATGAATTCTCAGATGATGAACTATGCTAAGGCTGGATGTCAGAGGTGATGGAACTGATAATCCATCAGTAATTTTCTAACCACTACAACATCTCTGACCCATTGAACTAAATAAATGTATTTAATCACTGACTAGTCAACTGATCAGAAAGTGCCACGGGGTAAAGTGAGTGTCTTGACAAAGAGAAGACAGGCACTACCTGAAACCACTGTCCCAACAAGCATATCTTATCTTAGCCTCTTACCCAGAGAGACGGATTCAAACTGACATTATACTACAGAAAAAAGGGTTTTTTAATGATAAAACACAAAACTCGTCTTGTAAGATTATCCTTGAGAAAATAATTCTGGCAACATATCTCAAATTGTCTTTTCTTGTAAACAGATTAGGTCAAACCCACAAAAAACCCTCTCTGATCACTTCTGGTGAGTCATAGCCCAAAGTAACACATGATCCAAGCAAAGGATGCCGCTTTTATAGAGCGCTTTTCAGCACCTTTCTGGATGATGTATTCTACCTCTGGTCTGACTCCTGCCAGCTTCATGACTAAGAAGAATGGTAGGCCAAATCCTGCACCCTTCACAGAAGTCTTAAGCAAACTTTTCCTGGCACGCACAAACCTGATCGCGCAGAAAGCGGTGCTTTCCCCAGGTGTTCCCGTGGCAAATCAACGTGCCTCCCCAGCACTGGGTTATTAATGTCTCATTTTCCTGATGTTCTGTGTTGGCAGCCATGACAGAAAGCTTTGAACTTGTTTATTCACACTTGTTTAATCCTGTCTCCACACAGCACATCGCAGCCTGTGGGGCTCAGAAGATGGATGAGTGAAAGCAAGGCCGCGAGGGGTCAGGGTCGGGGTGTCGCTGGATCTCAATAACTCCATCACTCACTGCAGCAGCACTTCAGAGGTCACCTCAGCTGAGGAGCTTGGGATAGGCAGTGGGAAAACAGCTGGCACAACTGTGCACATATTCCCTCCAGTTGATGATACATATGGAGACAAGAACAAACCCTCACTTACACTGCACCTTGAGTGGGTTTCAGTCTACTTGGTCAAAAAAAGAACAAAAGGAAATAGATTTTTTTTACAAGGATCTGGTAGGTGTCAAGCAGCAGCATGAAGGCTGAAGAGAGGACTACTAAAAATGAGAAAAATAACATCAGTTTAGTATTTCTTCTGTAACTATTGGCATATGTATTGGACTAAGGGAAAGGAGCAAAAAGAGAGCACGATGTCTAGCAAACAATGGCAGTGGATGGACACACATTTCATGCTGCAGCTGTATTGTGCACACTGTGCACCTGACAAAGAAGTTTCTTTGAAACACAGGCAGCACAGATGACACAAACCTCTACACTGTCCCCTACTTAGGCATTTTAATGTGCATCAATGATAAATCCTAATTTTTTTAATCTTATGTTTAGAGTATATATGCATTTTGCATATATATATTTCATGCATATATATAAAAATTATAAATAAAATATATATGACAGTTAAATAGCTGTATACTGTACAGGTCCTAAATAATATTGCCAATAATTCATTATAATTTGAGAGCAAATAGTTATGTTGTTAATAACTATTTGCACACTTTATCCTATTTGTTAACCTGTTCTGTATGTCACTGACAGGAACTTGATGACATGCTGAAACAAAACTGTTCCTTTCTTATACTCTTAACTTCTACTTTTTACATCCACTCCTCATAATAAACCAGTCTGCAAAAGTGCAATTATTTCCAAAAGAGATGGAAATTAGTATTATTAATCTACCTTTAAACACATCTGCAGCACTGGAATAAAATTGGGAAGGGGTTTGATCCAACAGAAACCAAGTTCTCATGTGTTCAGTAGGCAGTTGTATTGTGAGAAAAGTGAAATATAAACTTAGATCTGCACATAGGCACAATATATTTATAACCAATAAATATAATCAGTAAAAATATATTGATAAATAGGAAAATTAGCAAGTGGATTATATAAAATAGTCAAAGACAAGCTTTTATTCTAGCAAGAAAAAAAAAATCAGTCCTTACAATCCGAGCGAGTTATTTGATAAGAAAATCCAGGATAAAAAAAAAAACGGGGCTCTGTCCCAAACTCCACATTTTCATTTCCACAACAACCTCCATGGGCCTTCAGTGGAGGTGTCATTGAGAGTAATGACACTGGTGGGGAAGTATGGGAAATTCTACAACAATTCGCAGATCAAATTTTAATGGTTTGTTTTTTGTGAGTTTTTTTGGAGGGGGGGAAGATGGAGGGGATAGTGGTGCTGTTTTGAGGTCTGATTTTTTTTTCAGCTGGTTGGTTTTCTTTCTGAGTTGTTTTTGTAAGATGCCAATTTCTTAAAGACAAAGCAAACCCTTTTGTTTGGATTGCTGCAACTTCTTCCCCCGGGGCCTATTTTCCAAAAAGTATATTTCTTTTAAGTGCACCCAGGAGGGAGGGTGGGAGTGGGGGGTGGTGCTTCCACACCTTCAATAAGGTTGATAGAATCAGAGTTTACATAACACATATAAAATCTATTAAAAAGCCCAAAATTTTCAGTAACTAATACATTCAGAATGGGATGCTGCTCAAATAGGAACACAATAAAAGCACAAAGAAAGTCACCTGTGTTTTTACAGTAGGAAGAGGGAGGTAAATAAAGTGAAGAATATCCCTCATATTTTTAAGATATCATACTACCAATCAAAATATTTGGCCTCTACCTGTGGTTCTGCAATCAGCATGATACATGGCTTTGAACAGATGGCTCTGAAGCTCAAAGAAAACATAACTGATGTTCAGTATTGCCACGACTGGTTGTCAGACATGCCTCTCTAGCCGTGGAATTTACAGGTTTGAAAGCAGATAATTAAGCTGCTTGTACAGTAGGATTAGAATTATATATATGCTAAAGGGAATTAAACTACTTGAGGAAGACATGATTTCTAGCTGCTGATTCTAAATTTGAAACATAAAAGAAATCTATAAAAGCGAGAAGACAGAGTTAGAAACAATGTAGGTGGAACACAAAAGCAAGTACTTTCCAAAAGTAACTTCAAGTTAATTTTTTTTTTGCCATTACTGTTTCGTAACAAAGATGCTTTGCTAGAAGAAAAAGCCATTCTGGCATACCTTGAAAAAGTTAAACTTGCCAGTTTGCCTCAGTAGCTTCTAATTTATACCCAGACTGTGCTCGCATATGGGCTGTGTTACCTACTTGATTTAAAAACATTCCAAATATTCTATACCTCAAGAGAAAAGCAAAGTGCAGAGAAAGAATGGAAACTTTACTCCGTGCAAACATTTCTTTCATAAAGACAATCTTCCAGTAAAGACAACAAACATCTGTGACAGTGTTTCACCCAGATGCTTTCAACTACTCCAGGTTTTCCACTACCTGTGCCTTTTTCAGGTTCTAACAAAGAAAAACAACTGGATTTCTTGAGAATTCATGAAGGGAATAAGCAACCTAAATTGTTTATACTTAAAACACATGAGTTTAAACACTCTAAAGTGTGTAAGTTATTCTCCTAACCAGTGTCTGTCTTTGTTCCTCTCCAAGATGGACCATCGCACTAGATGGACGAACTGCTGAGACCCAGTGGGCCATTATTCCACTGCCTTAGATGTAAAATAAAAGACATGATATACAAAACTACCTAAAACGTCCTGCTCTGGAGAAAACACAAGAATCTTTTCATTCTAACCACACCTAAAATTCTATTTCACATTTATCACTTTTAAAATACACAGTGATCATCCTATTATCTGTCAGCTTTAGGAGTTTATAACAGTCAGCAGATGGGGAACTTTTTATACCTGAAAGTGTTTATACCTTTATACCTTTTTTACATTATGACCTGAAAAATAATTCCAAAAATTAGCCAATATAATTTCCTTTGCAGGATTGCTACTCACCTTATCCACTTAAACTGGGGATATTCTTCCTCAGGTTCTCATGTATGGACTGGTATTTTGAGATTATAACAGAAAGAAACTATTTCCTTCCCACAAGCATCATTCCTATGGCTTAGCCTTGCTGAGTTGATATTTTCTTCATAGGCCAACAGAAACTTGTTTCCTTCCTATTTATTTCACCAAATGATTTTACATAACAGGTGAGCAACGGGCAGGTTTGAGACCAATTAGTAGAAACAAAGTCTTCCAGCAAGATGCAGGTGGTTTAAAAAATTGCCAATTTTGAACGCCAAGGCCACCACCTCCTTTGGCATGCCAAGATTAGGCAACAAGCCCAGCAGGACCCAACAGAAGGATCACATTAAACATGAAGAATGGAATGATATTGAAGACTAGCACAGGAGACACTTACTGAAGTGCAATAGTGCTCATCTGTTACAAGTCACAGAGGAAGAGAAAGATCTGCATCCAATCACTCCAGAATGACTGTGAGCTACCAAATGCTTAAAAAAGTTACCCATGATCACATGACTGACTGATAAGGAACACTGAAGGTAGTTATTAACATTGGTTCATAATGCCCAGCATGCAAGTCTTGAAATATTATTGTATATATGCCAAGGGAATTAAACTACTTGAGGAAGACATGATTACTAGTTGCTGATTCTAAATTGGAAACACAAAATGCAATTACCCACTCATGTCTTGAAAAATGTGTGCAGAGGTGAGAAGTGACACCACTGTAGTCTATAAATACCAAGGAGAGAAAACAACTACAGAAAAAACCCCAGATCATAGAATCATCAAATGGTTTGAGTTGGAAGGGACTTTTTAAAGGTCACCTAGTCCAACCCCCCTGCTGTAAGCAGGGACATCTTCACCTAGACCAGGTTGCTCAGAGTCCCAACCAACCTGACCTTGAATGTTTCCAGGGATGGGGCATCCACTACCTAGCTCTGAGCAGCCTGTTCCAGTGTTTCACCATTCTCATAGTTCAAAACCTTTATTACATATACCCTTTAGTGACCCTCCTTCAGTTTAAAACCATTACCCCTTGTCCTGTGACAGCAGGCCCTGCTAAAAATTTTGTCCCCATCTTCTTTACAAGTCACCTTCAAGTACTGAAAGGTCACCATAAGATCTCACCAGAGACATCTCCTCTCCAGGTTGAATAATCACAGTTCTCTCAGCCTTTCCTCATAGGACAGGTGACCCAAAATCACAAGAACTAGCATAAATCAAGCATGTTTCTGTTTACAATGGGAAACATGAAAATTATTTTTCTCACCATTGGAATATGTAAGTTCCACGACAGGCTTTCAACAGGAACAGAGAATAACGGGAGTGAGCTTGAGGATGAAGGGAAAGGCAATCAAACTGCCTTTCAAAGTGCAGCTTGAAATGTTTCTGAATGGAATTACAAAGTACAGCTGTATAGAATACAGGAACTCAGTGATCCAGCACTCCCAGTTCTTTCCATCACTATGTCCCTTTGTACAGCAGCAAATCCATGAGACAGCAGAATGGGACTGTGCACGCCTCCCTCCTCTATCCCAAGGAAGCAATTTCCCAAGCATCAGTATACATTCACATCACTGCCACTTGAAAAATTCAAGCAAGAGGAGTGGAACAAAACCACTACTTCATTTCCCACATAAACTCCATATATTAGAAACTTATTCAAAATATAATATCTATGGGAGTATTTCAAGTAGAACTATCACCAAAGCCACAATTAAACTTGAGTCCTCTAAGAACAGGAAGGAGGGAAGCACATATCTGAACAAAGAAAGAGGGAAAAAAATGAAGAAGGATAAGGTTTTGGTGTCTTCAAACAAATATAATTCTCAGAATAAAAAACCTATATCAATATATAGAGAGGTGTATATGTAAAACATCCACCCATCTCACCGCAATAATTACTTTTAATTATCATACTAATGAACTTAGTTAGACTTGAGATCATGTAAAATTTGCAAAGAAATGGTCTGAAGCATTGCTTAAAATGAGTACTTTTTTAAACCTATCTGACATTGCAGAATAGTACAACATGAATGAAGCATATGCCAATAGCTAATATGTCATTTAACATTCAAATAGTGCTTGTAGGCTCCTGAGCAAACGGAATAGAGTTGTAAAAATGCAATGTTAGCTTGTTTTCCTTCATTTCTCATAGGAACTAAAAATCAGAGAAATGTCAACCAAAAAGAAAAAAAAAGATCAGTACCTGCTGATGTGCACACCAACAGATCAGCCAGTAGCTGATTTCTTAAAAGGTTTCTGTGAAGTCACCAGTAATTCCTTAGCTGTCAACATTTTACTAGGTAGAGCACTCCAAGTTATATAAACAGCAGGATTAGATTTTAAAAATTAAAATCAAATCAAAGGAAAGGGGAAGAAGGAAGCTGATAAAAATCAAACAAGGAAATGCACAAGAACTTACCAGAAGCAGAATCAGATCAAGCACACTGTAAATAGCTTCTAAAAATGTAACACAAAGTTCTCTTTTAGGTGGGGAAAAAGGGTAGATTCTGGGCAGAAAAATTCAAGGGATAAATCAGAGGTCCTACAAACAACTTCTCTAACCATTTCTGGATGTGAGAAGTATTTCTACTGCAGGAATGCTGGGCATGACAGTAGGCTGTGTGAGTGCCCAGTGCCCGAGAGCACGTGGCAAAGACACACTAACCTGTTCTGAAGGATAAATTCACACAGTGCAAGCAATGTCCAGCTGGTAAGGAAATTTTTCACTAGGTAGATGTAACCAGCTGAGCTTAAGTGCTAACAACAAACACTCTTCTGATAACCAAGCCTGCTTGTTTTGTGTGAACATACCCATCTTTCTTTAGAGTTCACTGTGCTGTGAACCTCTACCCCCCAAAAAATCTATTATAGGATGACCAGAGTATGAAAAGAGCAAGAAAAAGACAATGGAGAACAAAAACAAGGTCTTGAGAAACCTACAGGCATTGTACAGCTTGATATTATGACTGAGAGAATTTTAAAATCTTTGGATCTACCTAAGATGTGAGGAGCCATTAGCCCTTTTAGCCTTGGAAACTTTTAAATCTGCATGTCCAGACAGAGTTCAAAGGCTAAGAAATGAAGATGCAACAATGCAGTGACTTGTCTAAAGCCCAGTGGATGATGTTTGGGAAGTACTGCTTCTGTCCACATGGAGAAAGCATCAGTGCTGAAGCACAAACTTAAATGGTTTGTGAGAAATATGTTAGGAACAGGAGATACAGTTTAGTTTATCCTGATGAAAAGCATCTCTACAGTGTAGAAATTCTAGTTCACTCTGGTTACTGGTACAAAAATCACACCCTCTCAAATTTCTAGATTTCTTATCCCAGGTGAATTCAGAAGAAATTAAAACACATACTCTGCTAAGATCTAGACTAATAAAGTAAATAATCAGAACTTTTTTTGGCTCAAAAGGAAACTTTGCAATGAGATGTCAAGTCAGGTTTTGATTTATCTGATGTGTCTTCACTAACATACATTTATTAACCTCTTTAATTTCAAATAAAATTAACTGTAAGAATTAAATTGTCCTATATAAAAATGCCATATTATGTAATGTTTTCTACATTCCCAGTGGCTTCATCCCAATCCACAGAAGAACCCACAGAAATTGCTTATTGCAAGCTTCAGAAGTACAGAGAAATTTTCAAGTGGTCCCACCATCTTATGAAATCTGCCTTTGCCCATACTATCTAATCAGCTACGATTTTATTTGTTTTCTTCTATGAGGGGAATTTCATTTTTGTTAAGCGTGCTGTGATAATAACCGTGGTTTGTTAAATTTCTACTTAGAGAAATGCAGAGTAAGAAAAAGCATGATCTTTTCAATGTCCTGATATTGCTCATAGACCAGACCACACTCTGCAGCATTTCAGTTTCTACAATAATCAGTTCTGTCTTGATGAGTGCAAAGGAATGCCAGCTCAGACAGAGAGGTCTTCACACTCTGTTTAGAAGGATGAGAGAGAAAGAGGTGTAAGGAAAGGAACAGGACATGCTTTTCACGTGTGAAAGGAACTCCAAGGCAAATCAGACTTTGAAATTACCAGTAACAAAATTAATAACAATTTTTACTATTTAAGTCATACATCAAACAGAAACTAGACAAAAAAATCGTCCCCCCATTTTAGTCACACACACTGTGCTCTTTTTTCACTGGATATCTCAAATTAAATTAATAACTCCATTCTTATGAACATACTGCAGTCTTTTGCACATGCTGCAGCAAACAGTCATTAGCATTATGATACAGATGTGATTGCACAGCATATATTTTATACCTCTCAGCCTTCATTCACTGAACATTAAAACATATCTTGTTTATTTGCAAAATTACTGCCTCCCGTGTTTAAGATCTGGCTTATGCTTGCTTTGCAATACACCTATGACTCTTTACACTAAACTCTGTGTACTACTATAACCTCTCTTGTTACAGATAAAAACATAATTCAGTTTTGAATCTAACATAAGCAGGATCACTATGTTTGGAGAGCGTTCCAAAGCCTGCTATTCAAGCAATCTTTGGCATATAAATAATGCAAGACCTCTTCTTTCTCCAAATGACTTCAGTTCAAGTACAGGCTCAGAAAGATGGAAGCCCAAATTTATACTGCCATTACAAAATTCAATCTATTTCTGGTTCTCCAATTGAATTATGACTCAGAGCCTTCCACTGCTTTCTGCACACCAACCCACATACTCCTCACCTTCGCCAACCTATGCAGAAAAGAATCCTATTTGTGAATATTCCTGAGTTTTATTATTATATTGAAATGGCAGCAAATCCCAGTTAATCTGAAAAGCCTTATGTTTTCTTTTAAAGGGAAGTAAGGTAGAAAATGTGTCTTCTCCCCCTCCCCCACTGACCTCTGAACCACAACCTCCTTGCCACTAAAGCGTTCAACACCTCATTTAATCTCTCCTCGCTGCACTGGCACAGCACTGCAAAAAGGAAAAGGGAAAAAAAAATAATCTGGGGACTTCATCAATTTTTCATGAATTTTCATTTAGGCCAGAGCCCCCTCTAACAGTGGTCGATAGATCAAGCTGCTGTCACATATTTCACACCTGGGGCTCCAGCTGCTCTCCCCGGGGGCCGCCGCTGACTCAGCCTGGAGCAGAGGAGGCTCTGAGTCAGAGCGGGACCCTCCCGCTCCTCCTCTCGCTCACTCCCGGTGCCCCAGCGCTGGCAACTGAAACCCCACCCGCTGTCACCGCTGCAGATGTGTTTCCTGATATTCCCACTGGAGAGCCCCACCGCGGAGGTTCAGCCGTGTCAGTTCGTACGTTGTGAAAACCTCTGCTTTCGTTTTAAAACTTTTCCCATTCAAATACAAAAGTTGTTTCGTGGAAGATTAAAGTATTTCAAGTCTAATTTCCTTTCTGAAAACCTCCCAAGAAAATCTGAACATCAACGTATTCCTAATAATGGTTGGGAATTATTAGGAATAATAACCCTTTTCAAATTCAATTAAATAACTCTAATAGACAAAAAAAGAAGATGTTTTACTCTTCTGAATACAATTATTCGTAGATGCTTTAGGGCTAGAACATTTATTTTTAATGATTTAACCATAAAACAGAAACACTACATGAGAATTTGCCACATGCACATCAGAAGACTGGGTTTGCTGCTGGCATTAGCATTATTTTTACCCCTTTTGAGGAGGCTCCTACTGAAAAAGTAATCTGCTCAAAGCACACCATGAATTAATGCATTGAAAGAATTAAACAGAATAAGTCATATCAAAGAATTACATATCAATCCTAAATTGTGCCTTCAAATACCAACTTTTTTTTTCTAAATACCAACTATTTCTTCTTAAATGTCTTCTGGAGTAAGGACTTCCCAAATTGAAGGCAAAAAAATTCTAAAAACACATTCTGTATATTAATAAGGCTTTTTAAGTAATTTTCCAGATCACAATTCTTTTCAGTTTCACTGGCATGGATAAATTCTTCTGAGGATATGCATCAGCACAAAAGCATCTGCCCTGGACTGTATGAACATGCTCTGAACAGACAGGGATTTAAAAGCCTATGCCATGCCTTGGTACCTAAATTCATCAGGTTTGGAAAGGTGTTAACTGCTACTCAATCAAAAAGAGTTGAGGGATTTCAGCAACTTGCAAAAACTCACTCCAAAAAAACCAATGGGCAAAATTATTGCATTCAACACGGGCCACACTCTGCTCTGAATCACTTTGTGTCCCAGCTGAATGTCACTTCTGTATTACACATAAGTCTGGATATGTCAGAAGACTTTCAGTCCCACTGCTTCAGTGGCAGGTGTCATGCAGGGTGTTAAAAAAAAAAAAAAAAAAGGAAATAGAAGGATATTAAGCACAATAACACTGTTTGTCATCTTAATGCCTAGGCATGAACACATCTAACAGATACATAAACCCAATAAATATTTCTTCATAAATCATTCAAAAGTTGTTATTGGCAACTGACAATAACAAAGTAAGACACTTACAGATTCTCTCTCTAAAACAGCAGACTCAAGTATTTTAAACCTGTAAAAAGCAGCAGTTTGTCTCTAATGGCACAAATTCAGGCCACCTACAGTCAGATAATAATCCAGAACCCTTTTGTCAGCAAAGGACAACCATCTTTTTTTTTCCCCTGGCGATGAAAACAGCTTGGCTTAGTGTGGAAAGCGCAGTTTTCAACACCATGACAGACAGCACAAGTCAGAGCCATCACAGCCAGCCATCCTCCCATGGACCAGGCTGCAGGATCCAGGCAACTCAACAGTTTCCAGCAGCAGCTGAGAACAGGTGAACGGGGACTCACTGCTGACAACAGCCTGTCAGCAGCAACTCATTCCCTGAGCGTGCAAATGGGTCGCTGCAGACTTGCCCATCCTTTGCAGCCCAGAAATGCTGACATGAGAAAAACAAATAAGAGCCTTAAAATAACTCTTCTCTGAAAGTCATTTGAAAAATCTGTTTTAGAACCAAAACTGTATTACAAAGCATCTCAAAACCAAGGGAAAAGAGATTGTTTGGCTGTCATCCTCCAAAGGACACCTTCGATACATGCCAAGTACTGCCACGTGCTTTAAAGCCAGTGAGCAAAAACCACAGCAGAATCTCTAATTTTTCTCCTTTGATGAAGACCATCCTGCAATTGCAGCTACAGTATGGCCCAAGAAAAGATAAAGAACTGCTGAAGTGAAAAAGGAGAGCCTACTTTAGCATGCTGAAGCATTTAATTGGGGGTTCAGTCAGTTAAATCTCAATCCTATGAAAACAGTAAAATAATAACGTTGCTACTGCAAAAACCTCAGCTTCGGTTTCACATCTCAGGTTTCACGTTCATGTTGATCCTGCCCTGAAATACCTGACAATGAAGCACAGCTTTATTATATTTAAAGTTTTCTCCTATCTCCCACACTGTTCATGCATGACCTGCCACCAGCTACAGTTGTTAGACAAACTCCAGAGAGCACGGATGTTGTAACAAGAGCCTCTCAGCAGGCAGTGAAATAGGGATCAGTGAAAACTGACAGGATACAGAGCACATTTAAATTTCAAAATAATCGGGCGCTTTAATTTGATGACTCAAAGTACAACTGGAACAATCCCCTGAACTTCAGCTGGAGATTTCTGAATCTCAACAGGATTACAATAAAGATTTCAAGTGTTTATGCCTCTCTCCTAGGATTTCTCAACAGACAGTTAAAACTCATGCACAAAGTCACAAATAATCCAGTAATTTTATCTAGTCATACTCACCCAGATTTCAGCCTTCCTTAAACTGGTCTTCTCCTCAGTTCCTAAATACCTACAAAACTGAATAACTTTCTGTGATGCCTTTAATTAGCACATTTACTTGTGCTTTGATGATGTGCCAAAACTGTTTTCGTTTTTTGACACAGTTCTGAATCTAGGCTACACCTGAATCTAGGTGAAAAGCAGTGTAAAAGTCTGTTCTACTTGTCTTATTCCACTATTTAAATATTTTAAAAATGGCATTTTCTGCAATTTCTGAGAAAACTGAAGCCTCAAGATCAAACCACATTAGCTACAAAAGTCTGCAGATGGCATCAGGAATAAAGATTTCTCTTCTGTACTTCCTCCTTTAAAAAACATACTGTCTAGTGGGTACTTAAATCCATTCTTTATCAACTAAGCAAAACAAGTTTGTGCTAAAGCCCTACTTCAAACATATCTCAGTGAAACCACTGTCAGATGAAGAGCTGTGGGAGGAAAAAAAGTAAGTCCAGCAAGAGGAGAGCATTCATAAATCTACTAAAATACACCTCTATGTGAAGATACACGTTCTGAATAAAAAGATCAGTGTTTATTCAACCCATATAACTAAGCAGCAAAAAAACCATGTGCAACTCATTGTATTTGATGTCTGATGAGCTTGTTTTCTATGTGAATTGTAATGAACGTGTCTGCTGACTCTACTGGAAGCAGAGCATGCAGGCCAGGTGGTCTCTGAAAGAGCCATGTCGACTTCTCTGTTGAGACAAAGAGAATCGATAAAGACTAGGGCTGCTCTGGATGATATGAGAAATGGCCAACAATTTCACTTGCCATGGACATAATGAATGAGGCCTGGATCAAGTTCATGATAGAGGAGCATATATTGAGGTTTCCAGCAGTACAGAACATGAGTCACCAAGAAGCTGTCTGCTTCTGCTGAGGTAACAGATGATGAGATAAAGAGAAACAGACAGTGCACCTTAGATTAAATGATAGGTATTTTTCCACATTAGTTCCAGTATAACCAGCTTTAGGCATAATTTAAAAATTAGATTATTCTTCAGAGGAAAATTATCCTTTGTCCATGTTTGAGCCAACCATGTTTATACACCAGCTAGAACCTCATTTCAGTATAAATCACCTCTTCTGCACAGTCACTGCTACTGAATAAACACACGTAAAAATGCCTTGGCTAAGAGTTGCAGCTACTCACAAAACGTCATATTTATCCGCATTTCTTACCTCCCAGGATGCTGGGCGACAGAATACCAGCAACTATGAAGTCTTACACAGTGCTAACGGTACAAAACTACTCACATGCCACTTCCAGAGACGCGTTGCGACTCACAGCTTCTCCAAGGTAGTTCCTCGCTACGCAGACGTAACTTCCCTCGTCGGGTTTACTCCTGCGCCCGTGCACGATGCGCAAGAAAAACAAAGAGCCGCTGGGCAGCAGCATGCGGTGGGAGCGAGGGTCGTCCTTGTCCGTCTCCACCCGCTCCCCATCCTTGTACCACTCGATGGTGGGAGTGGGCCGTCCCTCAGCTTTACAGTTCAGAGTTGTTGGCTCTCCTTTAGACACTATCACGTCTGAAGGGTGCTCAACGATCCGGGGTGGAAAGTCCTCCTGGCGGAGACGGGATCCTGGAGAAAAAGGAGAGAGGAAGGAAAGAATAATTTATTTTAACACAAGTTGTTCTTTTAAGGTCATAAAATTTCCCCCCCCCCCAAAAAATAACAATAAAATATGAAAACCTGTACACACCTGATATTGTTTTGTCTGCTATCAGAGACTATCAGACATTTCAAACCTAAAAACCCAAACTGGACTACAGAGATACAGCTCAAGGCATTTTCAAATCTGTACCAAGTGTAGACTGGGCTTAAAGGAGGATCTCTTACACATAATGCACGACAACCTTTTTCTTGTTACAATAATCTTTCTTGTTCCAATAATCTTTCTATTTACATTTATCTCTAGATCTCTGTGTGCTTTCAGAATCATGGCTGCTGCTCTCTCATCCTTTCATCTGCCAGATTCAATAGAAGGACATCCAAAACCAATGCATCTTACCACCCATTGGTTAACAGTTCTTTACAGTTTTTTATGTATTCTTTGTATCCCTTTTCCACAGACAGTTCAGATATGGAAACAGAAGGCAAAAAAAGAAAATCCCTATACAGATATCTGGAATGTCAGCTAACTTAAGAAATTTTCAGTGGACTGCATGCATATACACACACATAGGCAGAGAATCATAGAATAGCCTGGGTTGGAAGAGACCTGAAAAATCATTTAGTTCCAACACCTCTGCCATGGACAGGAACACTTTTCTTTAGACCAGGATGCTCAGAACCCCATCCAACCTGGCCTTGAACACTTCAGCATTAGTTGTACAGACCCAGTCCACTACTGCACATTAGACTACATCAGTCTGACAACTGGCATTTCTGCAAGAAACACGTCACAGCAGTTCATGCCTCTTCATTGGGTCTCAAACCTGAAGTAATCTTTTCTAGCATGGATCCTGAAAAGTCCTTTGAGTGGAGCTGCCACACCAGTACAACTGGTCTGCACTACTTA
The DNA here is from genome assembly GCF_003945725.1 of Corapipo altera. NCBI lineage: Eukaryota > Metazoa > Chordata > Aves > Passeriformes > Pipridae > Corapipo > Corapipo altera. The sequence continues at coordinate 10,548,497 of NW_020884898.1, read as the reverse complement.
AATACAAGGTAGGTCAGCTTCTGCAGGTTAGCAAAATGTTTGTTTCAGTTTTCTGATCAGCAGTTTTGCCAAGTCATAGAAGAGCCATTTAACGTCAGTGTCTTAATTATATTCTAGGTATTCAAAACATTGTCAATGCCTCATTTACTCCAAAAGTTACGAGGAAAGGCATAAGGATCCTTTCTACAGCGAATCCACCCTTGGATTTCTGTTTTACTAACACTGAGGTCATTAAACTGAGGCTTGCCACAGCAGTTAAGTGTTACACCACTGCTGCACAAATGGGCTTTTTCAGTGGCTTCCCGAGTCTATTACCAGGATAGCAAAGGAATCCATAATCCATAATACTGTTCTATGAAAAAAAACCCAACCTATACCTAAGCACAGATTAACTTATGGTACATTTAGCAATGAAAGATATATTTTATTCTCCCTTCTAATGACAAGAAAAAAAAAAAGACATTTAAAATCTAGAAGGAGAACTTTCAGGTGAAGAGTATCTCTGGTCCATGACACCACAAACAACATTGAAGAAGACTGAAATCACCATTTAAGATGAACACCTGACAGTACATGGGACTAAAAAGCTAGCTTAACACATTGACTAGAGACATTTGTATTTATAAACTCTCCACACAAGTTTACCAATTTAATTCATTGCTTATTCTCAAAAAGCCAACAAAATCCCACTAGCTGTGTTAAAAAGTTCCTACAAACAGTATCAGGAAGAAAGGGAGAGCTGAGGTTTTCCTGAGATGTGAGAGAGACTTAAAGAAGAGAACAGATACGACTGAATTTCGATAAATGGTTAGCAGAGGGCAATCAAATGAGCAGCACGAAATCCAAAATGCAAATCCAAACTATTAGTCTTCTTGTACACCAAGGTTTGTTGCAAGCTTTCAAAACTCCTAGTAGTACATTCAACACAGCATTACAAGCCATGTTCAAATCTTTCAAAAGGGCTTTCACCCTTAAAAAGTTAAATCTTTTATCTTGTAGAGCCTTATTCAAAACTGCTCCTCAGGTCACAGTAGGGCTAATCCTTCCTCCTCAGTACTGGTGTTTATCACAGAACTCATGTTTACCTCACTCTACCTGTTCAAGCCATTTGTGCACAAGAGAGGGTTGAGATGTGAGCAGCAGAGACCATGCCAATCAGCAAGGAGAAAGGTTCAGGAGGTGTTCTGAGGGGGGCTCATACCACACATTCCTGTGATGGCTGGGTGTACCTTCAGCTATCCAGGAAGGAATTCCCTTCATCGTACACTTAAGAGGGGGGAAGAAAAACACACACGAGATAGATCATAGAGCACAGCAAAGCCCCTCCTTCCAAACGGAACAGAGCACCTGAAGGACATGCTGACTTAGAACAAACAAAGGAAATAAAAAACTTGATCAAAAACTTGATTCCATTGCCTGTCTCTAAACACTTTCTATGGGCCAGAAAGAAACAGCCCCAAATGGTGTTTTCCTAGTTTTGGTTCTTTCAATATGGCTCCCACCAGTTCTCTTACGAATACAACCTTATTTAGAAGGAACAAAAAAATTATTAACCCCATGAGCTGTCTGGACAGAAGATACTTTTTCTTTTACTGCAAAGCAAGATGGAACCATGATTTTCTTGAGCTAGGTGGTTCTGTTCAAGCAGGCAGCCAGTGGTGTGTATCCTGGGCAACTTCCTTCTCCACTCCTCCCTCAAGGATTCTCAATTCAGGAGTATCTCATGCACACAGAGTGCATGAGAGTAACCCCTGAGTTTAAGAGTCCTCAAGAAGTCTTTACTATGATGGACTGCAATGGCTTCAAATGAAGCATTACATGCTGTTGGGCAAAACAAAAAATCCTGCAATAACAGGATTGTTAGAGCGAGTCCAGAGTAGGCCACCAACAGAGGGATGGAGCACCTCTCCTACAAGGAAAGGGCTGAGAGAATTAGTTTTGTTCAGCCTGGAAAAGAGAAGGCTTTGGGATGACCTAATTGCAGCCCTCCAGTACCTGAAGGGAACCTATGAGAAAGACAGAGAGGAACTTTTTATAAGAGCACGAAGTGACAAGAGTAAATGACTTCCAACTGAGAGTGGGTTTAGATTAGATATGAAGAAATTCTTCACTGTGAGGGTGATGAGGCACTGAAAGGTTGCCCAGAGAAGTTGTGGATGCCCCATCACTGTAAGTGTTCCAGGCCAGGTTGGCTGGGGCTCTGAGCAACCTGCTGCAGTGGAAGGTGGCCCTGCCCGAGGCAGGAGGGTTGTAACAAGATGATCTTTAAAGTCCCTTCCAATCCAAACAATTCTGTGATTCTATCACAGCTAACTGAAAACTGCCACGGAGCTGCACCTGTGCAAAAGGGAGCACTAACACTCACCTGAACACACAGGCAGAGCACTCTTAGAGTTGCTGCACATTAAGGCTCACACAGCTACTGCAGGTGCCCAGTTATCACACCTCTCCAGAGGATTAGTTTCATATATGCCTCACGAACTAATTCACAAAGAAAGTTTTAAGGTCATATTTTTCTGTATTACTTCACGGAATAATGAAAACCACCGTTCAAAAACGAACAACCAAAAACCACCCCACCGAAATACACATGAAAAAAGACAATGTGCAAGTCTATTATAGTATCCTACCTTTAGTGTTAATGTTTCCTTAGTATAACCACAGCATTTACCAAGAAGTTACTACAATTTTTCCATCATAAATCAGTGTGTCAGGCATCTGTTTAACCCACCTCTCCATGCTTTTATCCTCATGTAGCTTTAAAACCTCTCCTTGCATTCTACAGCTATTTCTGGCACAAACTTAGCAATTCACAATCATTACTGAACATAGCTCAGCAGTAAAAAGGATTGTGTCATACAAAACCAAGAAGAGAGCAGTGATCCAATACAGTTGTGAGTGTCACAGCTGTACCAGTCACAATGGCCATGCCAGGCACTGATGGGTGTGTATCAGGCACCAATCCAGTGTAATTATTCTCCAAAATTATCATTAATGCTGGCTTTTGGCTGTCAGTCCAGCATTCAAGGTGACCTCGGTGTCCTACAGAACACTGCTTATCACACAGCCCAGCACTACCTCACTAAGGTTCTGTAGGTGAGAAGCTGAGCAAGAAAAGGTGGATGAGGATGTTTCTCAGTGTGTGGTGAAGGCACAAACACACTTCTAGTCTTTGGATTTCAACACGAGTTCAGTAATATCCTCTTGGGGGAGGGGGGTGGAAATAAACACAAAATCATTCTGTCTTAATGCTGTTTTTCATTAATGCTGACTTTTGTCATGCTATGCTATAGCCAAACCACCACATCAGTTTGCACTACTTCATAGACAGCTCAAAGTTCTTTCCTTCAAACAGCTTTTTATGGGAATAAGGCAAAGACAGAAGGAAGCAGCAGCTGCGGGGCAGCTTCTGATATGTACTGATTAGGAACCTAAAAGTAGAAATAATTAAGATTCTTTCAGAAAATATGGCTTTGGCACAGATGTCAGCTGGTACAAACACCATAGGACAGTGGATGCTGCCAGAGCTTGAAAACCTAATTTGGCCTAGATGCTCAGGCAATATTTCATTGCCTACCTGAGGTACTGAGTTTGGTAATCCTCAGCAGGTGAATCAGAACTACAGCCCAGCACACAGAGACAAGTGATGGAACTGTATTGATGTACCACTTTATGCCACATATTAATTTCTTACCCTAACAGAGTAAAATATTTTTCACTGGTTTCTTCCCAGAAAAAGAGCAAACTAAGATGATCTTGCTAATTGTTTAGGGTTGTTCACCTTCACCCTGTTTGCTGTTGTTCAAATTCACAGTTCACAATACTGTTATTTCATTTTTGCTTCTACTGGTAGATACCAGTACTCCTACTTAAATAGAGAATTTTTCCATGTTTCATAAAGGATGTATCTGAAATTCCTATGGTAAAATATAAATTACAGACCACAGTTAGCGAAAGCTAAAATATGGATCATGAAATCTTGTATTAAATTGTTCACTAAGCATTAATTATAGAAACATAGAATGGTTTGGATCAGAAAGGAGCTTATAGATCATCTGGTTACAAAACTCCCTGCCATGGGCAGGGCCACCTTCCACTAGACCAGGTTGCTCAGAGCCCCATCCAGCCTAGTCTTGAACACCTCCTGGGATGGGGCAGCCACAACCTCTCTGAGTAACCTGTTCCAGAGCCTCCCCACCCTCACAGTAAAGAATTTTTTCCTAATATCTAATCTAAACCTGCTCTTTCCTAGTTTGAAGCCATTCCCCCTTGTCTGTAACTACACACCTCTGTAAAAAGTCTCTCTCCATCTTTCTTTTAGGCTACCTTCAGGTACTGGAAGGCTGCAATTAGGTCACATTCTCTGCACGTAACATACACAGATCAGCCCAGGAAGAGGCATTTGACAATTCACCTTCCAGTCCTCCTAGGCCTCCATCTTTCAAATTTCTAGGAAAAGACTTTATTTATTTCACTTCACGCTCCTCCAGTTTTAATTTATTAACTTCACATCAAGACCAAAAGTTTATTTAATAGATTAAGCCTACTCTCTCTATGAGCAGTTACAAAGCCAATGGTCTGTCACACCAGAGAAACAGTACAGACTAAATTCATAGACGTTTAATTCGTTTCTGAAGTCAACAAAACATTCCTGGTTACTGGGTTAGTGGTATTTAAGAGAAAGGCTAAGAACTGTAGTGTAAGCACAACACAACTGTAAAATCAATATTGTATCAGTTTAAGTGTTAATACCCTGATATGGTATTTCATAATACAGATCTCTGAATTGCCTTCAAGAACTGCCTCAAGACTCTCTCTTCTCACTTTGTCCCCACCTGTCACCACTTGCCACCATCTGACACACCACTTATTTGCGTCTCTACTTCTCTTCCAGCTTTTCCCTACCTGAGTTCCTACATACAAAAAAGCTCTTCCTGAGCTGACCTCCAAGACCACTACTCCTTTTATATCTTTTCTGAAGGCTCTCATTTTGATTTAACATTCCAAAGGCGCAGCTTTAATATACCTTGGATAAAACCAGAAGGCTAAAGGATAAAACCTATTACTAGATTTTCAGTAATAGGACCAACAGTCATTTAGCACTGCAGATCTCTGCTACAGAGCTCCCACTACTCCTTTATCTCCTCTACAGTCTCATACTATTGCTATGACAGGGAAGCTTACAATGGGATTTGATGTATTCCATTGCATTATACATTTGAAATACTTTCAGTTCAATAGTTCTCACAGGTTGTGCTTAACAGGAGCATTGCATGTTTAGTTCAGAAGAAAGGGTAATGTCAACAAGAACAACAGCAGTTGTTCCAACAACAGAACTTGAAAGACAAATACATAATATATCACAGAATCACAAAATCATTGAGGTTGGAAAAGGTCTCCAACCTAAATGAATAATTTACTCCAACTTTGTCAACTAGACCATGGCACTAAGTGCCACATCCAGTCATTTCTTGAACACCTCCAGGGACGGTGACTCCACCACCTCTCTGGGTAGCCCATTTCAACAACCCTTTCCATAAAGAAATTCCTCCTGATGTCCTGAGCCTGAACCTCCTCTGGCTTAACTTGAGGCCATTTCCTCTTGTTCTGTCACTGGTTGCCTAGGAGAAGAGGCCAACCTCCACCTGGTTACAGCCTCCTTTCGGGGAGTTGTAGGGGGTGTTAAGGTCACCTCTGCACCTCCTCTTCTCCAGGCTGAACATCCCCAGCTCCCTCAGCTGCTCCTCTATGACTCATGACTGGGTTTTGCCAACAACACATGTTCTCCCTGAGACAGAGTAAAAGGCCTATTTATCAGGAAAAGAAACAGCAAAACTGTACTAGGGGGAAAAAAATAAAATCTGCAACAGAAAGTAATAGAGGTGGGAAGGGAAGTGCTTGGGTATTTTTGATTCTACATAGAGGACAGCTCCAAAGATATAATTCAATACCAAAGAACCTTCTTTTACACTGGAGTCTTGGGTTATTTTCACTGTATCAGTTAGGAAAAAATAAATCTGAAATGAAGGTATTAAAATCACACCTAAAAGAATAGTGTGCTTTAAGGACAGGATGGATAGCTACAGAAGTCTCTGCAGAATCTCTTTGGCTATGTTGGATCTGTCACATGGCCTACAAACTCTATGAAGACACTCTCACAACTTCTTAGTTAAATCTACTCAAAGACATTCACAGTTACTGTTCATTTTCCTGCTTCTCCATATGCCTCGTTCCACATGAGAAGTACTTATCAGAAGCACTTATTACACACATCTGTTTAATACAGTGAATAAGCACATTGCTTTCACCACCCTTTTCACCACAGAATTGACTGAAAGCAAGCAGAGATCTCAAGTAGAGATCTTGTCAGTCACATCTTAGTTTGAACAAAAGATAATGTACAGGAAAGTCAAGATAATGAGAAAACTCAACCAGAGTACAGGCTGGTGCACTGGCATCAGGCTGATTATCCCAAATGCATTCCTCTGGGCAAAGAGACATGGTAAAGACTACATTCTGAAAATTTATACTTCACAGTCTCTCCCTCTCCCTTGAGGTTTGGCAGATGGGAAAAGACTCCACTGATACGACTGTTTCCAAGGTAAGGTTTTTGTTCAAAGCTGTGACAAGGTCCTCAGAAAGCTTTTCCTTGAGCAAAATTAATCCATTAAGCAACACATCCTAACTTCCCCAGGACATGCATCTGCAGATAAGTCACCTTTCCTATAGTGTATGTCTGCCAAGAAGGGATAGCAGGAAATGCTGACAAGAGAGATCAATAACTGTCATTAAAAACATTTGACCAAATCCTATTGGAAGGGTGATTCTATTAAGTTTCTCTTGTATGAAACCGTGACTTTGCTAAGTGAGGTGTAATCAACTTTAACAGTAAAGAAACACTGCAAACATAAAATTCTGATTTTTTTTTTAAATGTAGACAATAATCCAGTGCCACAGTATAAGCACCCTATTCCTTGTATACAATAATTTCAGGAGGAGCATTCCAAAACCAACACAAAGACTTAATGAATTTTACTCTAATTCACTTCTCTTCAATTTTTTTCTCCTCACAAACAAACATACAAGTGTCCCATTTCACTTTTTTGCAGAGTCTTACCACACCTCTAAAATTGTTGCATTCCAGCACACTGCCTGGGATGGAACAAGGCCTGTTTGGGATGCAGGCAAGAGAGGAGTGAGTAGCAGCATGATAGCCCTGAAAACTGGAATAGAGATTCAGAGGCAAATGATTTTTTTTTTCCCCAGGTGAAAAGTGATGTTATAAATACAAGTCACTGCTTCAAAGAGGAAGTTACAGTGATTTGCTTGTTGCAAAGCAGAATGGCATAGAGCTCAAGTCAAAGATTAAAATATCTACCATAACTATGTTCCCTGAAAACAGGTAACAGACAACTACTTACTTAATAACACACCAATACTTTATAACACACCAACCACACACATACATAAAACCCCCCCACAACCCCCTCAACAAAGCCTTACTTGTAGGTTCTTTCTCAAAAAAACCTCTGGCTTTTGAAATTAAAATAGCTGTTCCAATTCAAGTGTGGGTTTCATTTATGTTCACTGGCTCTACATAATGAGATGACAAAAATGACTTTAAAAAATGAAAATGATAAGGAGAGAAGAGGAACACTTCCAGCTATGAAAAGCAGAAGAGAAAAGGTTTATGTGTATATATGTCTTTGTGTTGATATGTTGTGTGTAGGTACATTCCACATCTATATTTATATATCAAATGTACACACACCCCCCATATGTGCCAGATGACCTCCAGAGGTCCCTTCTAATCCAAATTATTCTGTGATATATACAGAGTGTGCAACAAAGGCATCAAAGAGCAAGAATTCTTTTTCCTCTCTTTTCATCCAGTAGAACTCAAGCACAAGAGCTCTGCCCTTGGGAGCCTTTTAAAACCTCTCTGGAATTTAACAAAGCGAGGCGTGAGCGTGTGCCTGACTCTAACAAACATCTTCCAGCTCTTTTTGAGGCCAAGGATGGAAGATAAAACAACAGATACTGTTTATAGACAGCATAATAAGTTATTATACAACGAGCATATTGTCATCATAGCACTGGGGAATCGCCAGTGGCTTCTTATGAGCCAGACAAAGGGAAGCTTTGCACCTTCCCACATATCACTGGAAAAAAGGACGGCTAATTAGAAGCAAGTAAATTTTGCTTTTGCACAGAAGGGCTGATAACCACAGGCTCTCCAAAGTCTAAAACTTTCTACTGATAGATGATAATGAGCATCCAAGACATCATTAAAAATATATATCTAAAAGCTTTAAAAATAAGTAAACATGAAAACACATCAATTTTACAGTATTTTTACAGTATTAAACCAAAACAACAGCTATAAAAAAAAGCTTTCAACTGACAATCCAGTCCAGATCCCTTCAAGAACCGTGAGTCAAACAGCTCTCAGACTGAAATAAAACTGCCACAATCTGTGAAATCAGACTATGTAAATAAATAAGCTCTACAAAATTAAAGAAAGTGATTCCCCAAATAAGATCTTTCAACCTGTCTTCAAAAAGCCTCTTCAAGTAATTTTAAAACTACCTGATCTTTATCTTTCATATAAAGATTTTGAGATACAAGCCAAAACTTACATAATGTTGCACCATTAGAAACAATTATGAATCTTGTCTGCATTTTAGTTCTGATTAATAACTCAGCTTTCCTCCACAACACAACTGTAATATATATTTTGACCATATTTTTAAGTAGATTTAATAGTTCTGACACGCTAACTTTTACAGCTGTTTATATAGAGAGCTACTTCAGCCAAGGAAACTTTCTTATTTCTTCCTTCATCTTCACACCCAGGAAAACCTCTCTGGTGTTGCTAACAATCCTGCATCCTAAAACTTGAAAATCTGATATCACAGCTAGACAAAAATCCTGAGGTGATAAACAGACAGGGTAGTTAAGGTAACAGAAGCTTCTCAAATCAGAAGCAATACAGTTTGGTCTACTAAGACTGTAACAAAGTTATACTCACATCCTACAACCTACAAAAATCCTACTCAGGAGAGCAGAGGTGAACAACGACACATTTGCCATGACATGGAATCTGGGTCAGTGATTTTAAGCATTACAAAAAGAACACTGGACAACAGTGGCAGTAACCAATAATTTCACCCATCTGGAGCAGTCTTAAAATAATGTTTGGAAGAAGGTGGGGGATTCCTACTGCACATACAGCAGGAATTTAAATTTGGTGTTCTAAATTCCACCCTGCAGCCACTGTATTCACTGCTGACATTGGTCACACAGACTCTCACCCTGTTCCTCTGAACCACACCAACTGTGAATGTCTAGGGAATTACAAGTAGGCAATATCAATATTTCATTTAAAACTTGACTCAAGCATCCTAAAAGAAGCTTTTGTAAAGTTCTAAGCAACTATCAGCCAATCAATATTAACTCAGCAGCAACAATCACAATAAAATGTAAAGTAATATGACAAACATCAAAATCTAGTTGTAATATTTTTGTTGATTGCACCCTTGCCATTTGTCAAATGCTTCCTCTATGGGAGCTTCAACCAGTTATAGAAAACCTTTCCCAAATATCCATGGACGAAAATACAGATCACGTTCTGCAAAGAAAGCTTCTGATCCTCCTTCTTCTAGCCCCATATTGAGCAAATACACCTTCATATGTTCAGAAGTGGAAGGCTTTTGGAATTAGTATAAACTTCCTCACAACTGTATCTCTGCTACATATGTCAATTTAGAAGAATTGGGTGAATAAGTAGAAGTAATACAAGAATTAGGAGGATGTTTGCAAATGCCCCTTTTCATTTCACCTTTTGCTAGCATTTTAAAGACTCATTCAGACACCTGATATCTGAAGACAGTCAACTTTTACCGAAAAGTCAGTCACAAGTTATTTCTGCCTATATAAGTCGTGTTTATAAACATCTCATATATCACAAATGCAAAAGATCACAATTTTTCTGCTGGTGCTTTATGGCACACATTTGTCTTTATTTAGAAGCTTGGTGTTTGGGTTGGCTTTTGGGTTTTTGTTTGGTTTTTTGTAGGTTTTTTTGAGGTTTTCGAAATATATATATTTTATTGCAAGTACTGCATATCTTTTTTGTGTTTGTTTGATCACCAAAATGCATTTATAGTACAATTATATACCCTTTTTATATATCTCTCAGGTAAGAATGTGTCTTCTGTTAAGACAATATTTGGAGTTCCCCTGCCCCACCATCTTTTCTCACGTGTGTTGCTCCCTCCCTTCAAAAAAAACCCCAAAACATAAAAAACTATCACTTCTTCTCAGGTGGCCTCTCCTTTGTTTTTGCTCTCCATGCATGTTTCACAAATGCCTTACAAGCCTCATTGTGTGTATTTTCATGTCATCTTTCTACCTTGCTAGCATTATACCTGCAGCTAATAAAATGACACATTTCTTAATCCAAAACAGTTCATTGACTCTATTTACAAGGTGAATCTCTTATTTTCTGATTCTCTCCTTTAGAAGAGATCCAGTTATCTGTTCCGTTAGATAACGAAATACAATTCTGCAACTTCTGCAGCCAAAATGGGATTTAATGTTCTTGGGCCTGGTGACAGAGCACAAACACTCCCAGTCACTGTGCCAGCTCTTGGATTTACTTTTTTTTAAGCAGCCCTCACTGATTTTTCTCTCACCTTTTCTGTTTCGTGTATTTACACCCAAAGCTGGCACACAGCAAGAAAGTCTCTCATAGACTGAAGGCAGTGAGAGGTTTTCTTGGCCCTTGCTGCTGCTAGTGGCAGTCCCAGCTAGGAACAATCTTGCCTTTCAAGGAATACCCATTTTACAGTGTATTTCTGCATCAGTGTTTTACTCTTTCTATATTAAAGAGAGGGAGATTTTCTGAAACAGTAAAGTTCATGAAAGTTGAAGACACCAACTCACAAACCTATGTTGTTTACCCTATCTTTATAGAGAGCTCTCTGTTGATTCTACTAATGGAGCACGGATTACTGACAAACACAACCACCTCTCAGAGCTGTGGAATGGCAAGGGTACTGCTGTGACCTTCTAAAAGCTTCTTTCCACTATATGATTTATTTATAGTCCATATTTTCCTAGATCATACAGCACTATGCAAAAACACAGAAATAAGAGGACCTGGCAGCACTGTAGGTGAAACAAGCAAAAACTCCTGGGTAGTTCTCAGACTGTTTACTGCAAGCAAGTAAATTTGTGAAAATAGCAGTAGAGGAAGAAAATAGAAAATATACAGTAAGCAGATTCCACCTTCTCAGGTTGTAACCTTTGACTTTTCAATAGCTATCCCTCAGTAAATATGATGAATGCTGTCTAGGCAAACTAAGGAAATAAAATTGTGTCTTTAAACGGTGGTGGGTTGACCCCAGATGACAGCCAAGCCCAGCTGCTCACTCACCACCCTCTCCCATGAGACAGAGAGAAAGTAGAAGAAAAGCAAGAGACTTGTGGATTGAGATAATGGCAGCTAAAAGGAAGGAAAAAGCTGTGCACACAAGCAAAGCAAAAAAAGAGGAATTAATTCACTACTTCCCATCAGCAAACAGATGTCCAGCCACTTCCTGGCAAGCAGGGCCTCAGCATGCAGATCTGTTGCTTGAGTACACAAATGCCATAACCACGAATGTCCCCCCTTTATCTTCCTTTCCATGAGTTTTTATTGCCAAGCATATGATGACATATGGCACAGAATATCCCTTTGATCAACTTGATTCAGCTGTCCCAGCTATGCTCCCTCCCACCTCCTTGCCTACCCATGCCTACTTTACTCTTTGCTTAGAGCTGAAACCCATAAATTTTTCAGGAGACAGGGGTTTTTTGGGTTTGGTTTGGTTTTGGTGGGTTTTTTTAACAGAAAAAAAAACAAACTCAAAAATGATAAAATAACCTTTTCTTCTGCAAAACTATTTTGTGGTAAATCTACTTTCTCCAGAACACATGAGTATAATGTGAGACGTTCTTGTAGATATCTTTGACATTTCAGGTTCCAGCAATAGGGCAGTAACATGCTTTTATACCTAACACTGATCTCATTAATAACTAAAGGACCACAGCTGCAGTTAGCTTTCTATAAGAAGTGGAATCAAAGCTTCCTTTGCCATCTAGGATAACAAATCAAATATTTATGGAAAAATACAAGGAAAAGTTTAAGGTTCACACTACAATGGTGCTCACATGGAGACCGACATTTGTCAATGTTTGCACTCTATGTGAATATCATAATACAACCTTTCTGCATCACATCCATGTGTGCACTTGGGGGAGGAAAGAGAGACAAGTCCTCTCTTTTGTCTTTTTACTGAGCATACTTCTAGTCTGTTATCTCATGTTCATTTCTAGAAGACTGGGGTTAGAAAAAAAATTAAACTCCATGCCATCACAATCCTGGTATAACCATTTCACGGGCATTTTTTTTCCTTTTGTAATTTTCCCTGTCTAAGGGGAAAAAACGCCCTCAAGATATGATTTCGGGTCACTTTTAAGAGTTTAATAAAGCCCCAAACATTTATCTTCTAGAATGAAAAAAATATGCTTAAAAAGCCAACAGTTCTGTCATCAGCCAGTTTTGCACACCTGAAGACAAGCCCCACATCAGGTGTTCAAGGTACAGCACTTTTATTCCACACAGCTTTTGCTAACTGAGATCATACAGGTGCACACACACTTGCAAACTTTCTTGGGTTTTTTTCTCCCAAAGAAGATCTGCCTTCCACTACTAATGTCATAGCTAAAGTTAGGTCATTAACCACAAACCCACGTAATACATTAAGTAAAATATATAGTACCTTTTTAAAGCTGTGAGGAGGAAGCTTATTAGTAGCAGCTAGCTATAGGGATCAAGACAGGACTTCAATAACTATGCTGCTGGATTTATGAAGACAATTTTATTGCAAAACAAAGCCCAATACATTTCATTTATGCCAAAAGCAGCAGCAAGCTTGAGGAAGATGACACAGGTCCAGCGTTAACAGTCAACTGTAACCAGCTTGGCTAAAGAGAGATTTCCATTTCTTGGCACAGTAACAGATCCTCAAGCAGAGAGGGGCTAGGGGTGAGATTTTTTCCTCTGTAAGTAACTTAATGAATGAAGTACTAATTAACATTATGGCATTGATAAATGGAGAGAGAGATTAGGGATGTACTCGATATTCAGGCCTTCCCAGATGGACCGTCAAAGCCACATTAATTCCTATCTCATTGGAGCATCTGCTTCTCCCATAATCCATTGCCCCTTGGTACAGACAACACAAACTGTTGTGACTCAATTCGATTTATATCAATCTAATTTCTTTTAATCCAATTTGTATTCCAATCTACTACCTTCTAATCACTTAAATCTTCAGCCTCCATCTGGTAAATTTTCTCTCAAAATTAACCGAGCAGATGCCTCTGCAATTGTCTTCCCCAGTCAGGCTAATCATGCCCTCGCAGTGGCCTACAGAGCACACTGAATAGGTACGTGACTTACAGCATTGCCCTTCTTATTACAAGCATGGCGATGCAGGAAGGCCATTTTGTCTGTCATTAATTGGTTAATTTGCATAACACTGCCAGGGAAAGAGGCCTAGGAAACAAAAGCCAAGAGCAGAAAGCTCCAAGAAGGCAGCGGGACATGCTCCTCATTTGTCACATGGCCATTACACTTTGAACCGTCTATTGTTGGAGGTAACAAACACGGAACTGCATTACAGCTAAATACATAACAAACATCTGCAGACGAGATTGGGCCGTGGGATTTCTTTTGGCATTGCTGCCACTGAATTTGCAGAGAGCAAGTGGGCTGTCCAAACAAAATTCCAAGAAAAGTGCAGGATACTGAGAAAATTAGAGATCATGCTGTTTTGCCAGAGTCCAACACTTCAAACCCTCTCTGTCTAAGTCAATTAACTTTTGCACTGCTACAGCTACATCTACAAATAAAGCCAGATTTTCTGACTACCAAAAGCTTTTTCCCCAAACCTGTACCCATGACAGTACGGGCCATAGGCTATCCAATACATCATAAGTAGGATGAGAAAAACAATTAGGAAGCTCACCTTCTCAGCCAAGGACAGTTAGAATTCTGAGCCTAAAGTAAAAGGCAGAAAGAGAAGTGCCACTGCTTTAGAAGTGGTTGCCTCATTAAGAATACAATATTGATCTCTCCCCCTAATCAATGCTACGACATGCCTAGAAAGCTGAAGGTATGTTCAGCAAAAAGTGGATATTGTTATTCAAGTGTTCACAGGATCATTGACTACCAAAGTTATAAAGTCTTTTCAAACCTGGTGTTCAGAATCCTGGGAGGACAGAAAGGAAAACACTCAATGCGCCGCTTATGTTTCCCAAGCAACGTTAAGGGAAGAGAAATTATGAAAACACAACAGGTACTTAATAAATAGTGAGGAAAGCCCAAGAAAGAACAGGCTGGGCCAGTGGGGTGGCCTCTGTCACAGATAAGCAGGAAAAAAAAGGAGGAAAGAAAACTTCCACTTGACACTCAGTGCCTTGCATCATGAGCAACATTTTTGTTGGCCCACAACCACTTATGCCAGAGCAGCCATTAAACAACAGAGGGAGGCTTAGGGCCCTTTTGTCACTACAGATTGTATATAAAATATATGTTGCTCCATGTTTTTTAGACAATACAAGTCCAACTAACATGGAAGGGTCAGCCTCCAATTTTCACTTGAAAAAAACCTAAAATACTTGTGTCATCCAAATTTTCAGTAGCTGGAAGATGAACTTACTGGGATGATTTGCCTGGAGTTTGCTACTGCTTCCTCCCCCCCCCAATCTTTCCTATCTAAACCTGAATAAGAGGTTTCACTTTTCAGCTAATAGGTACCTAGTAAATTTTTTATATCCTAAGGAGAATAAACAGTATAAATACAATGGATCCAAGCCAGAGGATGCTGGAGAAGGAAAGAGAGGGTGTGCTTGGTTAAGGAGGGGGTGGAGTGGGCAGTCTTTCTTCCCCTCCCACAAGCTGTCAAGTCCTTCTGTGCACACCCCCTCCCTCATCCCTGCTAAAAACCTTCCTCTCTCTGCCTGCCATGACAGGTGGTCCAGATTTTCACTTAGAAAATCTGGCCACCCTATGTTTGCAACACCTCCCCGCTTAGTATCATCTGTGAATTTAATTAGCATGCAGTTTACCCACTCGTTCAGATTATTAACGAAGATGTTAAACAAGACACAACCCAAATAAAAAGATCCCCGTGGCAAACCAATTGATGCCTTTCTTTAAATCAGTTTATTGCTATCTATTGTAACCCTTTCTTTACAGGTGTCAAATGATGATTCATCTACGTGATAGCATAGATACCCAAGCAAATTTACCTTTTTTTTCTCCCCAGTTAAAAGGCTGTGATGTCCTGTGACCAGTAGAATTACACTGAAGTGTCCCCATTTCCAAAGTCCTAGTTCTGATCTACTTCACACATTGCTTCATCACATTAAAATATGAAGGGCCTTGCTTCTCCTGTTTCCTCTGCCTCTCCTCTGTAATATACACAGAATCATTGCTAAAAGCTGGTCAGGAAAAATCCACACCATTTGTGATTATTTCTAGTATCATAAGCTAAAACCAGTCCATAGAAATCTGGCAGAGGGAGACAGAATCGCTAGAAAAAGTGAGATTGAGAGAGATTTAATGTATTTAACAGTTTTATCAACTGGATTTGAAATGAGGGATTAGCAGCAGTGAGAACTATGCAAGGAATATGTAAAGCAAAAAAATAATTTTTATTTATGAAAAGTTTTGCAAGAGCACTACTCTGAGTTGGTAGCTTCAACAAGGACATTACAGTTTTACTCATCAGCTAAGCACAACTACAGTGTAGTGTCTGTGTATTGTTATTCAGGTTTTGAAATTAAAATAAATTTAATGGATTTTCACCCACAGAGCAAATCACATTTGGGGAAAAGGGAAACACGAATGGCATAAGAGAACCCTCCATACATTGAACACTTATAATTTGAGGAAATTTTATGGAACTTATCACTGTATTTGCACACAGACATAAATATATTTATATGTCTATGTAATGCAAACACATAGATACACACGGCTTTGTTCATGAACTAAATCCAATTGTAGCTGAAAACATTAAGGAAAGTTCTCTTCCCTTTGCAAAAACACTGTATATATAAAAAAACGAGTAAGCATTTGAAAGCCCAAAGCCAAATGCAAATTCTAGCTAAAACACATGGTCACATATATCAAAGTAATAAAAGCTTTCTCTGAGCCTGTTTATGGAATATTTATTTTTTCTTAATCCCTGTTGCCCAGAGAAGTTTAAGATGCCCCATCCCTGGAAGTGTTCAAAGCCAGACTGGATGGGGCTTTGAGGACCTTGGTTTAGTGGAAAATGTCCCTACCCATGACAGGGGGATTGGAACGAGATGCTCTTTAAGGTCCTTTCCAACCCAACCCATTCCAGGATTCTGTGATTCTTTCTGTAGAAAACTGCTGAGTAATCACAAAAATTTGCCTCAGAGCAGTTCCAGTAAAATAAATTGACACGTTAGATCCTCCCTGTCCCCATTTCAAACTGCAAACAGGAGAGCTCTGGTCCTTCCATTCTGGTTGAATCGAAACACTCAAGCAGAGGTGTCCAACCTCCTCTTACTGGTCAGAAACACTTCCTCACACTCTTCAGCAGCTCCTAAACAAAACACTCCATACCCTGCTGTGGGTACCATAGCATGTGCTCTTACAAACATATCAATAGGAACATCATTTAGTAGAAAGATGTATTTCAAGCAATATAATAGTAAATAGAAACCTAGCAGAGGTAAGAATATATAGCACTATGAGAACGCTTAGAAAAATATTGAAACTAATTTTTGCATTCTACTTTTGCATTTTTGCATTCTTGAGTCAGTTTGCTCGCAGGTAGTAGAGTTACTTATCTGTAAAACTGTAAAACTTCCACCCAGATTTTAAAAAACGAAGTTCAATTTTGTAGTAAGAGGCTTCTGTAAACTCTTGACTGAACTAAACAGTAGTAACTTTTTTCTTTTCCCACTTGGAAAGCACAAGACCCCATATTTACACTCTAGACTTGCACTATCAGTAAATAACTAAGCACAAGATTGAGTTTATTTCTAACAGGATTCAAGATTTGGTTTTGGGGTTTTTTTTCCTTCTCTTGAACATTTTTTTCTCAACAACCTCTTCTTCTGGAATGAGGTCTTAAGTTCAGCTGTTTAACCTACGTATGGTGGGCCTGTTTGATAGTAATTGTAGAAAGAATTCCGCTCCAGAGACTCATACCATCCTGACACAGGTTTAAGGTCAGTAGGAATAGGAGGAACCATTAGCACAAGCCTCTCCCACATCTACAAACTGACAGCCTTGGATTAGACACCTCATTTTACATGGCCTGTGTCAGGGAGATCAAATCCACTCTACAGTGGGTGAGGTACCAGCAGAAATTTTTATTCTCTCTGAGATTACTGAAACAATGCAAACTGACACTTATTTTCAGAGCTCAGGTGTGTATAATTTCTCTGAAAACTAAAATAAGAACATGTAACTTCCGCTGAGTGAAATTTATCATATTTTTAAACAGTTTGTGGTTTACAGTAAACAGGACAAACCCCAGATGCTGGTGAGCTGTGCCATACCCTGAGAGACTTCCACGCTCCAGAGCAGACACTGCTGCACTCTGAGCCGGCTCAATATGGAGATATTGTAGATGTTCACAAGAAAAGAAGAGGGCTCTTGGAGTCAAAAAATCCCATGAAGCCTCAATGCCACATCTGCTGCCTCTTCTACACCAAAGAAACAGTTGGTGCTAATGCACGATTAAGAGCTGAGAGGAATGCAACAAAAGTGTATGCAGGTGGCAGAGGTCACTGAGGGACAGTACAGAGGAAAGAGAGGGTCAAGTTATTATCTGGAATGCATCCACAGGGCACAGCCATCTTTTAAATCAGTTTTTATAATAGCCATGCCTGTATTGATTTAATAATATCTTTATGCTACAGATTTACTCAGCACACCATGAAGAACTACATCAAGGACTGAGTTGTGAAACCAGGGCTTATTTCTTTTCCTTACAAAGGTAAAGGGAGTATGTCCTACCTTGAAAGCCTTCAATCTCTATTTTTAATGCTTTATTAGCCTTGTTTCCCATGAAAAGGCAAAAAAACTGTCATCCAAACATCACCGAGTCTTTCAATGACAAATCTTTGGGTAAAAAACACAAACACCATAAAAATGAAATTCAGCTTTTAAATCAAAGTGATTAATAAGCCTCTGTGTACATGACAGCTAACATATTGTGTCTCTTACCTTTAAGCCTGCATTAGCATATACAGAAAGCTGAAATGGAGCAGAGAGAGAACTTCCACGTGGAAGTGGTTGCATCCTGCTGGGCAGTACAATACTTATCATATATGATATAGAGTACCAGGTCTCTAAAGACAAGCTTTCAAGAATAAGTATTCACTGTAAATCACACAAATGTGACAAATGCAAGACTCACAGCCACTCCTGTGAAACGACAGAGAAAACCAGGCTAAGGTAATGTCTTACTTAAAGGAAGGTGAGCCCAGGTTCACACTGGCAATAGGGAGCCCTTCCCAAGCTGAGCCTCTTTGGCACTTACAAAGCAGTTGACAAAAACCTATTCCTGGTGTATCAGTAATTGCCACTGACTGCTTGTCCCAACATTTGCCTTCCCCCTCCAGAACGAGAGGAATAAGAGCCATAGTTCAAAGGGGCAGAAACAAAAAATAAGGGTCATTCTGAGAGCTAAGGTCAGGCTCTGTGTTTCAGGGTAGGGGAACCTGAAGTAAAACAGTTACAACTTCCCAGTGACCCTGGAAGGGAAGTTACTTAATATTCATGTTGACAGAAAAAAAAAAAAAAAGAAAGGATTTATCATGTGGAATTAGCATTTTCATTGAGGAGCTTGGTTGAGTCTTGTCTTCTACTTTGACTGCTTCACACCAGCATTTTACATCTCTCATTTATCAAAACACTGCAGCTTGCTCCTAACTGTCATTAACCCATGAATAATGAAAGACTCCTTTACTTTTACTTCACATTAACCATGCAGCTCCCTCGGTCCTCCCATGCCTGCATGTGTGTTCTGAACATTTTTTTAATTGCTATTTTTTTTTATTATTATTATTATTCATGTGGAGTAAAGAAATCTGTTTAATTGGATTTCAGTTCTGTGGGGGAAAATGGTCTCTATTGGAAGGGCATCACCTAAGTATTTTCATCTCAGTTTTTCAGTGTTGCAATGCCACTGTGCACTATTATCTTGAATTGTCTCACATTGGTGTTAGTTGCAAGCCATCTCCTGTATCACACAAATTAATAGTTAAAAAAAAAATAATCACTCCAGTTACCCAGCATTAAAAAAGGTGTAAAAAAACTGAAATAAGTACAACATGTAGGCTTTATCATTACTCTTATAAAGTATAAATACAAATCACTGTGTACCAGTAATATAAAAATGTCTTAATGCAGTTGTTTTATAACCAATTGCAATTTTTTAATAAAATTGATTCCTAAAGTATTTCCCACAAGTCTTGCCTTTCTTTGCCCTCCTCCAAACTTCTTCCTCCATACAATATGAACTACTAGATTTGACTTTTCCACTACGATTATAAACCAAATTATATACAAATGCTGGTTTTCCCCATAGTGAGTGGCACATTCATTAGTACATCATATAGAGCTAATGGAGTCAGATAATTTCAAAATTTTAGCCCTCTAAAACTTGTATTTAGGGTTTAATGTAGCAGTACATCACCTACTTCATTATCATGCTTAAAGAGAGTGGGAAACCACCAACCTACTGCAGTTGTAGGAAGCTGCACATGGGCCAAAGAGTTCCCTCAAGAACAGCTGCAGGTGACCAGGTTACACCTCAAAATGCTTTATCCAAGTCTGTACTTCATGTTTGATTTGTGTAGCTACAGATGGGCCTTCATGGTTAGGAATTCATCTACTCTTATTGGAGGACAAAGAGGGAAGGGGAAAAAACCAAAATAAACCCACTCCCTTCCTTCCCTCTCAAAATAATCAGGACAAACCAGGCCAATGCTTTGCAAACTTCTTCCTGTTTCTTCATGGCCTTTTCATAATCTCCATCTTCCTCAGAGTCTACAATCACCACATTACAACACAACATTGTTCTCAGTATTAAATACCTGAAAGACCAGTCCTAAAATAATGTTTCAAGATACAGTGGATTTGTCTGCACATAAACAATTGAGGATAATTATGAAAATCAGCATGTTTTATTATCTATTAAGTATCTTTATCTATTAGCTGCAGAGTGATCTCTAGCTTTATTCAGTCCACTTTTAAATTACTTTTAAGGCAGGTACTTCCCATTCTTGTACCAGAAAGAGGATTCCACACTGAATAAAATGTCACATGCATAAAGCCAGTACATAACATCCAGCTGAGCCACATTCTGTTACACTTCTCAAAGACTTGTAATCATTACAACTCCCCATTTTAACATTTACTGAAACATTTCCATGCCTTACTATGTTACTTCCAATTTTATTTTCAAGGTTGAATTAAATTGGCTGCAATGCTACATGATTTCTGTAAGCTACAGACATTTTTTAAATTATAACCCTCATCTAAAGTATTTTGACTGGGAAGAGGAAGAAACATGTAAAAGATGAGGAGAAAAAACATCCACAACAGCTCTCCTGATTCTTTTTTTTATCTCCTCTGGCATACCCCCCCTATCAGTTGCTCATAAAACTTCTTCCAAGTTCTCACTAATCTCTTGTCATCATTTTTGAGTTGTCTCTACTTTGCTGACATGGTTTTAAATCATGAGACCTAGAACTGCAAGTTAAAAAGCTAAATGCCCCCATCTGCAGAAAGCTGGCACAAAATTTACATTCCAATGCAGTTTCAGCTTCACTCTGTTCTCTTGCAAAGCTGATGTAATGCCTTGTCATTCCCAAAAATGCTCTGCTAAGCCACACCACTCATCCACTTACATTGTGTATCCTCAGTGGCTCACTAGAGACACGTATCCTAAACATGTGCAGGGTACACTGTACTAAATATGAGGACAAAAATGCCTCTTAAAGGACTCTGGCAATCTTATCCCTTGATGTATATGTTTGATAATTGATTATTTCTGGATTATAACCCATTTTCCTTCTTAACCATATTACGAACTTCCTGAGGTCCCTTTGTATTGGTAACTGTGCAACTTCACTAGGTTCAGATCTGAAAGCCCAAATCATAGTTTTCTTGCCTATTTTAGTGTAAAATTCTCCATTTAAGATTATCTTTGCCAAGAACATTTTCATCTGGACTAAATTCACACATATATAGTCTTTGCTTCTTCCTCTTGCTGCTTTCCTAAAGGAAGCAGTATTATCACACTCTGTAGAATGTGCTCTTTCAAAGCAAAGGTGGTAAACTCTGGTGATTTTCAAAGGTTACATTAAAATATAATAAAACAACTAAATTGTGCCCTAAAATTGAACATGTGTTTCTTCCCCTAACAGAAAAAAACAAACAAAGCAAGCAGCATTTACTGAGCAACAGGAACCAGATCTTCATTTTTCTGCTGTTCTGGAAACTATAACTTCCTTGAACATCATATACATTATTTTCCTTTCAAGTTCTCCCCAGGAAATATTTTCAAGCTTAAACTGGCATTAGATAACTGTTTTCATTAATCTTACTTGCGTTCAGGTAAGCTGGACACTTCCTCACAGAAAGAATGTTAAGTTAGGATAAAACCAGATGTTGATATTTGTTATATAGCCCCATACACACAGATTTGTTACCCTATGGATCAGAGGAACAAAAAGTTCTGTCACTTTGAGACAGGATATCATATATTAGGACAGCTAAACACAGGGGGAGTTACACAACAGCATTCTCTATTATTTCAGTCTTCCCTTTCTTTTCCCTGGGGATGACAACACATTTATTTGCTTGGATTCCATGCTAATAAATTCTTTCCAAGCCAAATTCATTTTAGGGGTACAGATGCCAGTCCAGCACCCACGTGTGCTCCCAAACACAGGAGATGAGTTCAACTCCAGACTCTACTATCATTGTGATACATGGCAGATATTTCACTCACCCTTTACCTCAATTTTTCTATTTTTAAAATACAGATGTTGGCACAACTCCTTTGTGAAACGTGTTGAGATCCCCTGACAAAAATCCCATTTAACAAATAGTATTGTCAGCTTCCTGAGGTGTCTTCCTGCCCTGTCCCCTGCATGCACAGATGGCTTACAATAATGTGTGACCCATGTCACCATCCTCCTGCTATGCCACTGCACACTCGTGGGCAACATTTACCTGCAAGCTCTTGATCTGCTCTGTTGGAGTTTTACCCTCTGTCCTCCCAGAATGCCTGGAAGCTCTGTGTTTCCAGGGCCACTGAGGGGAAATTTCACTTTGCCAAGCTTATTTTTCTGATGTTACTTTAGTCACAAACTGTTTCATAATTTCTAAATAATTCTGCATGCATCACATGGAAATTCCCAGAGTACCAAGTTTTAATACTACAATACCTTAACCAATTTATAACTTCGGAGATGCAAAAGTCCATTTAACATCTATATCTATTCATAGTCTTTATTTTTCACATTATATATGCACATACACATACATGGACACACAATTCCATCACTGGATAAGCAAGACTTTGTTTCCTAAAATGCCACAAGCAAACAGTTTACTTGCTTTAAAGTAATAATTACGTAGTAAGTCTGGAAGAATACTGAGAATATTGATAAAGACATGCAGGCTGATTCAAAAATTAAGGCCCATGATTTTTAAGAGCAGGGTTTATACCCCAAATCAAGTTAGCATTCAATCAGGATCTATGTGTTATATGCCCAGAATTCCCACAATCTATAGGATAACGTAACAATTTTTATCACATAGAATAAGCAAGACACTGACAGTATCCACGGTTATTTTATTTACTGATACGGTTAGTCTGGAAATAATTGCTCTTTTCTTATACTAGAATCAATTTTAAGTTTCACAACTGAGTTCAGTAGGAGTGGATAACCAAACTATCACTTCACTTTGTGTTGTAGCTTGGTTAAAAACTAGCAATCTAAGATGCTTCCCACACTTTGTCAGAGGAGGCTTAACTTCAGACAAGGCCTTTGCTGTGTGTTGTGAACACAACTGCAGTGCCTCCCACCTCATCTCAGAATGTAGGAGCCACTAGAAAGACCAACAGCACCATCAATAATGGAGTATTTACAGGGACTCTGTGATTTATATTTACTTACAGGACTACACATTGTGTCCCTGTCACCTTTATCAGAAAAGTCAAATGTTGCCTTGCTGCCTGCATGCTGTTTCTCAAACAAACAAACAAAAAAATGGTCATCCAATTACTTTTCAAGCATCCTTGACATTAAACAAGTTGATTAAAAACCAACAAATAGAGTCTGCTGTCATCTGAGATGACCCCTTAAAGACAAATAAGGCCCAGCAAATGCCATGCACTGAAAGACTGCTGTCCTCATCACTGCTTCCTCCAGCTCTCCTCCTCAGAACAGATGAGGAGAGCTGGAGTGCAAGTGCTGGCACAGTCTCCCAGGCACTCAGTGACTGTAACCCACCTGTGAACTTTTGATCTGTTCTTAGCCCTTCTTTTAAATCTTCCATATTGTTCTACCACACCCCATGGAAGTTTAAGAACAGCGATGCCCATCTGATGAATCCCCCTTCTTAACAGTACAATGAAGAAAATAATTTGAGCCAACAGAAGGCTGGATACAAGTTCAAATGACTGTAAGAAAGATGATGTTTTTCACCAAAACTCAAGATTGGATTTTTGCAAAAATGAACCATCACCAATTCCTACACTAGATAACAAAGGTAATGGAGAAAGACTCAAACCAAGATGTGCATTTAACACAAGATGGTCTCTCACACAGTACTCTCTTCTCTCCAGTCTCTTCCCCCACACCAGTATCAATCTTTTGCTTTAAAGTGTGTTCAGTAGGTGAGATGTCTGCACTAAAAAGCACAGGGAAATTTTTCTAACTTCCATAAAAATGACCCATTTCTTTAAGCAGGCAGAGGAGGTATGTAAAGCCTCTCCTGGAGCCCACTTCATTCGTAATAATAAATATTAATTGAAAATTGGATAAAGGCAGCTTTTTAACTGGAAATTATTTCGACCTTCCCCCCCTCTACCCCCAAACAAAAAAAATTCCACCACAGTTTTTATTAGATTTGAGATATCAGAGCATTGTGTCTCTATACAAAAATAATTTACAGGTTATCTTCACATCCAGAATGACTTACCAAATAGAGATGATCTTACACAGAACAGCTTGGTGAGCCTTACCTTTCACTGCTTGCCTTGGAAGTGTGAGAAATATATCTAAGCATGAGGAATAAACTGCTTTTAAGAATCGACAAACAAGGACTAAAAAAAAGGGACTGCTGTAATGGGCAATTGAGAACAACTGACTCCTGGTTCAAGTGTGAGTCTCCCTCACTGATTGCCTCAAGGAACTTCAGCTGCTGCTACACCTCCACGATCAATGCTGCTAATTGTGAGGAAAATTATTCAGGACAGCACAGAGCCTCCTATTAGTGATGCCTGCCAAAAGAAAGTCAGCTTATCAGCTATGCTAAAGGTTAACATCAATATCTATGCAACCACCTCAAATGATCATACCACTGCCTTTTTAGAGAAAATCACTGTGGTGGTGCAATAAACTTCAGAACTGAGTGCACTTTCAAACCTGATTGGGTGCCCTGCTCAACAGGTGCCAAGCTTATGTTTGTTATTTAATGTTCCTTCATCTGAATGTAGCAAGAAAAAAACCCACGTCTCTAGTGATTTCTTATGTTCTGTCAGTACATTTTAATAACACTGGGCAAGAGAACTGATCTGTGGAGAGATACCAGCTAATACTGCAGGAAATGGTTTGCTGGAATGATTCCGTTACTTCTACTAAGAAAAACCTCAAAAAGCAAAGAGCAAATAAGTACTGGGTTAAAAAACACCAAAACCAAACAACAGGCTAAATTCACAGGAGAAGTTAACCACAAAGACAGCACCTCAGGAAGTGAACAAGCCACAAACACTTAGAGGCTGGGAACAACTCAAAGTGCTTGCTCCATTTTTTCCCCTTTCCAAAATACATTGTCTCATGGTAGATAAACAAGGGGATAGCTTGCTGTGACCCAGGCACACCTTAGTGATTTTTTTACAAAAATTAATCATATATAATCAAAAATTAATTAATTAATCAACATCTGAGAACTTGCACTGAGCTAAGTAAAAGGGATAATCTACAAAACAAATAATCTACAGTAATAATCTATAAAAGAAAGCACATACAATGTATATAAAAAAGTGTGTAAGACCAGCATTAATAATTTGTGAGAGCAAAGTTTTATTATATACTGGAAAGCTTGGATAAACTTATTTTTGAATGGCACACACTCTTACTAGTCCTTAGGAGCTTACACAGTTCTAGAGAACATACTCTGGTTGCCAGATCAATAGCTTTACTGGTCCTTATTTGAAACCTACTTCTGAAATGACTGCTGACTGTTATATTGGATCTGATAAAAACAGGACCCTTCATTACAAATAACACTTCTGTTTTTTCCCAGAAATAGAATAGAACACCTATATTACAACACCTCATTTAATAACTTCAATTATATATGTGGATGTGCACATATATTAACATATATTAAAGCAAATATATTTTAAAAACCACAAAAAGTGAGAAAGTGTAAAATACCTTGGAATGTGCTTCAACCCTTTGTAGTAAAGATGCATGTGAAATACAGATCAAGGACACCCATTTCACTAGAGGAGCTGCAGTTGATATGATAAGAAAGCGAGGGAAGGAATCAGAGGCGACAGGCACGTTTCTTAACTTTTTGGTACCTGCTTAATCTCTGCCTACGAAGTTTATGTGTTCTAACAAGATCATGAATCTTTCAAGAAAAAAACAAAATGTGATGAAAGGAGTTACCCAGCCATGTGCAGCTCCTCCTGCCCTTCACAATTAATAATTACTCAAAAGTCAGCATTCAGAGACAGACTGACCACGAAGCCAGTTGTCACCATGCCTTCCTGCAGTTCAGTAGAGACTCTTTTTCTTTCTTGGGCTTTAATTTGTTCCCTTTTTAAGCCTTGATCATGCTCACCTGGCCTCCAGCTACAAAGCTGGGTTGTTTACAGAACAGATGCAAAGTAAGAGTATTCAATTAAAAAAAAAAAAGGCCTTTTTCCCCCCAACAAATCCCAGAGAAGATTAGAATCACCTGTATCATCATTTTGAAAACAAGTTATATACTGGTATGTTACTGACTGCCAGTTATTATGAAACTACTACAAAAGCATGAAAACACCATACGAGAATAAGATCCAATTACATTTATACAATAAACTAAATTTGCAAGTAGAATGAAAAAAAAAAGCATTTAGGACAAGTGGATAGAGTAATTTCTGGATCAGCAATTCCCTTTCCTTTCCTTCTGTGTGTCTAAGTGCGATGTCTTCATTAGTAAATCCTCTGTGCAAAGTTAATCCCTTTTAGCTACTTAAGGCTTAGAACAGCTCACATCTCCCATTCCTGCCAGTAAGTTCTGCACATGACACAGCAAAAGACCACATGAGATGCCTGTTTTATTAAAGCTGCCCATCTAAGGAATTTTACCACCGATTAGAAATCACAGTAACTAACCAGCAGGAATATTATGATAAGACAGCTCATTTCGTGTTTTTTGGAGGACTATGAAAATGGGACAAAAGGTTTTTTTCTTCCCAATTCTCTCTCCTCCCCTCCTGTTCACCCAGACACCTGTTACTGAAACAGAAGGTGCATTCCTTGAAACCTGTATTTAAATTTTACCTAGTATGTATCCCAAAATTCACTGGTTTAAGATATCTGTACTAACTCCTTATACAAAATCCTTCTATGGACACAGAAGGCAGGTTCATTTTATGAAAATGAACAAAATATTACTATGTAAAGTACTTTTGAAGTTCTTCATATAAAAAGAAATTTGATAAACCCTCACAATAACAGAAAAGAGAATGAACTGCAATTCCTACAGACCCTCCAAGGAAAATGAGGAAGGAAAGCCAGATGCTTTCCTTCACTCAAATTCAATCCAGTCCTTAGTAAATAATAATGTATTCTACATTAAGTTATATTTCTTTCCACACATCCATCTTTCATGAAGTTCAAAAGACAATCCTGGAAGTCTGTCATGAGCAAGTGGTAAGTTAGGTAATTTTAACATCTCTAAGCATCCGAATTCCAACCAGATGTAAGAAAACAAGGCCCAGTCTCATAATGATTTACTCTCTTTACTCCAAAGGGTTGTTTGTTTTTTTTTAAAATTTTATTTAAAAGAACAGCTAAAGCACTTAAAACATTTTTGACAAATCTGTGAGCTATGGATTATTAAAAGAGGCAGGAGCAGATTTCCCTCACACTCCCGACAATGACATTTACCCTGACCTAGATGGAACACTTTCCTAAGCAATAAGAAATAGTCCAGTTTGGATGTCAATTCATTCCTAAGAGGATGCCAATTATGCCAAGTTTGCACAAACAGATGTATGGCAATTTTGTAATATGGACTACTTTACACCAGGGACAGAGGTAAAGCCATTTATCTCAATTAACTTAGCATCTAAGGATTAATTTAAGCTGTTGCCTTAGAGGTGAAAGGCCACCACTTGATCCAACAATCCACCCATACCTTTTATTTACAATAAATATAAACCTCACTCCTTCATTTGTAAAATTGTATCTCGCAGATTACATTTTTACCCTCAAAACTGTAAGGTTTCTATCTCATGTATAAAAGAAAAAGGTTTGTGCCATTTCATCAGTGGCTGAGTCTCAACAATCCTATTATGGTTTGAAAAGGTGGCCTGTTGCCCTAAAATAACAAAACCTAATCAATACAAGGCATGATGATTATTGAAATTCCTCAAATTAGGAGATCACTTCTAGCTTACAAATAACACTAAAAAGTGACATCAGATTTCCACTCACCCAAGAGCTGCTTGAATTGAAAGGCATTTTGAAACACACACACAATAAAATGAAACACTAAATGAAGGAACAAAGATTAGTGAATGAAAGAATTAAAATAATTCCTCAAAAGAATATTCTCACAGACAAGAGCTGTCTGTAATTTAAAGGTTGTTAATTCCACCCAGATTTATGAAACCAGCATTCCTGCTGTCTCATCCCTACCAATGTGTCATTCAACATTCAGGCAAACCCTGTGCAAGAGCATCACAAACAGTTTTGTCAGTTTAGAGCCCCCAATACTCCTCATGGTTTTGACCAAGATCTACTAATTAGGAAGATTGCAAAAGGAGACAGAGTCTGACAGAGGAGACAGTCTGTTTTACACACATGTGGTAAACTCACTCCAGTGCACAAGTGGACAACTGCCTTCTTCATGTATGGCACCCTCTCGTGATAGAGCTGGTGGAGTTCACAGCCTACAAATCTTTGCACAAAGCAAACAAATTTGATAGGATATGCCTAGAGAAGTATTAGCCCATGGAATCCAAGGTATGTCATCAGTACATGGGCCATAATAAGCCAACTTAAGTAGACTTATCCGTGTTTTATCATAACTTGGGACCCAACAGTTCATGGAGAATACAGAGTAAAGACATCAAGTCTTACCTGTACCTTTAATTTAAAGAGGCCTTCCAGGGAATGGAAGCAGAGTCAAGATTTATCACCTTCTATTTGGTGTTTTCAGTGCTGGTTTTGAGATACAGTGATTCTTCTTTTAACACTTTGTGTTTTAGCATTACTCTAACTGCATGTTCAGCTACTGAACAGGCTACAATAATGTGCCTACAACTGTCAAGACTTGTGCACTCTTATTCACAGTATAAAAACAAATAAACATTCAGTGCATTTTAATTTTATATTGTTCAGATGCCTAGTTTGTTTGTGGCCCAAAAGATTCTTTGTGTTGGCTATGTAACAGCTCTCAGAATTCCAATTAAGATTTATTATACAGAAACTTCATTCCATTCACTACAAGTTTTTAACAAAACCGAAGGTCTGTTATTTGCAGGCATGGAAATCTCACAATATATTTTGAAGGGACTTTGAAATCTATTCTCTGTCTGAGGAGATTTATTTGTTTGGTCTGTGTTCTTATTTGGACCTCTAGGCATGAAATTGTACCCTGCATTGTAAAATCTGTGTTGGAAATAAATAACTTCTTTGCTTGAAAGAAGAAGCTTTATATAGCTAGTTATACCGAGGCTGAGATGAAATTTAACTTAGCAGAATGATTTTTTTCATTAATCCTTCCAACTATCTAGTTTGCAGGTATTCTGATGTTTCTATTGCAAAGTTAGTCCAACTGCTCCGACCACTTGAAAGATTAAAAATAAACCTAAATATATATTGCAAGGTACACTATGAATCTCTGCTTGTGCAGGCAAAAGTTACAACTCCATAGAGTACAAGAAATCAGCAGCTGTACCGCTCTCTCCTTACTGCTTTTGTTAACCATTTATATAATAAAGGAATCTCACCAGGTCTCAATATTCTGAATTCCGCCACACTGAACTTCTTAGGAAGCACATCTCACCTCCAAAGCACCTCACAGGAGTGAGCAAGAAGTGCCAGATGGTGGGAATACTGTGTGTCAACAATATTTCTGTAAAAGCTCCAAATGCTTGGTCTGTCAAAGAGACAGCCACGCTGCCAGCCCTGTCGTCATTGTCCATCTCGTTTCGTCAAGGGAAGGATTCTGAAGCACACATATCTATTTTCTCCCAAGAAGGGGAAGAGGAATGGGAATAAGAGCCAGTGGCACCTCCATTATACTATGTATATGTTCCTCAAATACTTTATGGACTGATCTCCTATCCTATTGTTGCCATATTTACTGGTAGTAAGCAAAGCTTCCAGAAATCCTTACAGAGCAAAAGCTCTTCCCTTACTGGAAAAGTAAAACAAAACCAGCAAGACCTACTTCAAAGAAGATGTTACTGAAACTACAGCAGTATTTTTGCTGATTTTGACATATTTGGAAAGGAGTAAAAGAAGATAATGATATGTCTGTAAGATGGTTATTTATTTTTCTATTATGTTTCCTTTACTTCGATATTATCAAAACTCCTACTCTGATTTTTATTATTTTTTTTCCTCTTGTATATGTCTTTTCCCACTAAAAAGTGACTCATAGCACTTGGAAAAGTGCTTGTAGACCCTCTACCTAATTTTTCTGGAAGACATGAAAGAAAAATCTTTAGTCATTTGTACTCATAATTTATTTACTTGTCCCAACACTAAGACACCATTAAAAAATATTTTCAGAAGTAAATGCATTCTTTTCCTCAAAATTATCTCAGCAAACCCCCTCCAAGTGATTTTAAGGTCTGTTAACAATAGTTTCATTTTCCATTTAAAGCAAAAATAAATGCAAGTGAAAGTAATAAGCAATATCTATTTATAGCTTTCCAAGACAATTTTACCAAGAATACATGCCTTAAAATCACTGGCTGATTTATTTCTTTGGCTTATAACATCCAGTTAGGTTTTATTTATATCACGTGCATATGCAACCAATTCATACCAGTTTATTAAAGGAGCTTTAAAATATGCAAATCAGCTATGATCTGAAAAGCCTTCTGAACATTCAGCGTAGAACATTAAAGAATGTTCATCCCGTGCACTGAGTACCTGCAGAGGAAACACAATGTCTTCACTGAAAGGGCTGTCAGACATTGGAAGGGGTTGCCCGGGGAAGTGGTGGAGTCACCATTCCTGGAGGTGTTCAACAAACTACTGGCTGTGGTAGTCAGTGCCATGGTCTAGGTGACACAGTGCTGACTGGGCAAAGATTGGACTCAATCATCTTGGAGGTCTTTTCCAACCTCAGTGATTCTATGAGTCTATCCCCTTCAAATGTCTGATAACTCCTGTATTCAGGAGAGTTATGAAATTTATTATACCTATAATAACATAATTATTCAAATGAGTTATAACTCTTCATCCAAAGAGTGTCAGAATTTCTTCCATGCTCATCACTGCTCTGGGAACACCAAGCAGTCTATAGTAAGGCACCGAGACACCTGGACACAAATGCTAAGAGGCGTGAAGGAAATTTGTTGCCAAATAATGCATCTGCCTTTCTAATTTGCAAATTTACTACAAATTGGTTTTGAAATAGATTTGTGGCTGCCCTAATAATGAACATTTTAGTCCTCAGGGCAGACACAGCTAAGAGTGCTTTCTGTAAGTCAACAGCCAGCCTCCATTTGAAGATGAAATAATTTAGTTTTCATGGTGTTACAGACTTCTTTCTCAAGCTGGTAACTACACTTCCTCCCCAGCACTTGCCTCCCACATTGCCAACCACTCCAAAAACAAAGTTGTGGCCCTGCTGATGCTGATGACAAAATTCCCAGCGTTTTCTGTTGAGTCAGGATTTCATGTACATTACACTACAAATAATAACATAAGATCAACTGGGAATTAGAAAAAAAAAAATCCCCCAAAACAACAAATTTTCACCTAGAAAGTATTTGACCCAGCTGACCCAGTAAGTCAAGAGAGTTCTCCTACGACATGTATGTATAGTATGTATTGCATTATAACAGAATCACAGAATATGCTGAGTTGGAAGGGACCCACAAGAACAATCAAAGCCCAAATCCTGGCCCTGCACAGGACCATCACCAAGAATGTGCCTGAGAGTATCATCTAAACTCTTCTTGAACTCTGTCAGGCTTGGTGCTGTGACTACTGCCCTGAGAAGCCTGTTCCAGTGCCCAGCTACCATCTGAGCAAAAAACCTTTTCCTGATATCCAACCTAAACCTCCCGACACAACTCCAGGCCATTCCTCAGGTGCTGTCACTGATCACTGGAGAGGAGAGATTAGTGCCTGCCTCTCCACTTTCCCTCGTGGGGAAGCTGTACACCAGGATGAGATCTTCTCTTCTCTTGCACACAGACAGCACATACAGATTATAGACACATAACATTCAAAGAATATCAATGATTTCAACAGTTGTATCAGCACAATAATGTCACTGAATGTCACTACTATCCAGTTTATGCTACCCAGTATCTCTTGCCTTTTAACATTAATGTTCTGTTTATAACTTTTAGAACATGAAAAAAATCAGCTTAGATACTTCAAGTTGATTGCCTATCTGTGTCTGGGTATTTTATAAATGGATAAAATTCAACTACTTGTAAGAACAGGAAACTTAAAAAATCACTTATAAACATAGTTATCTTCAATTCTTGCTAGACTGAAAGAGACAATTCTCCATGACAAAGTGGAAAAGTGCTTCAAAACTGAAAGGTAGATTTCAGACATGGCCAAATGTCCAGGGAGGTGTCTCCTTCCAACTTCACACAAAATATGGCTTACGCCTGTAAACTTTTTACATTTATTTTATTTTCCTCAAGGCACTTGCTAGGCCTGGCAGAAGTTTACACCTCCACAGAACATTATCTACGCACCCAGAATTCACCAGGTAATCCTGCCAAGGGACAAAGTTACTTATAATAGTAGCTCTCTCACCAACACTGCTTTGCCCCCAACCCTTCCTGTTATTTTAGTCCCTTCATTCTTCACATTCATGCAATTTGGTTAGAAAATAGCAACTTAAACCAGCCAGAGAAGAATCAACAGAACAGAAAAAAAGCTGAAAACTAAATCAGCTTACAAGAAAACAAGATAGAACAAAGTCTTCAGCTATGAAGTATAAGGAGGCAAGTGACATGAATGAAACGTGGAACATGGGCAGAAGTAGCAGACAAACAGCACAGGGAATGAAAATCTGTAAACACAAGAGCACATTTTTCTCCACAGCCCAGAATAAATCTAAAAGTTTCAACTTCAGTAATTTCTGTGTAGCAAGCAAAGGAGTTTCTCATTTTCTGGCCTATGCAGAGAAAAAAGTTCTAGAATTAGAAACACGAAGCATTGACAGCGAGGAGATTTCATATTTGAAACTTGACAAGCAAGCTACTCCCATCTTTCATTATAGCAAAACTCTACGAAACAGATTTAACAGGAGGGGAGAAAGAAAGTGTAAGAAATGGCCATAAATTTGTTTCATATCATGACAGGAAAAATGCACACAAACCTGCCTTTCTCCCTTTTCCATTTCATTATCTTGGCTATAAGCTGCTCCTTATTTAAATAGATCTATATTAGTTAATCTGAAAGAAGTTTATTCTACAAATGAACTGGCCTCTGGAGGACAGATGAGTTCTCTGGAGAACGACCCTTCATTCAGCACGTTAAGTGGAATGAAGAGGGAAATGCAAGAACAGGAAAGATATACAGCTGAATATCACCATGCAACAAGGGGTTTCCTCCTATTTAAGGCAGGTCCACAGCTATCACTTCTGTCCTGACTCCTTCTCTAGCATATTTAGACTTCCAGAAACACACAGGTTAGGACAGAGGGAAAGGAGGAGGAAGGACAGGCATAGCTCAGTGTCTCACTGCAGCAGTGCCTCCTCCGCACGAGCCCCTGTCCCAAACCCAGCAGTGCTGAATTCCCTTTCACCTCTTTTTTCCTTTATAATGCAGTGTGGCAGGACTATCAAGCAACAGGAAGGAAAATTACTACTAGAAGACAGACTTAATGGTCCACGATTCTACCATTGTCATCCTCCTGGATCTCAAAAGATGCCTTGTTTTTAAATGTCAGGTAAACAGATCCAGCAGCAACAGCAACAACAGTTCAAGTCAGCCCTTCTTCCTCCACTGTTAACAGTTGCACACCTATCCCACCATCAGCTGTGCTCTTAGAGACCAAACTCACTACATCTTCTGCCATGAGAAGTTCCTGAGTGATACCTTTATACATCCTTTATATTAACATGTTAACAGTTAATCCGAATATGCCAACTGATATCCACGTGCAGTGACAAAACCATGCCTGCTTTCCCATCCACTTCTCAGCAGGAAAGAGGACTCAGCAGGAAGAAAGATGACAGTGCACCAGGGCTAACACTAAAGAATGACTGAGGCAACATCTGCTGTAATTTATGAGGGAAAATTCTTGATCTCAGCACTTGCAGCTTTCATGGAAGTAACCGAAAACTCAGTTGTACCGTGGATGGTATTTAAATTACTCCTGAAGTCTCTGTGGAACAGGAAGAAAAAAAACACCACACACAAAAGAATACCACACACACACTCCCGCCCCCATTAGCAGCTCTTAAGATAGAGGCAGTTCCCTGTAATTTAACTTACAACTCCTACATCTCCATCTTTCCCCCCCAGGCAAATTCAACCCTGACCTAAACAGACACAGATTCCATTAAATTACACTGGGATTGAATCCAGTGTCACCCAACAGCCTTGAAAATATGGGACAAACCTGTTAAGTTCCAATTGGAATAACAATCATTACAAGTTGCTGCACTATTTTTCCAAGTACATCATCACTGAATTTCTCTATTATCTGCATGTGGCTAAATTGAAGTAACACCATATTCTAAGCTGGTAATGAGACCTTTTGCCACTCAGCACTTACTCCTGCTAAGGAATAATGCAGAGGCCTGCTCTGTTTGCAGGCAGTCATCTGTTGGGACAGCCCAAAATCACAGCTCTCTGTAGTCACGTGCTCTGTTTCCTCATTCACAGGATTGACACACAGGACCTCTTCAGCAGTCTTTCTTGAGAGATATAATCATTGCTTTAAGACTGCTCATTAGGCTGTTTCATTAAGCACTGGAGGAAAGAATATATTGGCTGTACATTCATCCTGTAACCAATTTCGAGTGAAATCTGTCATAACTCTCATGATTTCAACAGTCTATCAATATAGACACCATTGTCTAATCACTGATACTTGTTACATCATCTAGCCACATAAACCCATTTCTAACTGCAAAGGTTTAAAAGTAGCCAGTGGCATTTGGGTAAGCCTGCTTTTAGAGCATTATAGGAAGTGATGGTCAAGGGATTCTCACCACAGTCCACAGTTAATTGAAAAAGCATGATTTAGAAAGTGAATAAAGGGTTCCACAAACTAAAGCAAGAGTAGCATGTTTGCAACATCACTCTCCGAATACTTCAGGAATACTGAATATGTTGAAGTTTGAAATTGTTTGCAACCAACTCTAGTATCTTGCATGAAGACTGGCAGGACCACTGTCAAGACTTTCTGCATACTTTTCTAGCCCTAGAAAAAACCAGAAGGTATCAATCATCCAGTTTTAACAGCAGCTGACTGAAGCTATTCATTGAGTTGTGCATTGCTACCACTGTGGCCCCATGAATAAGTCTCTAAGTCTCCCCCTCCTCTTTTTGTTCCTCTGAGAGGACTCTCAACAGCACAATTTTTTTTTTTTATTATTTTTTTTTTAACTTTCTGAATGGCTTTGAGAGATCAGCTGAAAAGAAACACCATTAGCAAAAACAAAAGTTTTCAAAGAAAAAGTGGCAACAAAGTGGACACACTAGAGACAACTTGTGATTCATGCCCAATACAGTGCCTTGCCCCTCTCTTTATCTCAATACTCCTTTCGGTTTTACTGCTGGGTAAGAGCAGGACAGACTATTGCACTTCTCCTAGCAACCAAAAATCACTTAGGGGAAAAAGGCATGTTGTCTACTGAAAGGGAGAACAGAGAAATTTGGGGTCATACAAAGCCAGACATATGTTCTCTTGCATTTCATTCCAAATTGAGCAGTTGTCAAAAAAGATTCAGTAAATAATAATAATAAACAGTTCTGGTTTACATTCATTCATATTTAATTATGTTTGTCTACTTGTCACACATTTCATTTTCCTTTAATTCAGTGTTCTAATGGTTCCCAGTATTGTTTTGAGTTTTGCCTCCAGAGAGATAAATTATATCTCTTACAGTTTCTAAAGTTATTTTCTTTAATTATGTCTATACACACTTCTAATGATCTCTCCACATAGGTTGTTTGGTTTGTTTGGGTTTTTTTTAAGATGTACACTCACAGAAAATTACTCTTATAGATATTTAAAGACAATAGCACTAAAAGACAATTTTATCATAGGATCTTCCTATTACAAATGCATGGATTTTACCCCATAGATCTTACAGAATAAACTGTCTGGTCTCATTAGGCAAAGACCACAATGTAGAGTTTAAGATGATGAATCAAATTCAAGAAAAAGAAAAGAAAACATGGAAGTTTGTTATTTGGACATTAATTTGAATAGACAAATCACATGGACTAGCTTAAAATCAAAGCTTTATAATTTAAAATCCAGTTTGGTAACAGAACAGATGCAATAGATCAAGGGTAAAATGCAGCCTCCAGTACTTCTCATAGTTATTTTTTTTCCCTTGAAAGTCCTTCGTTTAGTAGCTGTTGCCTTGACATAAAACAACTGTTTTAGTTAGTCCACTGAATTCTTCCTACATATTGTAAAAATGTGTATACAAAACCTCCCAGCCAATCTAGCACACCACTTCTGCAGTGTATCAGGTTAAAACCAGCAAAGACCTTAGTTCACTGCATCAAATTACAATTTAGTGTTTTCTTGCAACCACTCCAAACAAACCTGGACTAAAACCTTTAAACAAAAAAGCTTATTCCCTTCCTGGGTAAGTGATGCAGAAATGACAGAGCAATGATAAAAGCCTAAACATACTGTGTATAAAGGAACTCTGAAGTTTTCAGGGATCAGCACTATCATGTTGAACATGACAGCAGAGCTTTGCTGCCCTGTTCATTCCTTATACCTAACCCAGCCATGTGCTCTTCAGCTCAGCTCCTCTGACAGTCTCTCTCTCCCCATTCATGCTTCAAAGAGGGGTAGCCCTCTAATCCATCAACCTATGGACCTGGAATCAGGCTACTATCCCACTTCTACTCCCAGCTTACAGTGCTATTTCTCTCTCCAGAAAACTGTCAGAGCAGGGCAGTGCTACTGTACATGCAGGACCAATAATCATCTCCAGCTCTCAAAGGTGACATAATGCAACGAGCACCAGATGAGATTTCACCTCTGAAAAGTGAGAAGGAACATATGCCCACAGATCCTTTTTCTGCAGCCTCCACTATGGAGTGACAATCCCAAAGAAGCTGACTATGAAAAGGAAATACAGGTGAGAAAAACACACCTTTTCTAACTAGCTCTTAGTCCAACAGCTTTGCTATGTCATTTGAATTTTTCATAATGCTGATAGGAAAGACACTATTGTCCATCCTTTAGTTATTGAGTTCTCTTTGGGATAAAACACACACTGTTAAAACTGACCACTCCTTTTGCCAGGATGAAGTCATGTGGGCTATGGGACATGTGGACCTTTGAAACTGCACAGAGTGACAGCTTGAGAACCCACGATTATAGCATTCAAATACTTCCTATAACTACTTCTTAACTCCTGATATTTTCACAGCAATAAAAAAATACCTTTGGTACCCTGGCATGAACAGTCCCTCCATTCACTATGAATGAGAAACAAGCCGACTGATGTTAGTTACCTGACATTTTGGTTTTAAAAGGTTAAATTTTTTCTACTCTCTTGCAATCAATGGCAAGTGATTAATAGAAGTGAACTACAGCTCACTGTGTTTTACAACTTGCTGCTGGCCATTTATTCTTTACTTATTTGTCCACTCTGCATTTATGACAAGCACATTAGAGAGATGCTCTTCTCGCCTTGGCACACGACACAATGAAAATACAAATACAAAGAAATGCAAGTGAAAAGACCATATATGCTGCAATGGACAATATGGCACAATCATCCAGGTAAACTCTAATGAGTGAGATCATACAGCTCCTGGCACCCCCACTCATCCTACTAGTTCATTTCCATGTATCAGACCAAACTGTTCTTCAAGTTAATCTGAGAAAAAGTGATGAGAGAAAATAAAAGTAAATTATAACAAAGTATGAAATAGTACAATGGCAGACCACTGTCCTTCACTGAAGGACATTCTTCAGACTGAAGAACTCTGCTGGAAGTGAAGGGGTACAATGAAGGCTCACTGACAAGGGTAAACTGCAAGCAGATAACACATACCATTAAGGTTGCTCCAAATCAAGCTTTGAATAGTGTCTTAAGCAATGAGCACCTGTAAATGATGAGGAATGAATCTGAAAACACTTTGTGTTTTTCCAGTCATCATTCAGGTAGGTGGGTAGAGCTGAACAAGTCTCTGCACAACTAGGACAAATAAGAGCATGAAAAGTGTGCAGTAGCACCTGTATGCACACAGCCTCCATGGGTTACAAAATACACACTGGAACCATCAGATAACGGTGACCTTCAGTTCTCAGCAAGACAAAGACACAGTGTGTCCTGGTAGAAACAGCAAGACAAACAAGGAAGAATGTTTGCCAACCTATCTGGTACACAGGCAGAAAGTTCTCTCAAAACCCAGTTAAACAGGTGTATTAACTCAGGGATGTGCAGATAATAACTCTTGGTCAGCTGGTTTACCAAAAAAAAACCACAAAAAAACCTTAGCCAAAAAAAGACTCCCCAGATATAAAAATAGCTGGGCAAGAGTGGTATAGAACTTCAAGTTCAATGCACACACTGAAGATACTTCTGCCAGGACATTGTTTAGATTAATATCCTCACATCACATTTGTCCATAACCCAGAGATGAATCTCAGTCAGGTCTGGCCACCAGAGCACAGTGGCTCAATATACCTATCAGCAGGTTATTACATGAGTACTACTCGTTAGTTTGTCTACTGTTGTTCACGTATTTATTGAGAAAGGTTATTATTTTAATAAAATTAAGAGCACATCTTGGATCTCTTCCATGGCAGCAAAGCCAAGACAAGCTGCAGAGACGGAATTAAAAAGCCATTTCTTACTTCAGGAACTTTTGGCTTGAAAAAAATATTAAGAATGCATATCTTCACATACACAACCCAGCACAAGAAGCACATTTTTGGTTACAAAGGGGTACTCTGCACTAGTAAAGAGAGGCATAAAGGAACAAATAAGGACTAAGCAGAACTGAGGCATCAACATGCACTTGTACTCTCTGGTGTTTGGGAGCTGTCTCCATGGAGGGATGTAGCAACAAACCAGCTTCATCTTGCAGCATGATTTCATTATCTGAACTAAGATGTGAGCTTTGACTTACAGCAAGTCAAGATATCTGCTTTCACAGCCTTCCACACAAAGGACTCAACAGCAAAACTGTTACAGATTTCAGTGGTGCAGAATCAGGACCTAAATTAACGGGGCCTG
The DNA here is from genome assembly GCF_003945725.1 of Corapipo altera. NCBI lineage: Eukaryota > Metazoa > Chordata > Aves > Passeriformes > Pipridae > Corapipo > Corapipo altera. Next base: position 10,509,270 of record NW_020884898.1, on the reverse strand, counting down.
TTTAATTATCCACTATAACAACAAAAATTATTAACCACGGGTGATTAGCAGTTATTTTGTTATGGAAAAGGTTTGAGGGGAGGACAACACTAACAACTCAATCTTATTTCTGAACACACGACTTCAAGGGCAGAGAGTCCACAATTTGCATTATGTAGTAGAAGTCAGGTGTGAGAGTGAAAATGGTGAAACAAAAATATACATCTACAAATCTTGATTTCCATACAATTATTTTGCAAAGGTCTCATAACTAACAGTCCAAATGACCACCCTGCATAAAAGCTATCCTAAAGATTCTCAGACAAGTAGTGACCTAAGATCAGATCCCATGTACCAAAATGTAGAGGAACTGTTTTGAACATACAAGGTATGTGTACTGTAAAGTGCAGGAAATTTCAGGTAACAGGTTAACCTCAGGTTACTTTCCTGTAAGTGCAGGAAACCTCAGGTAACAATAATCATTCTGTAAAAACTCAGAAGTTACATGTAAGAAATTTCTGTTCAGTCAGAACCAAAAAGCCAACATGCTTATTTATTTGGCAAGAGAAAATACTTGTTTTCTTATGGCTTCTTCTTCTTCTTGCAAAATAAAGAGATCTCCATAGAAATGTAGAAAAAGCACACCAGCAACTGAGCTTCTTGGCAAGAAACAGCATCAATATGATTACTAAATATCCTCCACAAGGTTGATGTGAGAGGTGGTGAGCCAGATGGCAGCCACAGGAAGAGCAACCTCTGCCATGCCAGCTGAGATAACAGATAAAACCTGACAGCAGTGTTCCTCTTAGGTGGCTGAAACAGAATGTACAGAACCTGTTAGCAATCTATTTAGCCCAGATCAATATTTGAATAGCAATTCAAGGGTAGCAAATGGCTAAAAAGCCATTCCATACTCTTTAGTAATTTCCACTAAATGGTTCAGGAGCGGACAGAGCACATCTTGAGTCTAGGGCTGGGAGCCCACATCACTATGGAAAAGCAGCTCCTGGAAATAGAGTTGACTGGACAGACTAGCCAAAGCCTCTATTTCCTCTCATCACATTTTTTGGCACATCTCCTTGATGCTTTTTATGCCTCCTTAAAAATGTACTTAAATCCTTTTGTCTGCTTTAAAGGTTACACATCTTTAGCCTGCCGTTGCTAAAACTTACTTTCCTTGAGCACCATCAGTCTCATCATTGCAGAAGGTTCCTAATGGAAGGACTACTACAGTAAGTGCAACACACATAAAAGTTTTAAATTCCCCACGTCCAACGTTTCTGAAAGATTTGTGGGGTATTGGACTTCTTGCAGAGTTCCAAATTAGCAAAGACACAAACCAAATTATTTGGATTTTCACAACAGTTCTCAAACATACCCATCTCTCAAAGTACAATGGCAGGGTTTCCTCACTGTCTATCTTCAGCACATAAATATATGTTGTTGCAATAACAACTTACCAGACAGGAAGTAAAGAAAGCAAAATCTTAAGACTAATTCAGCAAAGTTATTCATTATGGGCATAAAGTCATCCCTACTCAGCAAAGTTTTAAAGCATATGATTAACTTGGAACACAGGTTTAAATTCTTATTAATTTCAGTGAGATTATGGATGGGATGTGGAAACAAATACTCTGCAGAATTGGATCTTATGGAAGAACAAGCTCAAGGAAATAAAGCTGCAAACTCTCCACTTCAGAATTTTACTCTCAGTGCATTAAAATGCACACATTGCACAGAAGCAAAGGTTATCCATCAACAGCAAAACTCACATGAGAGATCAAGACCCTGTCAGCTCCAATACCCACTGGAAGAATATACTCTAGCTTTATATGTAAGCCATGTTCTCCAACAGGCAACAGGGACCAGCACAAGGCCACAGATGTGTAGTTCATTGGCATGAAGAAAGAAATTTAAAAAAAAAATAATTAAATAAATACAGGATGCTTCAGCCACCCTACCATTTCAAATGTATACTTTTCATTAAGAAAATAAGTGCTTTTGATATATATTAATATGGAGATAAAATGCTGGTTCTACAGACTTATTCTCATGTATCTTTAACACCATCACCCATCCAAGAGTATCACACCTGCAGTTTCCAAGGGACTATGGCTAAATGCCAGCTCTGACATAAAAGGTTATCATTTTCACTGAAAGCACTTCTGAGTCCTACCAAGGCACAATTTGGCCCACTACAACCTGTGTTCACACAAGTTGTGAACTTTGTTAACACTTTTCCTTTTAAGTTTTATTAATGATTGGAAGAAAGACAACCAAAACACACAACAACGAAAGAAGAATCAATTGAATGCTAATAAAAAAAAACCCCAAACATTCTTTACAGAGAGGGTTATCAGGCATTGGAACACCCTACCCAGAGAGGTGGTGGATTCACCATCCCTGGAGGTTTTTAAAAAGAGACTGGATGTGGCCCTTAGTGCCATGATATAGTAATTGGAGTTGGATCAGGGGTTGGACTTGATGATCTTGGAGGTCTTTTCCAGCCCAATCTATTCTATGATTCTATGATTCTTTTAACTCCATTCCATTTTGTGGTACAGAATCTGTCAGAGGGGTGTTTTACTGTTTGGGGGGGTTTAGGGTGTTTTGTTGTTTGGGCTTTTTTGATGTGTTTGATTTTTTGTTTAGGGTTTTTCTCCCAAGAACTGCAACCAAGATTGATAGCTCCAATAAAAGAAAATTAAAATTATTCCCTGAACAGAGGGCAGGAACATGGGCACGATTGCAGGAAAATCAAAAGTACAATAATGAACCAAATAAAATCTACATATGCACATGTAAGTATCACATATTTTCTGCCACTTTCATTGAGCTCTGCAATTTCCAGGTGTCATAAGAGGATTGGCAGCGAAAATAACTGCAGAAGAAAAATATTACCATTTTGACCTATATCACTTATGAATCAGTAAACAAAACTAACTGCACAAGGAAAAGGATGGCCAACATGCCTCAAATGCTACAGTGTCTGTGTCTGCACCTCATGCCAAGGGATCAAATAAAAAAAAACAACCAAACCCCAAAAGCAAAAATCTGTAAAAACCAGAAAGGCACTAAAAGGTAACTTTCAAACACAGAAAACAAACCAAGGAGCTCTTAAACAAGTTGTCTCTAAGTTTTGGCTTTTTTTTTCTTAAACTAAAGCATTACAAATCGTGCTAATGTTGATATAGATCTTTTCAAAGCAACTAGTGGTATATGTCACCCTAAGATGTGATCGTAATTACTATGCTTCTAAAGAGACAAAAGCACTGCTTGCCAAGCTTGCCTGCCAGTATTTCTTCAGAGCTACTTGTTAGTCATTTCGACAATAACAGCTTATCTCTACTTGGTCATGATGTGCTATCCACAAGGCTCTTTATTTATTTATTTCAGGGAGTTGTTAATGTAGGCAAACTTGACAGTCTCTTGCAATATCTTCCCACAAAAGGGGAGGATCACATCTATTCCAGGCAGCTGCTTGGCATTTTTTTATCCAATGGTCCAGCTCTAAATTAGCTACGTGCTTCACCTGTGTCCCCCCATCCTATAAGGCTAAACCAGAACAAAGGTTCTACTTGTGTTCCCCAGGACAAAACTCGACTAAATTATGTCTTGCTCCTGTTGTTCCAGCAAGCTGGTTAATTGCATTTGTTTCATATATCTCCAAACAGCCTGGTACATTAATTACATTCTGTAACACCAAGCTCCTCTGATTCGCTCTGTCACTTCCACTGAGCACTTTGTGTTCCTTCTAGCTACATACAATTTTAAACACTTACTAATAATTACATTTCTACAGCCTGATGTTTGCACTTTGTATACAAAGCTATCTCCAATATCGGTGGTCTTAAAGTTAAGGATCTTATATTACAGCAAGAAAAACAGAGCAAACATAAAACTATGACCACACTGATTGCCACAAATGTTCTATTAAACCCTTTCACAGTTAAAACTTCCTACCGTGTAGCACGTACACACATTACACAGAAATTTTCTTACTGGACATTAAACTGCAGAGCATATTACGGAACCAGTGTAAAACTGTACTTGAATGTCTTCTTCTTCTCACCTATTCGGCCTCCTTTCTTGCTAGGGGATGGTGGAGAAACACCTAAAGCTGCCTGTGACTGCAAACAATAAACCCAGAGCCCTCGCCTGGGGGCTGATACAGTAAATGCTGGGAGCAGCTTCCTAAGACAAAGTTTTCTCTCACAAACGTGCAAAAACAGCCAGGGTCCCAGTCATTAAATTCACCTCAAGTCTAAAGGACTGTTTAGAGTTGCAAATACTCAATCCTAGGAGCACCGCCGAGCATTTGGTGCCAGCACGGGCTCCTGGAGAACTGGATGCTCGCTCCTAGTCTTGTGCTTGAACTGCTGCAGCGCATCCACCGTGTGCGCGGCAGCACAGCGCCCACCCCTACTTTGAAAGGCAATTTACCCTTGCACTGAAGTTCTCGCCCTACTAAACCGTACTTCCCCAAGATGATCATTTACAGCTCCCCAGCCGTCACTTAAACTCGAAAACCGCAAGAAACGCTGCAGAGCAGACCCAAAGGGGAAGGGGGGAGAGAGGGGGGCGTAAGGAAACCCACTCTTTCCCCAGAGGCTGTTGAGCTTCATGGAAACGCTCCCTCTGGAAAACTCGGAATGAGGGGGAAGACGATGGGAAGAGCCTCCGGCCCCACCTGCCCGGCCCGGCGGAGGTGGAGCGGGGTGGTCGGTGCCGCGCTGCCGCCGCCCCGCGCTCCCAGCCCGCCTCCCTCCCTCCCTCATTCCCTCATTCCCTCATTCCCTTCCTGCCGCTCGCCAGCGCCGAACCAGGTGTTGAGGGACTCTGGAAATCCGCCAGTTCGCCTCACCTGGAGCCGAGGCAGGGCTAACCTATTTATTTCATCAGCTGGCTCTCCCCCTGGAAAAGTTTAACAATAGAAGGCGGCAAAGTAATACCAGCTACAACAGCTCCCTGCCTTTCCTTTCTCCTTCCCGCTTCCCGCCCCCCAATAAAAGATTTAACGCGGTAGTTTTTACTCTCTCCTCGCCACCTCAAGCTGACATTCTTCCATTCATAAGCTGCTTTCCCACTAAGTTAGGAGACGGGAAGGACTGCTTATTGAAAACATGTATTTTCCCTCTTCTGACCCCTCCCTCCCCAAATACCATTTTTATACCAGGGACAAACTTAAGGCTCTGTAACGTTAAAGCTCATAATGCCGTCCATGTGCTGTCCCAAATCAGATTCAGATGAAGGGGATTTCTGCACAGAAATGACATGTCTAAAATAAGAGAACTTACCATAGACTTGAAAAAATGCAAATCCGAAGAGCAGGAGTGGCGTCAGCAGACCCATTTTGACATAGTAAAAGCAATCCCGATCGCTTGCGAGACTAATTCCACAGAGATAAAAAAAAAAAAAAAAAAGAAAAAAGAAAAAGAAAAAAAAGTATCCAAAGCCAGTAAGAGGTAGGTCCAAAAGTTTTCAGTTTCCTAGCAGCTACTTAAAGTGGAAAGGGAAATCTTGAAATCAAAAGCTGCAGATGCAAAGGTCTTGAATGTGACACTTTTAGATCCATACAGATTAGAGCAGCGAGTGAGCTCCGGAGGCTTCTGCTTTGCACACACGCTCCTTCCTAAATTCCCACCAATCCAGCCCGAGCAGAGGAATTATTCAAGTGTGTCTAAGACTCTCTTTAGGATCCATGGCAATCCAAAAGCAAGCTCTTTCTTCGGAAGACAAGGAGAGACTCTGAGAAAGGACCTGATTCCTAGAAAGTGCTCCACAAACTTCCCGGCACTTTGCAGGAAAACCATTGGCTTGGTTCGGCTATCTTGCTTTCCTCTCGCCCTCCCCCTACCCTTTTCTCTCCCTTTCTCTCCCCAAATCAGTTCAAGCTGCAGAGTTTCTCACTTAACTTCCATAATAGGAACGCCCAGGCAATGTGCTACACGGGAGGGGAACGGCTTGCTTTCTCAGCATCCCCTCAAAAAAAAAAAAAAAAAAAAAAAAAAAAAAAGAGAAAAAAAAAAAAATGCCGTGTCCCCTACACCTCCCTCCTCCCTGAAAGCGGAGCGGGAACTGTTGGAGGGCAGGACCCCGGCGCGGTGCCGCTGCTGCTGCCGAGCGGTGGCGGCGGGGGATGCCGGGCGCGAGGGGGATGCGGGGAGTGCGGGGCGCTCCCGCCGCCGCGGCTCTCCTGGGCGGCCCCGGCGTGTCCGCCGCTCCTCTCTGCGCTCCTCTCCTCCCTCCCCTCCTCTCCCGCCGCCTCCGCCTCCTGCCGCCGCGGACACACCGGCTGGCAGCGAGAGGGAGGAGAATGAGCGCGGCTGCCGAGGCTGCCTGGGGAAGGGAGGCTGCGGGGTGTGGACTAAACCACTGCGCTCCACACCCACGCGTCCCTCTCTCTCTCCTCCCGGGGTAGGGAGATGGGGACGGCGATGCCAGCCGGCAGCCCTAGGGCTGGGAGTCAGGCTCGCTGTCTCCCCTCCACAGTTGGGTGTAGGTGGGATTTACATGATTGCTCCTCAGCGCTTCCCCTTTAATGGGCAGCTAATTTTTCGGTAAGTGATTTCATGGAACTGTTCTCTAATTATTCATTTTCCCCTCTCGCACGCATAACGCGGGCGCTCGAGAGTGAGACCCTCGAAAGCATATTCCCTAGGGATTTCTCTGCTGGCCCGCTCCGTGGAAAAGGTGGCAAATAAAATAAAACACAAAACAAAAGACCGCCCGTGTCCCACAGAGCCTGTGGGACCGGCGGGCTCCGCCGAAACCCAGGAGCCTCCAGCCTCCCGGGTCCCTTGGATGCAGCGGAGCTCCCGCCAGC